>NC_079322.1:20336495-20653541 GCF_029931775.1 Euleptes europaea | reverse complement strand
TGCTCTACCACTGAGCCACAGCCCCTCCCTCTTCAGCCAAAGTAATAAAGTGTGGGAATGGTCTAAAACAGGTCTTGTTTTTTCCCAGTAGTGAAATGGATACATGCTCCTTGGTCAGAAAATGTGAAATTATCTATATAATCAGTCGTTTCACAACACAACACAACACAACACAAGCCTTTATTGGCATATAAAAAGGAAGAAAATACATTTGGATAAAACCGAGTACAAATAAATAAAATTGGATAAAACCATCCCAAATCAGCCATTAAGGAAAGCTACACACCATTCACAATAATCAGTAGTTTATGCACCAAAGTCAGAATGGATGCTCAGAAATCTTGAGCTAGTGGTCAAGGAAGAAATAGAGAAGCCACCAATAAGCTGGTATCAGGAGATGAGCCAGGGAGGAAATTTAACATAAAACTTGGAGGCCAGGCCACTTGTTTATGTAGAAGAAGAATTGCTTTTTTATATTCCGCTTTCCTCTACCAAAAGGAGTCTCAAAGCGGCTTACTATCACCGTCCCGCCCCCACAACAGACACCTTGTGATGTAGGTGAGGCTGAGACACTTCTGAGAGAACTGTGACCTGGCTGCATGTGGAAGAGTGGGGAAACAAACCCGATTTGCCAGATTAGAGTCTGCCGCTCATATGGAGGAGCGGAGAATCAAACCCAGTTCTCCAGATTAGAGTTCACTGCTCTTAACCACTATACCATGCTGGCTCTCATTCGATGTCTCGGTACAGTATCTCACCGCTAAATACATGAATAGATTCCATTGTAAAGTGTAGGATCCATTATGGTGTAGGGGTTAACATATCAGAGTAGGACTTGGGAGAGCCAGGTTTACACCCCCACTCTGTCATGCCTGCTGAACCTTGGACTAGTAGCCTTGGACTGGTAAACCAAGGCTGAGTAGCCTTGGACTCTCTCAACCCAACCTACCTCACAGAACTATGGTGAGGGCAAAATAAGTGGGCAAGTTTGCCATTCTCAAAGTCTTGGAGGAAGGATGGGATAAAAATGGATAGACTGTAGTTGAGGTGATGGTAGGCAATGTGTACAGGACTGTACTTGTGCCTGTAGGTTTGGTCCTTGACTGCGCATTCACACACACAAGTCATCATTTGGCACTGCAGACTTCAAGCAATGAACAGGCATGCAAGAACGAGCCCTCGGAATATGATTACTATTTCCATAATATATAGGATATATCACTGGCAACCAAGATCAAGTTAATTCATGCCATCGTATTCCTTGTTACTATGTATGGGTGTGAAAGCTACACAATGAAGAAAGCTGATAGGAAGAAAGTAGATTCCTTTGAAATGTGGTGTTGGAGGAGAGTGTTGCGGATACCATGGACTGCCAAAAAAACAAATCAGTGGGTTATAGATCAAATCAAGCTTGAACAGACCCTAGAAGCTGAAATGACTAAACTGAGGCTATCATACTTTGGTCACATTATGAAAAGACAAGAGTCACTGGAAAAGACAATCGTGCTAGGAAAAGTTGAAGGAAGCAAGAAAAGAGGAAGACCCAACAAGAGATGGATTGACTCTGTAAAGGAAGCCACAGCCCTCAATTTCAAGATCTGAGCAAGGCTGTTAAAGATAGTACATTGATTCATAGGGTTGCCATGAGTCGGAAGCGGCTTGACAGCACTTAACACACATGATATACAGGACTGTACATGTTCATTCATTCCCTTTGAATACATTAGAGAACTAAGAGCGACAGCTGAGCACTGTAATCCATATACTATATATAGGTAATCATACCATAGAACAAAATTCAGTACTCCGATTAAATTGCAGCTGCTTGAGACCTTTCAAGAGTCTGATGGAAGCAGCTAGTTTTCTTCCAGAGCCGTCCACCCTAGATGCCTGTAGTTTACTTGGCAGTTTGGAGAACTGATTTTCATCTTGCTTTACCCACATTCCAATGTTTTTTGTATGGTGAGTACCCATTCCCATGCTACATCTGTATGGACTTTCCACGCAATGTAGCAGCATCTCATTGGGAGCAGCATCTCACCCCGTCTCTGAATCAACCACTGACGAGGGGCCCACAATACTAACACAGTGCATAGTAAGTGTTTATAGCACAAGGGCTGGGTTGTGGATAAAGTAAATTCTCAGGGTCAAATTACCCATTTGCTTTGGAAATGCGTGACTTTCTCTCCAGATGCTGGGCAAAAGAAAAGGGTTAACTCTTCCCACTTGTGTGGTTTTCCTGGTTGAAAATGTTCCCTTTCTGACTGCAATTAGACTCAATAGGAAAAAGGATGTCAGGGAGGCAGTTTTGATCAGGCAAACAACATGGGGGGGGGACTATTAACCCCCTTCCACACACACACACACACACGACTGCTTTTTAGAGAAAAATATATCAGGAAAGCCAATCGCAGATAGTATGTCCCATTCAGACAGATGATATGTGACCTAAGAAATTTAGCTAGGTAGAATGAACTTGTCTCAGGCAATACAGGACTTTTCTGGTCTCACTACATACCTTCATATCCTGCTTCTCCTGTGTTTAAGGTGGCTTACAAAATCTAAAACCATAAATGAGAGCCAGCGTGGTGTAGTGGTTAGGAGTGGTAGACTCTGATCTGGAGAACCGGGTTTGATTCCCCACTCCTCCACATGAAGCCTGCTGGGTGGCTTTGGGCTAGTCACAGTTCTCTCCGAACTCTCTCAACCCCACCTACCTCACAAGGTGTCTGTTGTGGGGTGAGGAAGAGAAGGCATTGTAAGCCGCTTTGAGACTCCTTAAAGGTAGAGAAAAGCGGGGTATAAAACCAACTCTTCTTCTTCAGCACTCCAAGCATAAAAATGAAATTAATGAAAACAGTTAAAAATACAATGAGCACTATAAAAAGCAATAGAGAACTAAAACCCCTCTCTATTTTTAAACACCCAAATCAGTGCTAAAATGATGTATCTTGGATCGTTTCTATACATGAAAGGGTAGTGGAGGCATATTGATGCACTTTGCCCAGTACTTTCTTCCATTGTCTTGGGGTAATGATGGTAAAGATCTTGTTCCTTTCTTATAATCATCTTAACTCCCACCTTCAATGTGAATGCTAAAGAGTAAGAATGGTCTCTACAGTACTAGACTATCCCAAAGAACCCCTCCCTCCCAAATCTATTGCATTTGATTAACAGTTCACACTGCTTTTGATGGCTGTACTTTGTATTAATAGTAACAACACACTAGGAAGGGATTAAGGAATACCACTGATAATCTTCTTTGAATTGATTGCACCAGTTTGTAACATGTCTCCAAACAAAGGTTTCTTGAGGTGCAAGATCGAAATTTGTGTCCCTTTCAAACCAGAACTCAAGCTAACCTTTTTCATGAAGTGAACAACATTATATATCTAATAGTGATTTTTAAAAAGAACACACAAGGAGCAGCATCCGGGGCTAGGATATATCTTTCTGTCAACCAATGGTAACCGTGTGAATTCTCTGCATGTGTGAGTATATTCTCTGTACTCAGTAGTGTGTAATTTTTGCTTATTTAGTGGTGAATTTTCTGTGTGTGGCAGGGGAGGAAATTTACAGTTATACAAGTGGTTATCAAAACATTTTATTTTGATGTAATTAGTAGAACAGTCATGGACAGTTAAGTGGAGCCTAATTAGTAAGGCAGTGCCATGTATTTTAATTGCAATAAAAGAGTTATCAAAAGCTACATTAAGAATTCTGGCAGCATAATGGAAAGGTTATCCTTGCTTTAGGAAACAGCCTGTGTTCCGAGTGGTTCCAAGATGCACGCACAACATTTGGTCATTCCACACATTATGACTAACAGCTGCATATCTGGATGGGTACTGTTGGAAAGCTGTTGTCTTTCAGCTGGTGTGAGGTGATAAGACAGTTTTCTTTGTGGTGATGAGTCTAGGATAGTTCATTTACACATCCAAGACACCATTTGGTATTGTAGTTATCACACAATTAACTTGTACCTGTGAAGTGGACAGGGTTTTTCTCCCCAGTTGAAGTTGGTTTTATTGCTCATGCTATGTGTTCTCATAGACCATTTATACACGGGAGGTTTTGCCTTGGATCTGCCACTCTCTAGCTGCACATTTTCCCCGTCCAGATTCTCCAAACTCAACAGTAAGCCCCCGTGCAGTTTTGAGAATTCGAATGGAGAAAAGGTGCATCTAGAGAGCAGCAAATCCAAGGCAAAACCTCCCGTGCATAAATGGCCATACTCTTTGGCCAAAAACGCATGGTCCCTTGACCCACTTTATTCCCCGTTTCAGCCAGGATCAAATTTACCTGGGCTGGGGGGGGGGGGGGAACTGTACGCATTACCTTGAAAAACAGGGACAAAACTTTGCCAATCGATCCATGTAAGCAGAAAATGCAGGAGACATGAAGTTCCTGTTTAGTTTGGCACACACTCCACGCCCCCGGTGATTGGTCGTTTCAAATTGACCAACGAGGGCCTTCCCTGCCCCAGGAAATGACCAATCACCGGGGGTGGGGGTGTTGCAAGCTAAACAGGAACTGTGCACGTCTCCCACATTTTCTGTTTACATGGATGGATTTGCACACAGTTTCGTCCCTGCTTTTCAAGGTAATGCGGGTCAATTTGATCCTGGCTGAAACGGGGGATAAAGTGGGTTAAGGGACCCTGCGTTTTTGGCCTTTGTTATCATGTGCTGGGTAATGCTTTCCAAACAAGTTTGAACAGGGGCCAAATGGGACAAGAAATAAGTCCGTAGACTACCTCTATCATACTTAGGGCTGCCAGGTCTCCTGCTCTAGCGGAAGACCTCCTGACCAGCAGCGCTGGGCCCCTCAGTAGGGCCGTGGGGAAGAACAGGAAGATAACGGCATCACTCCAACACCAGATGAACTCTGAGGTGGTGACATCATGTTGGGGTGACACTAAGATTCTACTGAAACTCTATGGTTTTACCATAGAGTTTCAGCGAAATATCTATTCGGCGCTACGCATGTCTCATTGGATTTCAGAGGCACACACACTTTTTTTGTATCTCTTGAAAACACTTGAGAGCGGGAATATACTCCTTCTCTGCTCCCCACTTAAAAGTATCTTAAAGGGACATGCACTTAAAGGGACGTTCACCCAATTTTAAAACCATATACATCCTTCAGACTTCCTGAGATGTGAACTCCAGTATTTTTGCCTGAGTACAACATATCAGCCTCCCTAAATAAAACAAAACTGGAAAAGGCCTTGGCATTCCCACTGTTAGTCCTTTCTTCCTAATGTAACCGGGATCCCTTTTTCCATCGCTCTCCAAACACTCCACTCATATTACAGTTTATTGACCTGTCTGTTTCTTTCCATATGAAGCGCCGACCGCAGTCCTGCCGGTTTTTGCGAATTTCTCTCTTTAAAGCCAAGGTGGCATTGTATGCCTGTAAGCTGGCGATTTCCAACGAATATTCTCCTCATGTTGCATTCGCCTGATATACAAACGCGCACCGCTTAAAAGTGCCAGACAGAAAGTCAGTAGAGGCATTTGTCACTGTATGAGGTAATGTAGGGGGAGACAGTTCCTTTTCAGAGCTGAACAGTAGCACTAAGTGAAATCAATGGCCAAACAATCTAACACAATTGGTCACATATTGACAGAATTAAACACTGCTGTTAACGTGACTTGTCATTGATCTGACAAAAACAGAGTCCGGGGTAAAAGTCGCCTGAAGCTTTTAGGTGCTGTGTTGATGCAGCAAAGGTCGAGGGAATTAGTCGCTCCGTCTGATTTTAACAACATTAAAAAAAAAATCCCATTGACCATATTCTGCATTCCAGAAGGAAAATGTAGAATATTCACCTCTTTGTTATCATAAGCAAGACTTGGCAATTAAAGGTTAGGTTTGCCATCCTCTGTGGGCACAGAAACCCTGTGTCAGTTCCTCTTCTCCACCTCCATGACATGGAGGAAAATGTCCTCTGTGTCCTGACCCAATGATATGTTTCAGTCCCTTCCCCGTCTCCCTGCACTCCAAGTCACTGGCAAGAGTGGGTTAATGCCCAACATTTTAATGTTAAGAGTGGGGGTGTCAGTTTCCCCACAGACTGGGAAGATCTAGACACAGAACTGCCATTTTCAGCAGCAACCCTGTGTTTCTCATAATATGTCATTCTGTCTTGAGGACATGCAATGAAACAAGGCTTTAAAGCAGGGGTGTCGAACTCATGAGGGCGGGATATGACACAAATGTAACTTGGTTGGGCTGGGCCATGCCTCGCCAGACCAAGACTGAGAGTGGGGGGGTGGCAGCTACCTCAGCCGGCTCACTGGCTGGATAAGAGCTCTCAAGGGGTCAGAAAGGCAGGATATAAGTAAAGTAAATGAAGTGGATTTAAATAAAATGGAAGGGGAGAGAGCTTTAATACGGCTTGGTACAAATTTAAGTGGCACCTGTTGACTTGTGATTTCATTTGCAACAACATCAATGGGGAAATATCATTTTTTCTATGTTCTGACTTTCCTATTGCAAGCCAATATTGAACACATGAGGCTGCCTTATACTGAATCAGACCCTTGGTCCCAGCAGCTCTCTCTCTGGATCAAAGCTTTTCTGCCTTCTCTGCTGGTGCTGCAGCCCACTGATCCCCCCCAAATGCTGCTCTTGGGGAACAGAGAACACTCAGGACGTCCCCTTTTATCTTTCCAATCCATCATTGTCATAATTATCATCCACACCGCAAATGAAAGAATCCTGCGTCAAACACTCCAGCCTCTTCCTCTGCTCAGAGTTTTTGGCTCCCTGACAGCTCATTCCTCTTTCCATATTTTCCCACTCCTCTGTTGGCCGTTACAAATGTTGGCTTTCCTTTGATGCATTAAATTAAAACTATTCTTAAAGAAACATTTTTGTTTCGGTCCATCTCCTGGCTGCCGAACACCAACATGCATGATGAATATCAAATAAAAAACGTGGGTAGAAAATTGCAGCCATGCTTAAGTACTAAATCTAGCTGCTGTTCTGCTGAATGGACTCACAGGTCCTTTTGAACATCCCGGTGCTCAGGGTGGGACCATAACAGATAGTGCTGAGTCGCCCTAAAGCAGAAAAAGAGCAGCCAAAAGAGGAATTTTGTACCTCAGCCCTTTCAGGCCTCTTCTAATTCTTTTACATGCTGATAGTTTGGCTGTTGCCCTGACTTGGATGGCCTATTCTAGCCCAATCTCGTCAGATCTCAGAAGCTAAGTGGGGTTGGCCCTGGTTTGTAGTTGGATGGGAGACCAATAGGGTTGACAGGTCCCTCTTCACCACCGGCAGGAGGTTTTGGGGGCAGAACCTGAGGAGGGTGGGGTTTGGGGAGGGGAGGGACTTCAATGCCATAGAGTCCAATTGCCAAAGTGGCCATTTACTCCAGGTGAATTGATCTTGATCAGCTGGAGATCAGTTGTAATAGCAGGAGATCTCCAGCTAGTACCTGAAGGCTGGAGAAATAGGTGGTACAGTTTGTTATTTGTAACGCTCCTGCATTTTGCAGCCACTGGTAATATAGCATTGTATCTTTGTAAGTTGTGAGCCTTGTGCTGTCCTTTTTGGATTTGAGTACCTGGAGGTTGGCAACCCTAGAGACCAACAAGGAAGTCCAGGAGTGCTACACACAGGCAGGCACTGGCAAACCACCTCTTTTAGTCTCTTGCCTTGAAAACCCTATGGAGTCACCATAAGTCGGCTGCAACTTGAGTGCACTTCCCACTACTAGTTTGGTTATTCTAACAGCCTAACAGAAATCTAATTCAGATGCCACCAGAATAGCAGAGGAATGATTTCCACGTGGCTGGATCCTGCTCAATGATGCCAGAAGAAAACAAACATATTAGTCAGGTGAGTGATGTGGTTACTTCCTATATACCATGTGACCCACAGGATTGCTTCCTGCAGATGTTCCTAGAGTAGTGTGGGGGTCCAGCCACATGGTAATAACTTCCCCCACCCCTGTATCCATGCAGTGCTAAAATGCTGGGTACAGAACTTTTGTTGTCAGTGGGACTACATTCAGATACTTCAGCCTTTTCACAGGTTCTGGATCAGTCACTAAACTCCCAAACAATCTGGATGTCCTGTATGAATTTCCAGGACAGAGCAAAGTTTCATGAACACATGAAGCTGCCTTCTACTGAATCACACCCTTGGTCTATCAAAGTCAGTATTGTCTATTCAGACCGGCAGCGGCTCTCCAGGGTTTCAGACAGAGGTCTTTCACATCACCTACTTGCCTTCAGGAATGGGCTGTGTGTCTTGTAACTTCTGTCAATGAATTTAATTGTGTGCTAATTAATATCAAGGATAACAGCATTATTTATTATTATGTTATTGTTCTTATAATAGAAGGAGAAAAAAATCCATTCTGTCTACTCAATCAGTGGAATATTTTGTGGGTAAAATAGACATTTCTCAAATATTCTCACCAGATCAGACCATATTGTCTCCATGCTAAGAAAACAACACAATATCCTTGTGTGGTCTGTGGAACTGGGAGGTTGTCTTGTAAATCTAAATTTGAAAATAATGTGCATGGATGGAAATAAATACGGTCCTTATCTAGGAATTAGGCAAAGAAAGTCTTCTGCATCTTGCATGATGATTTTCCATGATGTGCTATTGATCTCACCAAATGTTATTTATTTATTGTGACTTCATTTATCATCTACCATGCTTGCTCAGACTCAAGGTGGATTACAGAATTGTAAAACAATACAATAAAGACCAGTATAATACATCCAATAAACAATGCAATAAAACTGGATGACACAAGCCGTAAAATAAAAATAGTATAATACATCCAATAAACTGGATTTCACAATTCGAAAATGCCAAATTGACAGGGAAAGGCCACTATGTGGTACCATTCCAAATTAAAAGTGTGCATAAGAACTGGGACTCAGTTTAGAATCACAAGGCCATCATAGTCATGGTGTAGTGGTTTGGAGCGGTGGACTGATCTGAGTTTGATTCCCCACTCCTCCACATGAGAGGCGGAGGCTAATCTGGTGAACTGGATTTGTTTCCCCACTCCTACACGAAGCCATCTGGGTGACCTTGGGCCAGTCACACACGCTCAGCCCCACCTACCTCACAGGGTGTCTGTTGTGGGGCGGGGAAAGAAAGGTGATTGTAAGCCGGTCTGATTCTCCCTTAAGTGGCATATAAAAACCAACTCTTCTATTTCTTCTTCATTACATTCTAAGTACAGATTAAAAGCAGTGTAAATTGCCTTTAACTTCCTCAGTAACATAAAAAGAAGACTGTTGGAAAGCAATTAAGTGTCTCCTGAGTGTCAAGGCACTGCGCTTCTCTCTTAAAATTTTTCATGGGTTGTTTTGTTTACTCTTATAAGTGTTCATATAGAATTATATGTTTGAAGTCTGCTTAATTTTAGGTGGGCCACAAAATAAAATCAGAAAGGAGCTTCCAACTGATTGAGGTCTTTGGCCTCTCTGTGTTCATGAAAAGCTTATCTGTAATGCATTTTAACGATTCTGGCTAGCACTGATTTTTTCCCCCCTCATACAATTGGCTCACCAAGGGCAACTCTTTAGAAGCCAGTGAAAGTTCCAGGGTATATTATAATACATGATATAGAGACATGGAGGAAGTTTCATAATAAATTATCTCAGCTCTCATCATCTAGGCCCTGAACTGCTTTTGGGATTCTTGGGAGCTCCGCTTGACACATCGTGAGAAAAAGTCTTAATCCTTCAAGTGAGAGGCTGGAAAGCTTTTGGCAAGATCGAGTGTATAAGAGAAAGTCATGAATATCTGTCAAGGCTGCTTTAGGGATTTTTTGCTTAACAAGATCACCTCTAATTCTCGTGCCCGTAGGATTCCTCCTGGGTCTGAACCATCACAGAAGTACTGGGATTGCTGTTGGAGCACAGGGAAAGTTCTCACCAAATTGTTAGTATCCCTTTGTATAAATCAATATGACATACATATAGTCATACACAGGAGTGGAAAAGATAAAAACAATTCACTCTGATGGACTGTGATGCACCTGTGGAGCCAGGAATTGGGGGGGGGGAAGCAAAGGGGCAGACTGCACCAAGGCCCCCCAGGAATGAGGGCCCCCAACATTTTGGTTCATATTACCTAAAGTTGGTGGACCAAAAAGGTTGTAGGCATATGATCTTTTACCTTTGACTAGCAGGGCAGGGGCTTATTTTTCCTATCAAGTGAATCTGTGCTCATCACTATTAATGCACTTATCACCTAAACACAGTTTAGGTGTTGTCTCTATGTACTTTATGTTCAGTATCACAATCTTGCCCTGACCTGGATAACCTTGGCTAACCCGATCTCATCAGATCTCGGAAGCTAAGCAGGGTCAGCCCTGGTTAGTATTTTGGCGGGAGACCACCCAAGAAGTCCAGGGTCATGATGCAGAGGCAGGCAATGGCAAACCAACTCTGAACATATCTTACCGGGAAGAACTAGCATTATGGATATCTGTATAGACTGAATAATTGGAGGTGGTCATGTCGGGGTTTTCAAACTTTCTCTTAATGCATGTCCCTAATGAAAAGGGAAAATAGGGTATAAATAGTGGGTTGATTCAGTGCTTTTGAAGCTAAAGGCATGTGTTTATTATATATTTAACTATTTATACCCCACTTTTTCATCAATGAGGACTCAAAGCAGCTTAAAATATCATTCTGCCAATAGAAGGGTGCCTGATGATATATGGAAGGAGATGGCCCTTCAAATATGCGGGTCTGAGGTCAAAAAGGGCTTTAAAGGTCTTAACCAGCACTTTAACTCAACTCAGAAACAGACTGGCAGCCAATGTAGCTGTTTCAAAAAAGGCAACATGTGTTCCCAATGGATAGCCCCTGACAACAGTTGGGCTGCCGCACTCTGGACCAGTTGTAGTCTCTGGGTTGTCTTCAAGGGCAGTCCCACATACAGGGCATTGCAGCAGTCCAACTGTGAGGTTACAGAAGCATGGATCAGCATGGCCAGATGGGCTGAATCTAGATAATGAAAAAGGTGGTGAATCAGATGCAGCTGATAGATACAGCTCCTGGCCACCATGCCAGTCTGCTTTTCAAAACAGCAAGGGTAGATTCATGAGCACCCCCAAACTCTTAACCTGCTCTGAAAAAGCCAGTGCCACTCCATCTAGGATAAGTTAATTTAGTTCCTCTCAAATATCAGCCTTCTCGACCAGAATGACCTCAGCTTCAGTTGGTTCTGCCTTAGCCACCTGACCACAGCCTCAAAGCACTGGTTCAAAAGCAAGATAGATGCACATCCACATATTAACACCATCTAATGTCCATTGCCCTGACCTGGATATCCCAGGCTAGCCTGATCTCGTCAGATCTCAGAAGCGAAGCAGGGTCAGCCCTGGTTAGTATTTGGATGGGAGACCACCAAGGAATACCAGGGTTGCTGTGCAGAGCTGGCAAACCACCTCTGTTAGTCTCTTGCCATGAAAACCCCCAAAAAGGGGTCGCCATAAGTTGGCTGTGACTTGACGGCACTTTACACACACACACACAATGTCCATTGGCAACAGTCATCATGGAAGGCACCACTTGGATGAAATTTTATGGTAATTTTGAGAGAATTTTGGTGAGATTTATGAAATTTCCCCACCCGGGTCCCTTGCCACACAGCCATCTTTGCTAGAAAGCTAGTCTTTCAGAGAGATTGATCTGGGCTAGAATTCCTCTTGCTCATGCTGAGGGCTTTCTGGCATAAGGAAATATTAAGAATTAGGGCTGTTGAAAAAAAATTCCGTACAGTTCGGCTTCGGCAAAATTCGGCCCTTTTAAATTCGGGCCGTGCCGAAGTCCGAACTCCCTCGCTTCGGATCCCCGATATTCGGGCAAAATCCGGAGTTCGGGGGAATATTCGGGGGGCCCCGCGGGCCTTCACGGGGCTTCCCTGAAGGCGCGCGGGGGGCTCTTTAAACAGATCTGCGCCTTCCAGCTGGAAGGTGCAGATTTGTTTAAAGGGCTCCCCGTGCGCCTTCAGGGAAGCCCCCTGAAGGCGCGCGGGGGTGTGGTGGAACAGATCTGTGCCTCCCGGCCAGGAGGCGCAGATCTATTTAAAGGGGCCCCCGCGCGCCTTCAGGGAAGCCCCCTGAAAGCACGCGGAGGGGTGGTGGAACAGATATGTGCCTCCCAGCCGGGAGGCACAGATCTGTTTAAAGGGTTGAGCGCTCTGGAAGGCAAGCCACATGAAGCCACCTGGATGACCTTGGGCTAGTCACAGTTCTCTTCGAACTCTCTCAGCCTCACCTACCTCACAAGGTGTCTGTTGTGGGGAGAGGAAGGGAAGGTGATTGTAAGCCGGTTTGAGTCTCCCTTAAGTTGCAGAGAAAGTCGGCATATGAAAACCAACTCTCCTCCTCCTCTTCTTCTTCTTCTTCTTCTTCTTTTTCTTCTTCTCAGTATAAAAGTTTTAAAATGATAATAAACTAGCACACAGAAACAGTGCAACTCTAAGCGAAGTTACACCTTTCTCAATTGATTGACTTTAATGGACAGAAAGGTGTTACTCTGTTTAGACGTGTACTGTAAATATTTTCCGGCACTTATTCCCACAAATGCTTATGCTGGAATAAAATGTTGTTTAGCCTTTCAAATCCCACAATATTCTCATGTCTTTTGGCATGAGAATAGTCGCTCATAGTGAGTTGTATCTATGTTTGGGCTTCTAATGATCTATAAAGAAAACCTAAAAGGCTGTTTTCAAAGTGTTCAATTTTCTTTGATGCTTTCTTTAACATTTCAAACTGAATGCCCTGCTTTTAAAAAATAGACAAAACCCTGCTGACAACAATAGGGAAAAGGGTAGGACAACAGGTTAGCTATGGAATTGAAGCTGGTATATTGAGAAGAGAGAAGGTTTTCATTTGTTACGCTGCTGCCTTTGTTTTTTATTAACACCTATACAATACCCAAACTGTTATGGGGAAAAAGATTCAGGACTCTTGCCCTTTGCTAAGAAGGACCACGAAGACTTCCAGTCTTGGTTTCTGTACCACAGGCAACTCTGTCAGGGAAAGAAAAAACAAGAAGAAAAATTTGACATTTGTTACAACTCAAAGGTAAAGCAAACAAAGGTTTAGCTCTATTTTCCTTCAGTCATGTCTTTCACCTGTTTAAAATAACAGAAATCAGGCCGGCTTCATCATGAACAGTCCAAAAAGTGTGGAACCCTCGTTCAGTTGCCTTGAAGGTTAATTCAGATAATTTTTTTTCACATTCAAGGCGATGCCTCTCAGAAGTGATAACCTTGCAAAAAACAACAACAACCATGTATAGTTCATACATGGACCCAAGTAGGGTTGCCAACCTCCAGGTCTCCTGATATTACAACTGATCTCCAGCGGATAGAGATCAGTTCACCTGGCAATTGGACTCTATGGCATCGAAGTCCCTCCTCTTCCCAAACCCCGCCCTCTCAGGCTCCACCTCAAAAACCTCCCACCGATGGCAAAGAGGGACCTGGCAACCCTAGACCCAAGCTCTACGTAGTTCAGCCATCTGTTGACAGTCAGCATGGTGTAGTGGTTAAGAGCAGTGGTTTGGAGCGGTGGAGTCTGATCTGGAGAACAGGGTTTGATTCCCCACTCCTCCACATGAGCGGCGGAGGCTAATCCGGTGAACTGGATTTGTTTCCCCACTCCTACACACAAAGCCAGCTGGGTGACCTTGGGCTAGTCACGCTCTCTCAGCCTCACCTACCTCACAGAGTGTCTGTTGTGGGGAGGGGAAAGGAAGGTGATTGTAAGCCAGTTTGATTCTGCCTTAAGTGATAGAGAAAGTCAGCATATAAAAACCAACTCTTCTTCTTCTTCTAATGGTAGCCAAATAGATGCCTCTAAAAGGTTCACAAAGAGGATGCGGCCCTTGCTGGGTTACCTCAAGCTGGTCGCACGTACTTGGGCTACCTCACAGGGTTGTTGCAAGGATAAAATGGAGGAGAGGAGAACTATGTAAGCCCCTTTGGGTATAAATTTATTAAATAAATAAATAAATAGTGTCAGTGATTCATGCACAATAGTCTCAGCAATCGTTGCACTAAAATAGAGGTCCCGACCAAATGTCTGAACAGATTAAGTATGCCATCTGAGTACTGCCATTCTGGAAGCATCCCAAAGGACATTTATGCATGGCTTTTTCCTTGTGGTCACCCTGCCAACTACTTCAGGGCTTTGCTATTATTTTTTCCGACCATCAGAGGTCGCCTCGCTCTCCCTGCACATTTTCCCTGCGTTTTCTGGATCCTGGCTAAACAAAAATCCAGAAAATGCTGGGGAAATGCGCAGAAACGCACGGGGAGAGCGAGGGGACCTCTGATGGTTGGAAAATGCAAGCATAATCAAAGCAAAGCCCTGAAGTAGTTAGCAGGGTGACCGCGAGGAAACAGCGGGGTATAATGCCACAGAGTTAGGGTTGGCAGGTCCTAACTGGCCACCAGCAGGAGCTTCTTCAGCATGGGCTGTGCTCAGAGATCCGCGTGTGTGCTCCACATGGCACGATAATGTCACTTCTGGGTTTACCCCAGAAGTGTCGGCATTGTGCAGGGCGCTGTAGCAGTTTCCTCCAAAAACTCTTTGAAACCATAAAAACGCATAGAAAGCTCATAGTGTTTTTGGAGGAAATTGCTAGAGCGTCCCACATAATGCTGGCACTTCCAGGGTAAATGCAAAAGTGACGTTATCGCGCCCTGTGCATGTGCGCAGATCACTCCCTGCTTTCACCCGCCGACCAGCTGAGGCATTTGGCAACCCTCCTCCCTTCAAAGCATCAATTTTCTCCATGCAAACTGATCTCTGTCGTCTGCAGATGAACTGTAATTCTGGGAGATTTCCAGACCCCACCTGTAGGTTGGCAGCCCTAAGCGTGTCACATTTTGGTCCCGTAGTGATGTGCATAAAATAAGTCACAAAATTTACCAAATGCCCCCCAATTAAGAGGTGTTTAAGCCTGAGGCCCCCTTTGAACTTGACGCCCAGGCCAAATTGCTGGGGTGTCCAACCTTCAGGTATTAGCTGGCGATCTCCTGCTATGACCGCTGATCTCCAGCCGATAGAGGTCAGTCCCCCTGGAGAAAATGGCCGCTTTGGCACTTGGACTCTATGGCATTGAAGTCCCTCCCCTCCTCAAACCCCGCCCTCCTCAGGCTCTGCCCCAAAAATCTCCAGGTAATTCTCAACCTGGAGCTAGCAGCCCTACAAATGGCCCTCCTGCCCCTCCCCCCAAATGGCACTGCCACGGGGCATACTTTTAATGAGAGCAGATTGTCAGCTCAAGTCTCTATTTGCCAACTTTAGCTTCCCTGCAAGAGCCGGCAGAAAGCCAGCTATCTCTTTCGGACGGAGCCTCACCCTCATTCAGATTTCCTGGCTCTCCTTTATTTCCATTTTATTAAATGTCGTCTCGCTTGTCCAAGTATCAATTGTGTGGGTGTTTTCGGAATGTATCTTTTTCTTTATTCAACGTAATCTGCGAATATTGTATTTTACAGTCTGTAAATTAGATCGGAGATTTAATGCAGTGGCAAAGCACAAGAGTGTTAGAAAATGTTCTGTTCCAGCAGGGAAACCGCAGGGATGTTTAAAGGCTGATGCATATAATGTTAATATTACGTTACATGCTGGGCTATTGCACGGGATGCTTATGGTAAATGTCTTTAGGGAGAATCAGTTCCAGAGATTTCATTTTCAATAAACAGATTATGCAGTTCCACCATATACAATTAAAGAGGTAGTAATGAAATGGTTATAAAGTCCCCTGTTGCTCCGCCGTTGTTTTTTTAATTTTGTAAATAACATCAGGAGCAATCTGCTGGGAAGTGCTTATGTATTTATTTATTATTGATTTTTTTTTATCAAAAAATGCATTTAACATTACTTGTTATTGCAAATCTAGTCCTAGGGATGGCAAGACGATGAAGTATTTCCACATTATTAAATGTTAGCTGCATGGGGAATTGCGGCGGTATATATCCGTTATAAGAATATATTAAATATTAATGACCAGTGATTACAGAAATTAATTTAAAGCCACAGTTAATTTTCCAATGGAAACTTTTTATAGCAATATTCCTTTGTTGCACAACAATGCATATTTAAATAGATTCCCTTGGCAAATCACTTGAGCAACTTGCGAATTATCCTGTCTCGGGGCTGGTATTCCACATGCCATACATAAGGTACGGCAGAAGATATTTGACAAAATTTGACATGCCCATGACAATAGAGGTGTATTGCAGGGGGAAACAGATCTCTCTGAATGAGAAAAAAGGATAACGGTACAGAATTGGCAAAGTACAACTAAGTTACTTGTTGCTTGGGGCCATTGAGATCGATGGAAGTGAAGTTTGTGGAGGGGTTGTGGCTCAGTGGTGGAATATGTGCTGGGGATATGGGAAGTCTCAGGTTCAATCCCAAGCATCTCCAGTTAAGGATCTGGTAGGTGATGTGAAAAACATCCACCTGAGACCTTGGAGAACTGCTACCAGCCCAAGCAGACAATACTGACTTGGATCAACCAAGGGTCTGATTTTGTATAAGGCAGGTTCATGTGTGTTCAAGTTAGCCAGCGTGGTGTAGTGGTTAAGAGCGGTGGTTTGGAGCAGTGGACTCTGACCTGGAGAACCAGGTTTGATTCCCCACTCCTCCACATGAGCAGCAGAGGTTAATCTGGTGAACTGGTTATGTTTCCCCACTGCTACACACGAAGCCAGCTGGGTGACCTTGGGCAAGTTACAGTTCTATTAAGAGCTCTCTCAGCCGCACCTACCTCACAGGGTGTCTGTTGGGAGGGGAAGGGGAGTCGATTGTAAGCCGGTTTGAGTCTCCCTTAAGTGGTAGAGAAAGTCGGCATATAAAAACCAACTCTTCTTCTTCTTCTTCTAGCAATGACTGAGGCTCCTCTTACATAGGAGTAAGGTCAATTGAAAGTAGTGGGACTTGTTTCCAAGCCAATATGCAGAAGATCAGGATGTTAGGGTGCCATCTATGGCACCGTAAAGTTAGACTAATGAACCATCACCGGGATGGGTGAACAAGAAACAACATGCACTGTGTGTTTGTATACAAAACAGTTCTTGCTTGGTGGAAGGTCAATATAGGCCATCCCACCTCAAACATTTCAAGAGAGTGGTAAAACACCTAGTTGGAACTAAAAACAAACTCCAACATCTAACAGTATCCTTTTTGGCAACCACTCTTTCACCACAACTGTGAGGTAACAAATCCTGTGCACATAAACTAGGAAGCGAGTTCTATTAAGGAGCAACCTCCCCAGGGAGTTGTGCCTGGAACCCTCATGTCATGGTCTTTTTTGTGTTTTTTATACTCTTTTTTAATATATATTGGAAGCCACATTGAATTCTGCAAGGAAGAAAGTTGGCTAGCAAATGTTTTAAATAAATAAAATAAATATCAGCTGAGCTCATATTCCATTCCACTGTTTTCCAGTGCAATTAATTTTGGGTGAGCTGTTCCCCGTATGTTTGCGGAAATAAGCAACCTTTGCTTCATTTTAATTAAGAATGAGGATTGTCATTTGGGCTAGAAAGAAAAAGTGTGATTACTTTCCAGAACATCAGGAAATGCTTTTACAATAGCTTTGAAGTGGTATGACACACTTTGTTCATAATATGCACACGTAGGGCCCTGTGGTTGCATTGGGAGTGCATAAGGCTTCCAGTGGGTTGGATCCAGCCAGGTTTTTACTCATCCAGTTCTCCCTACTACAGAGTCTTATCCTCCATGGTCTTCTGTATATACAGGCCCCAGTACAGCCTTTTGGGAAGTCAAAGGGGACCCTCCTTCTATTTCACTAAAAGACAAACTGGTTGTATCCAACCCATTATGCTTCCAGACGTTTATGCTCATAGTAATTTACTGATAAGATTCGATGTAAAAAGTACTCAGGGTGGCTCGTGAGGAGACACCATTTGTGTGAAACTGTATAGCCACATGGGAGCTACCCATATGGCCACTGCAGTTTCTGCAGTGATACTAACATACAGAGATCCAAAGATATTTGATATAATTGTATAGTTTAAATGAATGTTTTGGTTTATGAATTTAAATGACATTGAATGTTACAGATTGTGAGGTGATTAGAGTCACCTAAGAGCATAATGGTTCCAGTTCCTTGTGCTACTACTGGGCATGACTCTGGTCAAAGCACTGATGTAGAAGCAACTGTCTGTACTGCTGGGCTAGCACCTTAGTCTGTCCTAATGTACAGTGAATCCTCCAATCCCCACAGACCTTTTATCTGAATGAGGATATGGTAGCTAAAAGCATTAAGACAAACAATAAGCCTTTCTTCAAACATACCAGGAGCAGGAAACTGGCCAGAAAAAAATGCTTGAAGAAGATGGGGAGATATTAGAGAAATTGAGAGAATTCGTTGTATCTGTTTTCACTGTGGAATACATAAGGCATCCACCCACCCATGCAGCAGCCATTGTTTTCATGAATGAAGACTTGAGGGGACCAGATATGAAGTTCTAGTCAAACTGAAAACTAATAAGCCTCCAAGTCAGGATGGATGTTCTTAAAAAACTCAGATGTGAAACTGTTGATCTGTTGACCAATATATGTAACTTGTCACTAAAATTGGCCTCCCTACCAGAGGATTGGAAACAAGCAAATATTAATACCAATTTTTAAAAAAGGGGTATAGAGGGAATCCAGGAAATTACAGGCCACAAAGGTTAACATCTATTCCAGATAAATTAGTAGAAACTGTTATTAAAGATGGAACTATTAAGCACATAGAGCAGGGGTTGGCAAACTCATTAGTCAAAAGAGCCAAACATCAACAATACAACGATTTGAGATTTCTTTTGAGAGCCAAATTTCTTAAACTTAAACTATATAGGTAGGTACACTGTTTATTAACTTAATAAACTTCAATTAAAGTTTTAAGTCTTAATTAAACTATAGGTACACTGAATAAAACTTGATATCATATTTAATAGTGATCTTATTTATTGATACAAATTAAATTGTAAGTCCCAGCCATTTCCCCCTCTCCATCCGGAGTCCTCATCTGGAGGCCTGGTCTGCCGCCATAAAAGCCTATTGGTAGACCTGGCCTCCGGCTGAGTCCCATTGGGAGGCCAGGTCTCCCCATTGGCTTTCTTGGCAGTAGACCTGGCCTCCGGAGGCCCTTAGAAGCCAATTGGTAGACCTGGCCTCTGAAGGGGGACTTTTTCCCCCTCCTCGGAGTCCAGGTCTACCGCCAAGAAAGCCAGTGGGTAGACATGGCCTCTGAGGAGGGAAAACGACGGGGGAATGCCGCAGAAGACGGGGCACCGCAGCCCAGCGCCTCTGCCGGGGACGCGCTGCCAAAGGAAGCCCGCCCCGCCCAACAGCTGATAGGTGGGCGGGGCGGGCCAGGAACGGCCGAGCCGCCCGCCCAGCAATCGTGCAGCTAGAGGGGAGGGGAGGCTTTAGCCTCCCAACCATTGAGGGCAAGGGGGACCCAGCCATTCTCCATGGCGGGGGGGGGGAGAGACAGCGCACCCGCTTGCCTGCTCGCTTGCGCTCTCTCTCTCTCAGGTGCGCCGGCTCCACAGCCCGGCTGCTGGCGCAAGCGGGCGCGAGAGCAGGGGCTCTGAACCAAGTTCAGAGAGCCGCACTCAACGGGCCAAAGAGCCGCATGCGGCTCAGGAGCCGCGGTTGGCAGACCCCTGACATAGAGGAACAAAGCCTGCTGAGGGAAAATCAGCATGGCTTCTGAAAAGGGAAGTCCTGTCTTACCAAACTTTGGGCGTTCTTTGAGAAGAGTTACAAGCATGTGAGCAAGGGTGGTCTGGTAGATGTTATACACTTGAACTTCCAAAAGATTTTTGACAAGATACCTTACCAAAGACTCTTGAATAAAGTTAGCAGTAATGGAATAAGTGGATAGATTCTCTTGTGGATTAAAATTTGGTTAAATGACAGGAAGTAGAGTGTAGGAATAAACGGAGAGAATTAAGCAGTGGGGTCCCACAACAAGGATCGGTATTTGGATGGGCACTCTTAATTTAAATGATCTGGAAATGGAGGTGAGCATTGTAGTGGACAAGTTTGCCAATGACACAAATTTATTCAGTAGGGTGAAAACCAAGGCATATTGTGAAAAACTCCGGAAGAATCTCTCTGAATTGAGTGAGGGGGCAACAACATGGCAAATGAAGTTCAGTATAGGTAAATGTAAGCTGATGCAGATTGGAACAAAAAATCCTAACTTTAAATGTATGCTGATGGGGTCTGAATTAGCTGAGACTGAGAGGGAAAGAGATCTTGGGGTAGCTTGATGAAATGTCAACTCAGTGTGTGGCAGCCATGAAAAAGGCAAACTCCATGCTGGGTACTACCAGGAAAGAATTAAAAATAGAACGGCCAATATTGTAATGTTCCTGTATAGATCTCTTTCCCTCTCAGTCTCAGCTAATTCAGACCCCATCAGCATACATTTAAAGTTAGGATTTTTTGTTCCAATCTGCATCAGCTTACATTTACTTAAATGCCATAGAGTCCAGTTGTCAAAGCGGTCATTTTCTTCAGGCAAACTGATCTCTATCGGCTGGAGATCAGTTGTAATAGCAGGAGATCTCCAGCTAATACCTGGAGGTTGGCAACTCTACTTGGTAGCAGCCGAGGGATGTGACCAACATATCTTGAGGCGAAGGAAGTCGAGAGGGAGCCCAGAAGACAGGTTGCCAGCTCTGGTTTGGGAAGTACTTGGAGATTTGGGAGGGGTGGAGCCTGGGGAGGTCAGGGTTTGGGGATGGGAGGGACCTTAGCAAGGTATCATACCATAGTGTTTAGTTTTTGAAGCAAGCATTTTCTCCAGGGGGGCTGATCTCTGCAACCTGGAGACCAGTTATAATTCCAGGAGATTTCCAGCCAGTACCTGTAGACTGGCAACCCTATGAGATGCTTATCTCCAAGGACAAATACAGTGTGGTCCAACTGAAGCACCTGAGCCTATGAAGCATGCTCCCTATGCAGAAGTTCAGAGGCACCTCGATAATCTCACAGAGGACATTTTTGTAGCTGTCCTTCTGGAGAAGTTACTAACCGTTTGAAATATAACCAGTAGAGTCATTGGACCATCAAAACATCTCATTTACCTGGATTTTTTTGCGATTCTCTGGTTTTAAATTGTTCAATTTTAAGACTATCCTACAGATTTTTATTACACTTGTTATATTGTTATGATATATTTATGCGACGATAATATTGTGAATGAGAAGAAGAAGAGTTGGTTTTTATACCCCTCTTTTCTCTACCTTTGAGGAGTCTCAAAGTGGCTTACAATCGCCTTCCCTTCCTCTCCCAACAACACACACCTTGTGAGGTAGGTGGGACTGAGAGAGTTCTGAGAGAACTGCGACTGGCCTAAGGTCACCCAGCAGGCTTCACGTGTGGGAGCAGGGAAACAAACCCAGTTCACCAGATTAGAGTCTGCCGCTCATGTGGAGGAGTGGGGAATCAAACCCGGTTCTCCAGATTAGAGTCCACCGCTCTTAACCACTACACCACACTGGCTCTCTTGTTGGATGTAAGCTGCCCTGAGGCTGACCTCGGTCGGGAAAGTGTGGGATTTTTTAAAAAAACCAATCCTAATTAAATAAATAAATAAAACACCATAACTAGGGCAGAGATACAACGCCCACTCTTGACTGCAGTGCTGCCACAATCCGAGAATTTCATTCAATTTTAGTAAGAACGTTAGGATAGGTCCAGCACCTGCAATAATCCATTGTCTCCCACAATCGGCCTCTGAGAATCAGGTGCCTGGGATAGACAACATCGAACCATCCCCTTTCATGGCTGCGTGGATCTCTTCCCAGGAGCATCTTGCTGCTTGCTGTTAGAACGTTGGGCTCGATGTACCTTTCATCTGATCCAGCCTTTTATGTTTTTTAATGTTCTGAAGTCTTCTTCTCACTGGATCGAATGCTGAAGGTCTAATATATGCAGCTGTCATTGCAAGAGAGAACAATAACGCAAGTGCTAGAACGGCCTCCGTATCCTTGCCCCGCGTGAACCTTCATTGGATACCTTGTAGGCCTTACATTGCCGAGTGTAATATGAGGACAGGGAACTAACATGCGTACCACTTTGAAGAATGATTCACCCCCTTTCTTCTTTTACAGTCAAGTTATAAACTTCGGGGTGGGGGGGATGGAGCTATAATGAGAAATGCTGACACAACCTTGCTGTGGAGGCGCCGGGCTATAATCCGGCAGCGCTGTTTTGACAGCCGTTATGGGATAATGCAATACAGGCCTGAAGCACTTTTAGCTAAGTGTATCAACATGGACCTAATTTACTTAGACCTTCATCTAGTCATTCGTATTAAAAATATCATGCGCTCTTGAGATATCGAAAGAGACAGTCTCTCTCCTCCTTGCGTGTGTCTAATAGGTGTACATGAAATCACACAGCAAAGAGGATATCTATTAAATTCTTGCGACGGCGATGCCTAAGCCTTCCGTTCCATTCTTCCATTTAATAAACCCTAATGTAAGCGCTATATATCCTCTGAGCGTTAATATATAACAGGAACAAACGGAGGACGGAGGAAAGGTGGAGAAAAGGTAGATATATAAGCAAGAAAAAGTGAGTTATTGATTTTATTGACTGGTCTGTTAACTTCTGACATTGCAATAAAGCCTTATTTATTTGTATACAGAAGACTCAATTACATAGATACATATCATTTTAACAACTGGGTTATTTACAGGAGAATTGCGGCTTCATAAATAATATAGACGGGAATTTCTCAAGCTGGTGTTTAGCCATTGTGGGTATTTAGGGAGTTCTAGTGTCCACAGATGATTTTCAAAGAAAAGGCAACAAGGATATCAATGCATAGAAATGAAATCATTGTATGTGATATACAGGATTGCTTGTTAAACATACCAATAATGTATATTTAACATGTATATTAATATACTGAGCATGTACTCAATTACCAAACTGAAATCTGAAAGCATTATGCTGAATCCCAGTTATCCTTTAGTTGGAGAATTAATTCCAGGCATCCGCACATGCTAGTTTAAAACTTTCTTTCTTCAGACATTTTAAATGCACTGCAATTATTTATTGGCTTATTAATTTTATTTAACCTCCTCCCTGAATCTCAAGGCAATGTACAAGTCACTAAGACAGAATCCTGTTAAAGCAACTGATGTTTGAAATCTATTCAGAATATCAAGCAGCAGCAGCTGTAGAAAAAACAATAATAGAAATGGTAAACCCATGACTAAAACATTGAAAGCAATGAGAAACTAAAAAGTTGTGCATTAATTAAGAGAAGGACTTTTAATAATTTGGAGAAGAGTATGATGGCTGGTGGATAGGGTTGCCAACCTCCAGGTACTAGCTGGAGAGTTCCTGCTATTACAACTGACCTCCAGCCGATAGAGATCAGTTCCCCTGGAGAAAATGGCTGCTTTGGCAATTGGACTCTATGGCATTGAAGTCCCTCCCCTCCCCAAACCCTCCTCAGGCTCCATCCCAAAAACCTCCCGCCAACCCTACTGGTGGACTTCCTCACACAACTTCCACAGAACAGTGCCGCAAGCATATGCTTGCCTGCACTTATGGCGGGAAAACATTTTTTTCTGGTGTGTGTGTGTGTGTGTGTGTGTGATTCGTAACTGAAAACAGCTGGCAGGGAAACAGCCCCCATCCACCACAATTTCTGCTCAAAATTTACCACTACAACAGCAGCTTTTCTTCAGAAAAAAGTGTCAGCTGTGACTGCATTGCACATGTTTGTAACACGGTGCTTCCAGTGCACATACTTTTAAATGTGCACACACAGACACAAAATGCCCGTGTACATCTTGCCTTCTGTTCCCCTCCCCAACTCCCCACCCTTATTGTAAATGTTGTTGAAATGTTTTGTGTTCACAACAATTCCCTTAGGACTATCGCCAGGCCCATTATGAGAATAAATGTTCTCTCTTTCTCAAGGTGTCGTTTTTACAAAAGACAGTGCAAGATGATCAAGCTTTAGGAAACATACCGCAGGCAGAAAATGGGAAAGGGAAGGTTCAGACTGTGACCTTTAGTATAATAATTGGGGTGTAAACACACACATGCGCACACGCACACACACACACACATTCAGTTTGTGAAATAACAGGAGGAAAAGGTTGAACTACCTTATAGGGTGGTGCAGTTAGAAATTGACTATTGAAGTTCCGACCTCAACGATACTTATTTGTAAATATCAGAAATGCTCCACATCTGAACAAAAATGGTTCTTGCATCCTTGAACCATTGGAAATCTTCCAATCTGACATTTTTCTTCTGGTGCTTCGCTGTCTGGTATCATTTTCCTGGGCAGTGGGAGATTGGAGGGACTATGGCAGCAAAGAAGCGTGACTAGCAGCACAATCCTGTGCGTTTCTACTCAAAAAGAAAATCCCACTATGTTCCATGGTATGTTCATAGTATGTTCCTGGTAGGTGTGCACAAGTTGGCACCCAAGTATCCAGGGTTAACTGTATGACAGGGATGCTGTCCAACTAGAGAAGTACCCACTTTACAGTCCTATTGGTCTTCTGTGCTCAGTATTTTCACTTCCTACCAATCCTTCCACCCGCTCACTGGCATGGAGAGTACTCCCTCTATAACTTCATGTCCTGAAGCTTTTCTTCATGGCCTTAGCTTTTTTGTTTTCTGGAGCTGAATGTGCGCTAGACTAGGCAGGCAGGATAAAGACTTTGCTTGCATCCACTGGCAGACAGGCGGAGCAGAAGGAGGAGAATAAAGAAGAAGAAGAGTTGGTTTTTATATGCCAACTTTCTCTACCACTTAAGGGAGAATCAAACCAGCTTACAATCACCTTCCCTTCCCCACCCCACAACAGACACCCTGTGTGAGGTAGGTGGGGCTGAGAGAGCTCTAAGAGAACTGGGACTAGCCCAAGGTCGCCCAGCTGGTTTCATGTGTAGGAGTTGGGGAACCAACCCGGTTCACCAGATTAGTGTCCGCCGCTCATGTGGTGGAGTGGGGAATCAAACCCTGTTCTCCAGATTAGATAGAGTCCACTGCTCCAAACCACCGCTCTTAACCACTAAACCATACAGCTACAGAGACAATGGCTTGCCCTATCCATGATAGGTAGCCAGCCCCAACAGATTTACGTGCGAATTTTAACTGCCTAGAGAAAAGAGACCCTATTCCCTATCTGTCTGTAATTTGGAAAGGAGAATCATTATCGGCTGAATGATGCAGCCAGCCCCTGAGAATTTTGCCTCAATTGACTGGGGGAAAGTTACACCTGGAAAATTACACCAAGACCATTGAAAACATGATCGGATTGATTTTCTAAAATGTTTAACTTCCAATATTACAGAGTCCAATTTGAGTTGTGATGAAATGTGACCCCACTCCCAAATCCAATCCTTTGTAGGGCCAGATCTTGGGGGGGTTGAGGGGGCAAGCAGTCCGGATGCATGGAGGTGGGGGCACCAGTGCGGGCATGAAGAAGAGGAGTGCCACTGCTGCGCTACAGCACAGGTGCAGCTTCCTGCCCGTGGCATGGCTGGTGCGTGCGCCACCACCCAGCATTTAGCCACCTGCCCTTCCTCATTGTGTGCACTGCACCTACCGCAGCTGCACGCAAGGCCAGGAGGCGGGCAAGAATGTGGCATCATCATGGCGACCACCCCTCTGGCCACCAACAGCTGGTTCCAGCATGTGCGTGGCATACACCCTCCCTCCCTGCCCCAGGCGCTCCTTCCCCCAGCTCCATGCCTGCCCCTTTGCATATTCTTACATACACAGCCTAACCCTTTCCAGCAGTAAGTTATCAATCAGCCTAAAATTTTGTATGGCCTGTTGGTTTCGATATGTCTTACCTGCATGTTATTATAAAATGATTATCTGCATGTTATTATAAAATGATTTTGCCATAAAAAGGTATGACTCAGAGCTCTACTGATCTGTCAGTAGCATGTTGGCAAGTTTTGGGCATTGTACAAAACCAATCAGATCGAATTGATCTATGGCTATAAGCCTCTGTATATTTGGACTCAAGTCCTATTGAACTTCATGGGACTTACTTCTGAGTAAATATAAATTGATCCATAAATCTTGCCACATATTTGTTCCCCTTTTCAGCATTATCAAGCCAAACCTTACATTTTCTGTCCTTAAATGTACACAGCGGACCTTAAACTTCGATTCCGTGTTTCGGTTTTTAGCAGAATGCCTGTCAAGCATAGTTTAGCACTGAATTCTGTACTGTTTTTCATGTTGGGCTTAGCAGAGATCAGGAAAAAAAGCTGCGCTTGCTGCCCATTTCAGTGTCTGCTTCGTGACCTCAAAATGGTCATATTAAGTCTTCCCCCATGAAGTGCATTCTCTAAAGTAGCTAAATTGGAAGGATCGGGGAATTCCATGCCTCAGCCATTTGCTTCTGTGGATTTCTCCAGCAGTAAAGCCGCAGGTTAACTTCAGTCAAAAACACACCCAGTCTTCCGCCACATATATTCCAGGAGCTGCTCCCGATACAAGCCAACATTCTCATTTGCAATAATGGCTTGCCCCGCTGCGATGTGTCATGAGATCTTTCTACGGTATCGTGCTGTTGAGGATTCCTCGTTTGGTGGGCAGGCGGGAAAGGCGTGCTAGAATTTGTGCTACCACGATCGCTTTGGGACGCGTGTTCTGTGCATGTCTGTTTGTAGCGCAGACTTTTTTTTGTGTCCTGTAATTTGGTCTGCTCTCAAAACACAGGCCGTATGTCTACAGACGGGCAGCTGCTATCGTTCCCCAGTCTCGCCGCTTGGCTCCTGCTGTATGCATCTCTGTGGGGCTGCTCTTTCAAGAGTCTCAGCAAAGTCTGAGCAGCTGAACAACCTATAATGAGACTCTTGATTCAGCCGCCCCGTAGGGCTGCATAAAAACCATAGAGTGGAGTGGGAAATTGTCAAAAACACTGCAGGAAGCAAGACCGGGATAGTGGACTAAGTACCGAGAGCTGTAGTTTCATAAACCACTGTCTCTCAGTTTAACACAATCCAGAGGAAATTCATCTCAGGAAAAAAACAACCAACCCCCCACTCTACGTTTTTGAAAGACACGGAGTGCCTTTTCTGGTTCAAGCATCCTTTGAATAGCCCGCAATAATATTTGTCCCTCCTTTTCCCCTCCCCCATTAGGATTTCCTGGGTAAGAAGACACAATTGCTTAGGATCCCCGGTCACTGGGGTATTTAAATAATAAGCAAGCACAGAGAGAGACAGTGTGCGTATAGTACAGCCAGGAGCACACACGAAGCATTGCGCATGTGTGTCATATGTATTCTTTGAAAGTTATATTTTTATATTTTTTAAAAAACCAGGATTTGGGAAAGGTGTTCAAGTACATTGGCTCTGCTGACTACACCGGCCTTTAGGGAAAGCAAACCACTGATGTTAGAAAAGCTCCTAAGCTTTCCATCGATATTTAAAATAGAAAAATGATACATCACTTGACCGGGTGTGCCAAAATGAGTGTCTTTTTAAACGTATCTCCCTTCATCCTTGCTTTCAGTGGCCTTGCCAGTCCAAATTTCATTATGTAATTATTTCCTTTATACCCCACCTTTCTCTCCAACAGGGACCCAAAGTGGATGACATCATTATCCTCTCTTCCCTTTTATCCTCATACAAACCCAATGAGGTAGGTTAGGCTGAGAGCATGTGACTGGCTGAAAGTCACCCAGGAAGCTTCCAAGGCAGAATACAGATTTGAACCCAGGACTCCCAGATCCTTGTCCAGGCCCTAACCACTAAATCACTCTGCCTCTCATGTACCTGTTATATTTCTTCAGCTACTTTCGCAATTCTGTACCTAGTTATTTCCAGAATCCTACCCACTCTGTGCAGTGAAGAGCACAGTTTCAATTCAAACTGACTTTCCAGCAAGGCTAGACTTACTAGCAAATACCCTAATCAGAAGTCTGGTGGCATCTTAAAGACTAACAATATTTATTCCAACATAAGCTTCTGTGAGTCAGAGTTCACATCATCAGATGCATGAAGAATGGATATATTTAGACTTGATGTCACAAGCCACAGAAAAGCAGAAGTGGGTGACTAAACAGATACCCATCTGGAATTATTAGCAGGCACATTGTTTTCTGCCATGAGCCGGATGGCCCAGGCTAGCCCAATCTTGTCAGATCTTGGAAGCTGAGTAGAGTCAGCCCTGGTTAGTACTTGGATGGGAGACCCCTAAAGAAGCCCAAGGTCGCTACGCACAGGCAGGCAATGGCAAACCCCATCGGAACATCTCTTACCTGGAGAGCCAGCATGGTGTAGTGGTTAAGAGCGGTGGTTTGGAGTGGGGGACTCTGATCTGGAGAACCGGGTTTGACTCCCCACTCCTTCACATGAGTGGCGGACACTAATCTGGTGTGTCTGTTGTGGGGAGGGGAAGGGAAGGGGATTGTAAGCTGGTTTGAGTCTCCCTTAAGTGGTAGAGAAAGTCGGCATATAAAAACCAACTCTTCTTCTACCTTCAAAACCTTATAGGGTTACCATAAGTCAGTTGCAGTGATCGCACTTTCCACCACCACATTGTTTTCCACCACTCGCTTGCCAGTCCACTTGAGACCAAAGGGAGCTTTGCTCAGTAGGAAGCTTCAGTTCTAAAAAAAAAAAAAAAAAAAACCCTGCTCAATGGACACTGGACAAGTTTAGTGAACAATTTGGGTTGCTAAATGCCTGGAGAAATGTCCCATCCCTTTAATAGAGGGTTGATGGGATCTGATTTACCCCAATGAAAAGCTTTGCCTGTCCGTTTCTACACATTGTACCTCTATTGAAGGGACAGGACATTTTCTTCAGGTCTGTTGGCAACAATCCCATGTTTGCCTGATGAGTAACTTTGGGGCGCAGATGGGAGACTTGTAGATTCACACTGATTTGAGAGTTATCTAGAAAAGCAAAAAAAAAAGTAATTCGCTTGAGTTTGCCATGTCAAGTGGCAGGATGGGTTGGTTAATCATGAGCATGTGAGTTATTATATTTATTGATTCAAAACTGTATACCTTCACTTTCAGCACTCCCTGCTTGGGCTATCCAGGTAGCTTATAATGTGTAACATTATGTGTTTCAGGGTGAGGGAGAACCTAGCTATCATGTATGACTGGGTCTCTCTAAGATCATGGTCCTCAACCATGGCATATATTTATTGGTGATTTTATGGCAGTTCTAAGCTGCCTTTCCCTAAAGACAGGACTGGAGGTGGCCAGTTGCAAAACTGAGTGTGCCAAATGGAGAACCATGATCTGAGAGCTGCTGGGGGGGCAATGTACACATTGGTCGTTTATGCATGGGTATCTTCACTCACATTCGGCCCTGGTCTGTCTTGGTTGTTCCTTGGAGTTATGCATGAGTTTTCCATCCATTAGAGATGACCTCGCTGCCAGCCCTTGCAATGTCCGGGTCTTCCCATTCCTCTGTTAACCCGAGTCTTCCATCTTCCCTGAGCAAAGCCCGGGTGAAATCCCTGTGCATGAGGCCAAGTGCGGGACACGCAAGCTTGGTTTCTCTCACAGCCAATTACAAAGCAGCATGTCCAGAGGCGGGGATTCAAATACTTCCTGCTTTCTTGGAGCTCTTTCTGAGCAAAAGTAAAGCTTTTTAAAACTGAGGCTTGGATTCGCCCCCAACTTTAAGATTGCTCCGTTTTTTGTTTTTTGTTCTTAAAATGCTTTTTTATGCAGCAATTGGGTTGCGAGGGATTTTCTCTCACAGTAAGCACTACAAAGTAAGCCAATTACAAAGCAGCATCTAAAGGGGCGGGACTTGATTTGGACTAGGAGACTGCTGGTCCATAGATTCCCAACAGGAAAGTGTGGGTCCAGCAAGCAACGAACCACAGGTAAAACTCTCATGCATACTGTAAATGACCACTGTGATTAAAACCTGGTTAATAAAAACTGTGGTTTTATGAAACCGGGGCTTCTGGGTTGGCATCAAACTAGCCTTTCAAACTAGGGTCGCTGCTAGTTAACAGTTTGTACTGATGGTGGTTTGTTGGAGGTGTCTGTAGTCACAAACTATGGTTTAGAGTATAAGTAGTACACCTTGTGGCTGTCTGGCCACAGACACAGCAGTATAGGGAGGATGGCCTGCTTGCTGGGTGGCTGGAAAGAGGCAAGATGCAGACAAGCTGTGGTTTACAGCCAAACAGGGAATCATTTCTTATATCTGGGAGACCAGCCAGGGTGGGTTGCACAAACCACAGTTAAATCGGTTTATTGTGAGATCAGAATGCAGCTCTGGAAAGGATCTCCCCCCCAGTTTATAGTCCTCATGGTTTTGAAAAGCTGACTCCCATGGTGTTTTTTTATGGTTGCAAGTGGGCTTGCCAACCTCCAGGTGAGGCCTGGCGATCTCCTGGAATTACAACTGATCTCCAGACTATAGAGAGCAGTTCCTCTGGAGAAAATGGCTACTCTGGAGGATGGAGTCTATGGCATTATACCCTGCTGAGGTCCTTCCCCTCTAGGACTGCAACCTCCAGGTAGGTCCTGAATATCTCCCGCTATTACAATGGACCTCCAGGCCACCAAGATCAGTTCCTCTGGAGAAAATGGCTGCTGTAGAGGGTGGACTCTATGGCATTCTAACCTGCTAAGGACCCTCCCCAAACCCCACCCTCCCCAGGCTTCACCCCCAAAATCTCCAGGTATTTTCCAACCCAGAGTTGGCAACTCTTGTTGCCACCCTTATGCAGGCTGCCCAGGAAGTCAGCAGCCCCACTGAACTCATTGCAACTTACAGCTGAATAAAGAAAGATCCATTCACCCAGCAAACTCAGGAGGAAATCCGTAGTTCCCACAATATGCTGTATTTTTAAGTGAATCTCATTTTGGGGAGGGGGGGGAATCTTGTCAGCATTTGGGGTTAACAAGCATTGCAAGAATGGACAGTGTGGATTAACACTGGGCCCACAGATAAAGATATTTCTGCTTTCTGGGCAGAAGAAAACATACCTAAATTATGTGAATGTCATCATAAGGAGCTGATGGGGAGTGATTAAAAGAGAAATGGCTGTCTCACAGTAGCAGTTGCTCCAACTAACAGATGTTCTTTTATCAGACTCCCCCCTTTGGCATTTAGTAAGCCTGCAAGAATGGAAAGAAAGGAAGTTTAATTTAGAGACTCTTCTGCCCTGTTTAGTTAGGGATCAGCTGCCCAACATAAAATAATAATGCATTCAACTGTCCATCTTCTAATAGGGCAACCTTTATCACCGCTATATTCAGCGGTGCTAACAGCAAATGAAATATTGTATGAATTTGCGGAAAATTGATAGGGTCTTTGTGACCTTAATGTGATTATATGTGTGCTAATGCATTCAGCAGAAAAGAAACCAGAACTCACAAAGGGAAGGGTCCAGTTCATAAAAGATGCATGGACCATTAACCGAGGGATCTTTGTGCGCTTTTCCAAGGGGCGGGGAGGCGCAAGTGGAGCTAGCCCGTTTTAAATAAAGAACATGTTTTTACAATTATATCCTTTGCCTTTCCGTGTCGCAGCCTGGCTTCTCAGCTCTCTTTTAGCATGGTCAAACAGGAGAAGAAGTAATCTCACCCTGAGCCTCCCTCCCCCCATGAACATGCAAGTATATTTTTGCAATATACAGATCGGGGGGAAAGCAGGAGGGCGGGATTGTCCATAGAAGTGTGAAAGTGAAGAAAGACAAATAAATAAATGGGAGAAAGGGGCCACTTCACACATTAGGTTGGCAAGGTGTACACCCGGAAGTGTGAATGCAAAAAAAGTGTGTTTGCAAATGTATCTAAGATCAGTACGCTTGTCCGAGAGCAGCAATTGGCTGAATCGCTCTGATGAGTGTAGTTAAGATTTGATTCCCTGGAATGTTGCTACATAATGTGGGAAAACGAAAACTTAACCTGTTCAAAATGGTACCGTTTGGGTGTCTAAGAAGACTGACGATATTAACGCAATTGGGACCTGTGTGATTTGAGAATATATAATATACAACATCCTATTGAGAAATAGTTCATATGCTTCGATTCAGTAAAATGCATCTTTTTAAAAATGTTCGCTTTTAAATACAAGGGTGCTGTAAATCTTGCTGAATATTGAGAAACTGCCCACAAATTTGAAGATGAGCAGAAAATTGGGAAGAAATAAGCCAAAAAGCATGAGGTCCTGGGTGCTAAAGTGGACATACTTTGGATGTGCTCTTTAAAAAATGGTAACAGCCTGGCTGAACTATTCCCACCCATCTGACAAGTGGTTGTGAGAGATGTTCAAGTACCCCCAGAAAATGTATTTTTGTGGTAAGGTCTACAACATTTATTATATACGATTGAATCTCATATAAATTCCCTGCACAAAATTCCCTCTCCTCCCTCCCAAGCCAGTCTCAAATGCCCCCACGAAATGCTGTTCCTGGGAGATAGGGGACCCCCCCTTAGAGCAACATAAGGGGGATAGGGTTGCCAGGTCCTTCTTCGCCAAGGGCAGAAGGTTTTGGGGTAGAGCCTGATGAGGGCGGGGTTTGGGGAGGGGAGGGACTTCAATGCCATAGAGTCCAGTTGGCAAAGTGGCCATTTTCTCCAGGTAAACTGATCTCTATCGGCTGGAGATCAGTTGTAATAGCAGGAGATCTCCTGGAGGTTGGCAACCCTAGGGGGAACTGGATGAATTGCCACAGGAGGGGGGAATTGTTTCTTGTGTGTTCTTTTTTATGGGATCTAACCCATAATATTTCTTGTTCATTTTTGTTGTAATGTATTACTTTTTGTACTGCCTTGATCTTTTTGTGTAGGGGAAAAAGCTGGAACGTAAATTTAATAAAAGCATTCCCTGTGGTTTTCACTGCAACAGGGAAAACAGTCATGGGATTCCACTCCAAAGAAGAAGGCTCACCGAAAAGGGGAGATAAATGTCATTTACAGTCCTCTCCCAGTGCAAGGGATATGTGCCAGTTATGAACCCCCATCCCCTTCATCCTGGGGCCTGATTCGGTCAGCCCATGTTCAACCTACGGTAATTCCAGTCGGGGCCTCCAAGGATGTAAGCTAGGACGGATATCTGAACTGCACCCAGGACTTTAATAATGCCCACTTAGAATCCTACCAGTTCCTGTGATAAATTCTCCCTAAATTAAACCATTTATTACAGTAACTGGCTGCTTTAGATACATTTAAAATAACCAATAGTCACTGTTCATATGGAAAACTCTTCCTCGCTGTTTTGTAGGAAGAACATTGCTTTGAAGCATGGAATCGTAGCCTCCCCATGAATCTTTTGTGGCGGTCCTTTTCCTTTCTGGGTGTTTTCACCTGTGCGTCTTCCTGACAGTAATAAATGGCAGAGAATAAATTCTGCCGGACCGTGGGATGCGATGGAAGTTCCAGCCAGCTTGAAATTTTCGCCCTGCCGCATTTACTCGCTGCTCAGCAGACAATCCTTCGATTTCCCTTCTGGCTTTCAAAAGGAGAGTGTTTCCGGAGCAGTCCCTATATAGTGGGTAGATTAGGTGAAGGACCTACAAGGCTAAGTGAGGTGCAAGTGTCTGAGGGAAGAGATGCGGGCACGAGAGGACACATCGTCTCCCTTTGATCCCGAAAAGACAGCGTGAATAATCTCATCGGGAGACTGTGTAAAAGCCTCCTTCGTACACATGAAATGGTGCGCCGTTTCACAGACATTGCTAAAGTGGCTTGCGGAGAGAGCTGGATTAATCAGGCACTGCAGTATAAACTAGAACGTCATCTTGAGCGGCCAAACTAAAGCGTTTGAGGTTTTGCTGAATTATGTCCTAAAGCAGGGCTTCTTAAACTTTTCCCACTCGCAACCCCTTTTCGCCCAAGAAATTTTTACACGACCCCGGGGATATAGGTATATAAAATAGGTACACAAATCAAACATTTACTGATAATAAATCATAAAGAAACCTTTTACTGTTGCCAAATTTTTCACAACCCCCACATTTAGTTACGTGACCCCCAATATGGGGTTGCGGCTTACAGTTTAAGAAACTTTGTCCTAAAGCACTGGTGTGTGTGTGTGTGTTTGGAATCCATTATCTTTTATGGCGATATGTCTGTTATATGCTTGTACGCAACAGATACCTGCAAGACCATATCGTGACATATGTAGGTGGCCCCTTATGTGACTTTTCCTCATTAGCATCTATATCTCTGGTTATTATGAGGCATACATAGGAATTAGGGTTGCCAACCTCCAGGTACTAGCTGGAGATCTCCTGCTATTACAACTGATCTCCAGTTGATAGAGATCAGTTCACCTGGAGAAAATGGCCGTTTTGGCAGTTGGACTCTATGGCATTGAAGTCCCTCCCCTCCCCAAATCCAGCCCTCCTGAGGCTCCGCCCCAAAAACCTCCCGCTGGTGGTGAAGAGGGACCTGGCAACCCTAACAGGAATTACAGCTAATACTTTAACATGCTCCTATGAATCTTGTCTCCACCCCGCCCAAAAAAAATGTGAAACAGTACCCATGAATGCACATTTTGAATTAGCAGCCCAAACCAGCATTACTATCACCATACATGGTGACTAAAGTATTAAGATACTTCGGCTCACTTCACTGGACATGGTCTAGGTCTAATAAGGATCTAGAACCAATAAGTGATTGTAATTGGCATTTTCTGTATTTCCCCTCAAAAGTATTGATTAATGTATTCATGTAGCTCATATTATTGCTCAACAATTAATGCCATGATAGTCATTTGTGAACCTGCTGGTGACGATAATAGGCAGAAATGTTCTAGATAGTGAGCAATGGACTATTTGTACAGGATCTACTTTTTTTTCTGTACTGTAATAACTGAGACATCACTTTCTAATTGAAAGATTGCGGTGTTAAGGCCAAATAGCAGAAACAATGCTGAAGTATCTTAGGCACATGTCCTGCAAAGTCAGTTTTCTGTGAGTGATTTCCAACAACTAGGCGGTAAAGTGATTTACACCTAATAATAAACTTTCTGCTAGCAGATTTCTTCCTCAGCGAGGGCGGATTTACACAAGCATGCCTTTCTTTCAGACTTTCCTCAAATATCAGCTGTAGTGGACTTGGAGCCTGATCATTATGGCTCAGTCATCATCATCATTTGTTTATTAGGGTCAAAGACCAGTTTGCACAAAAAGAGATATCATAATAATTAAAAACAAAATGTCTGATATTTGCTCAAATAAATCATAAATTTAGTTACAACAACTCTTGGTAAAATAGTCTGTTTGACGTAAAAGTCATTTTAACAGCTTCTTCTGCCTTATTGCACATGCCATAGCACAGAATCTCGCAACCTGATAGGTAATATCTTTAACAGAATCATCTAATAGTAAGGTGGTATAGCTAACTCTGTCTCTTATCTGGGAAGCTCGACAAAATTGGATCAATGGATCGCTTCTCGGCCTTTTGGCTAACATCAAGTGTAGTATGGCTCAGTCAGTGTTTCTCAGTGATTATAGATATCCCCCTCAATGGAACTTTAGGGCTGTGTTCAAGTGGCCCATCAAGGTTTGGGGAAGTTGACCTCTCCTGTTGGCTGAATGGAAGGGGCAGGTGTGTGTATGTAAAAAGATAGGGCACTTTAGATGCTGGAGAGACAGAAAGAGAAGCAGAGAGACACTGGGTTGAATCTAGAATAAACTGGCAATTTCCACTGATTCTCCTTTTGTTCTGCAGACCCCCTCAGGTTGTTCCTATTGTGGAGATCAGTGAGCTGCAGTGGGAGGGGAGAGGCAGGAAAATTCAATCCCAGTGACAGCAAATTTAATCTGGATACAGACTAGAGTTGCCAACCTGCAGTTGGTATCCAAAACAAAACTCATTCTGAACCAGTACAGCTTTTCCAAAAGAGTGTCCAGTTCTTCTAAAGGTGACTGATGAAGGGAGAATTCAAGAAACAAGGAAATACCGGCATCCTTTTCTCGCAGTGGATTGGACTTTCGTGATTTTTTGGGATTAGATATTAGTGACTGGACAGTTGAAAGGCATTCCATACAAAATGTGTCTTTGTGGAAGTGTTGACTTGTAAATATTATGTAATAGTGTATAATAGTAGGAATAGATTTCATGTTGATAAGTTTGCTTTTTGGCCATAGTGCTGTCTTTTTTGCATAACCTCCAGTTGGTGGCTGGACATCTCCCACTATTACAACTGATCTCCAAACCACTGAGATCAGTTTCCCTGGAGAAAATGACCGCTCTCTCTCTCTCTCTCTCTCTCTCTCTCTCTCTCTCTCTCTCTTCCTTTCTTCCTTCCTTCCTTCCTTCCTTCCTTCCTTCCTTCCTTCCTTCCTTCCTTCCTTCCTTCCTTCCTTCCTCTCTCTTTCTTTCTTTCTTTCTTTCTTTCTTTCTTTCTTTCTTTCTTTCTTTCTTTCTTTCTTTCTTTCTTTCTTTCTTTCTTTCTTTCTTTCTTTCTTTCTTTCTTTCTTTCTTTTCCAGAGCTCTAATGTGAGATAGTGGATATTCTGTCCTGTTGGAGTCCCTCTGTATCTGTGCATTTGTAAACAAAGCACATACTACGAAAATGCCATACATATCCATTGTTCTCTCCTCCAAAGGAACCCAACTTGGGTAGACGCCCCAGCCTCTGGATCTTCTTCCTACTTGGAGAAGTGGGATGTGCGTAACATCAGCTACTGTATGTGTACCTGACACCCACTGATGGGGAATTTGTGTACAAAACCTTATGCTGCTGCAGAATTCCAATCACTCTTCAGTGAAGAGGGGAGGGGAAAATCTACCAGTCGTTAATGAAAAATACAGTCATGAAAATGCAAAGATGCGAGGCCAATATGATACTACTGTAATTGAATATCAATGCATATTGACTGTCTTCATCAGTTCTTTATTCAGCAGATAGCTACACCTTTCACTGCAGCTCCTTATGCTATACCCTTGTGGAAGGGCTGTGCCTTCAAACATTGTCTAAACAGGAGTGGATGTTTATTGACACAGTGGAGACTCTTAACCATGCTTAGTGTGTGCATATGGTACTTTCAAGGGTTCAGTGCCCTTCACATACATTATCTTTTTATGATCCTTGCAGCAACGCTGTAAAGGCCGTCCGCATCATTATCCCCATATCACATATGGGCCTGTGTGAAGCTGAATTGCTTCCCTAGGGCTACCTGATAGGTTCATGGCAAAGGCGAGATTCAAACCATGACTGTTCTCATCTACCGTTCAGACTTTTAGCCTCTACACTAGTTCTCGTTTTGTTGTAATTTGGACAAGTATTTATGGTGATAACCACAACACACATAAGCCATGTTGAAGCGTTCTATTGCACTATTTCTACTTTATGCTGGATTTCCCCCATTAAATGAATCATTATAACAAACATTTCCTTTAACAGCAGGTGTGATGCACAGTTATGCTTATTACTTATTAAAATAACAGTAAGGTACCTGCTCCCATCTTTACAAACGGTCATTCTCATGTTGCTCATAAACACCTTTATGAATCCCAGGGGTAAACAATAGAAGGGTCCCCTATGGACCCCTCGCCTATGCATTTGTGGAGTCGTTCCAGAGGACCTAATTCATTACACCTTATTCTGTCCTCTTTACTCAGAGCCCAGATCTAAATTTCTAACAGTGCATTCCCAAGCAGTTTTACTCCACTCTTAAGCCCATTCATTTCAATGGGCTTAGACTGGAGTAACTCTCCTTAGGAATGTACTGTAAAGAGCCTAAATCTTTTTCAGATCCAAAGATGCTCTTTCCCCTATCAGATGCCAATCCTGATGTTCCCTACAAAGTGTCACTCTTTACATTAGCAGACAAGAAAATCAGAGCTTCTTGGGGGTCAGACTGTTCTAAAGTCGTTTTAATGTCATTTTAATGTTTTGTATGATATATTGTGATGGCCTTTGGCCACAAACAATAAACTTTATCACTATCACTAGACGGGTCCCCTAAATACATTCTAACAACCGTTACTGCACCTCGCAGGATGGATTGTAATGGTTAATATATTCTAACCATGTTTCTACAGATTTCTGTAGTGGCCATACTTCACGTATCTGCATATACTTATAACTTGTGATCATAATTTATTCTGGATTAAACACACACACACACACACACACACACACTTTTTTGCTTCAAAGGCAAAAAAGCCATGTTGCTGGAGAGTTACCCTACTCTCCAGCAACATGGCCCTGTACCACTGAGAAAACCATTCCTTTATTTGTTGTCAAAGGCTGTGCTTTCTACCTCTCCTGAACCGGAACGGACCTCTTACCTGATTTTAATTTTTTTAAAAGTAATATTCGGTGGCGGAGTGCCTTCTAATGACCAACTATTCAACCCCGTGCCAGTATTATAAAGTTGACTCTACCTTCTTTATTCAGTGATAGTGGTGAACATAAAATGGAAAGTATATTTTGACAGGGAATCATTTCAGAAGGATATCAGAACATCTGCATCCTTTTATTAACCTGTTCAAAATCAATGTTAAAATTTCAATACACTTGTAAGTATTCCCCAACCAATGTGAATCTCTGACTTCCTTTTGCTATTTCTTCTTCTTCAAAAATTACAAATTAATCAGATTCCCCGGTTTCTGCTTAATGGTTCCCTGCATTTATTGCTTAATCCCCTCATAAAATACTGTTAAGATTGACACATTGCTATAGAGATAGAAGTCAATTGAATAATGTGTAGCAGTCTATCTTATTTGTACCTTAATGTGGGTGAGGTATTTCTTTCACATTTCCATTATTTATAAGTCTGTCCCCTTGGAGAATATATAGAAGAATTTGTTTTAAATGAGCAGATAATACCTTCTTTAAAATTTATAAGTATGGCAGAATCATATCCTTTTCTTTTCCTCCACAGACCATGGCGTGGCAATAAAGTGGTTCTGAATTGCTTTGCACTTGCTATTCATAGGACAAACATTGGGGGAAAGGGGATCTTGTTAAGATTGAGTTAGAATTCCATTTCTACACCCAACTACACACATAGAACAAAATCTATACCGAACCGTCTAGCAAAAATACCTGGGACCATTTGTTCTTAAGACAACAGTGCTTCTAATGCTTTTTAGGTACATGCATTAATTCATAAATAGGCGTGATTCTGCTGCACCTTTGGGGTTGCTCATATTCACGTACATGTGGAAAAAACACTTGTACATCAATCTAGTTAGACGGGCATACACAGGACAAAGCCGGCCTGTGTATGGCAATAAAGCAGTACACAGAAACATACCATAATACACAATTTATGCTCATTTTACAAGCTCTCTGTGTGTGTTAGGTTCACTTCCACTCACTGTTCTGACTTCTGACTTTATCCTTTACAACTTTCAGTAGCAGGTATGCCAGAGTCCAGGTGGAGATTACAATGATCAGTTCTCCTGGAGAAAATGGATGCTTTGGAGGGTGGAGTCTATGGCATTGTACCCCACTGAAGTCCCTGTCCTCCCCTGGTAGGGTTGCCAACCTCCAGGTTCTAGCTGGAGATCTCCTGCTATTACAGCTGATCTCCAGCTGATAGAGATCAGTTCACCTGGAGAAAATGGCCGCTTTGGCAGTTGGACTCTATGGCATTGAAGTTCCTCCCCAAACCCTGCCCTCCTCAGGCTCCGCCCCAAAAACCTCCCTCCAGTGGTGATGAGGGACCTCGCAACCCTATCCCCAGGTTCCAATCCCAAATTTCCAGCAATTTTCCAACCTGGAGCTGGCAACCCTACCTCCCTTCCCACCTCCCGCTGGTGGCCAATGGGACCTGGAAACCCTATTCAATAGCCTAGATCTTGGATATCTAAAGGAAAGCTTTCTTTCTGTTTGTTCATTTAGATGGTCACCTGGTCTTTTCACCACTGTTGTTGAGGGGACTAGGGACCAGGAAGAAGGCCTTTCATGTAGAGCTGTGTAGGAGAAAATGAGGCCACATAGGGTTGCCAACCTCCAGGTACTAGCTGGAGATCTCCTGCTATTACAACGGATCTCCAGCCAATAGAGATCACCTGGAGAAAATGGCCGCTTTGGTAATTGGACTCTATGGCATTGAGGTACCTCCCCTTTCCAAACCCGCTCTCCTCAGGCTCCACCCCCAAAATCTCCAGGTATTTCCCAACCCGGAGCTGGCAACCCTATGGAGGGAGCTATTTCCAAATGAATGCCCTCTCTAAACACAAAGACGATGCCCCCTGGGCTCTTCTAAACCATATCCTACCTCCATGAGGAACTCAGTGGAAGAGCCTCTGCTTTGCATGCAGAAGCTCCCAGGTTCAATCCCCAGCATCTCCAGTGAAAAGACATTGGGTGATATGAAAGACCTCTACTTGAGACCATGGAGATCCACTGCCAGTCTGAGTAGACAATACTGACCTTGATGGACCAAGAGTCTGATTCAGTAGAAGGCAGCTTCATGAGTGTGAAGAAAGCTAGGACTGCCTCTTTGCTTTTGGGAACAAGCAAATAGGTGCCGGGAAATGTATTGGCAGGTATCATAGTGCTTGGGGGAAATACGCCAGGGAGCACTGTTGTAAACTAAAGAGTTGAAACAGCCTCCCACTCCGGGCATGAGCTCTAATGTGCTCAAAGAGCTCTGCCACCCAAAATAGTTTCTCCATTCTTTACTGAGCAGTCCAGTTCACACAGGCATTTCTACGCGTGCACAGGTTGTTTTCCTCCACTAAAACAAATGGGGACTCCCACACGTGCAAGAGATCCAAACGAACAAAATAATGTATGGTGCCTCGAAAGATGGTAAATAATAATAAAACCATAACCTTTGGGGGAAAAATAATTTAATTACAAAAAATTGGGGAAAACATTTTCTTAAATTGTCCTTGTGAACAGAGGTTTCTTTTTATCACCGTGAAATGGAACTTAATAAATGACAAACAAAATACCCACTGGTGTAGCAGGTGGGACATGGGCAGTCTGTGCATTGCAAGGGCCTATGGAAGACCCCAGTGAAGCTAGATTCAAGACCAGTAGCACCTTAGAGACCAACAAGATTTTTTAGAGCATAAACTTTCGAGAGGCAAACTCCCTTCATCAAAATTAAATTATTATTTTGAGTTTTTAATGGCGTGGAAGTAAAAGCTATCCCTTGCTTAAATGCAGCAGAGCCAACTGCTGTTAAAGGGACAGCTACAGGGGCTGGTATATAGAGCTCATAGGCTTATGGCTAATATGGAGTTATATAAAATGCAAAATTATATAAAATACGGGTTTACGGTAAACGGCTAAACCAAATCCCCAAGCAAAACATCCCTATAGTCTCCATGTAGTATACTTCAGGGACAAAGAATGATGCAGAGAGGTAGTCAGTGCAAGTAGAAATTGATTTTGCGGTAAATTCCTATACAGATAGAAATGAGGCGGACACCTTTTTCCACCTGTTCCTGCTCCTGTTATGTCAACAGCAGCCAAACATAGGGCTGTCATATAGAGGATGGTGCCACGTTGTTTTCTGTTGCCCCAGAAGGTCGGACCAGAACCAACGGGTTGGAATTAAATCAAAAGAGTTTCCATCTAAACATTAGGAAGAATTTTCTAACAGCCCAGAGGTTTTTAAGCAGAGGCTAGATGGCCATCTTTCAACAATGCTGATTCTGTGACCTTAGGGAGATCATGAGAGGGAGGGTATCTTGGCCATCTTCTGGGTATGGAGTAGGGGTCACTGTGTGTGTGTGGGGAAGGTAGTTGTGATTTTCCTGCATTGTGCAGGGGGTTGGACTAGATGACCCAGGTGGTACCTTCCAACTCTATGAATCTAGGATTCTATGAAATGTAGCTGGTGAAACTTTCTGTGGCATCGATGTAAGGGCAAGAAGAAGCTTTATCTGCTCCGTTTTCAGCTTATGAGCCAGACCAGAAAAAAAACATGGCAGTAGTAGCCTTTTAGATGGTTGGTCTAGCTTGAGGGAAGGCTGAGGAGTTGGTTCTTAAGATAACGTTTTGTGGAAAATAGCTGCACCCATAAATGACTGAATGACTCACTTACTGTGAGAATTTGCTGGTCCCTTTTACTCGCTTCACACAAACAATTAGAATGCTTGCATGACCACTTTCATTCATGTTGGTAGCTGTCAGGGCCAGTTCTTTGGCCAGGCTACCTAAGCAGCTCTGTGAGAGATCCCCCTCTCTGAGTTTGCTTCTCCAAATCAGTTGCTCAGACGTTGATACAGAAACAATAGATTTATTGAAGCCTTCAGGAGATGAGACAGGCACAGGTAGAAAGTTGCAAGTGAGGGGCTATACGGGTTTACAGAATATATTGACTCCAGGGCACTGGGGCACTGGGGTTCACACTTATTGTTATGGGAAGTTACAAGCTTGGCATAATACAAAACATCAGACGGATCCCAGGAAGTCTGGTGCGGCTATCACACTTCCAAGGCCGCACCGGCCTGAGGGAGTACTGGCAGGAAGAACAGCGGGGGGGAAGATACATGGGCCATCAGGCCTGGCGCCTGAGACCAGAAGGTGTGAACTGCTTTTACGAGTTCACTGATAACACCGCAGGTGATGGAAAGCAGAGACACAAAGACAGAGACCCTCACATTCTGCCCCCCTTAAGGCCCCCCTCCGAGAGGACGAGGCTTATCGGGATAAGCGAGGTGGAATTCTCGGACCAAGCGAGGAGCTGCCATGTGGGGTGCGGCTACCCATTCGTCATGAGCGGAGCCAAGGTTTTTCCAGCGAACAAAGTAAAACAGTTTCCCTTTCTTCCATTTGGAATCTAAAACCTTGGATATTTCCAAATGGGTATCCCCTCCTACTACGGTAGGAATCTCATGAGCGGGAGGGGGGTGGAACTGGGGAGCTGCTACATAAGGTTTGAGGAGGCTTATATGGAAGACTGGATGAACTCCCTTGAGAGTCTTAGGGAGACTCAGTTCCACGGTAACCTCGTTGATTACTCTGGTAATGGGGAAAGGTCCTACATAACGGTCGCTCAGTTTTTTGCAGGGGCGGAGAGAGCGGAGGTTTTTGGTGGACAGATAGACTTGCTCCCCCACCTTGAGTTCCCATCCCGGAGACCGGTGTTTGTCTGCTTGTTCCTTGTACTTGCTTTTTGCCCTTTCCAGATTTTTGAGCAACCATGGCCAGGTGGATTTAACCACCTGAATCCACTCCTGAAGATCAGGGGTAGACTGGAGCTCTGGCGAGACGGGGGCAGAACCGAAAGGGCCAAAATCCGTCCCGTACATAACTTGGAAGGGACTAAAGCCGGTAGAGGAATGAGGCGCATTGTTGTACGCATATTCGGCAAATGGCAGCAGGTCGACCCAGTCGTCCTGGTGGAAATTTACATAGCAACGCAAATAACATTCTACTACCGCATTTACTCGTTCCGTTTGACCATCCGTTTGGGGGTGATAGGCGGAAGAAAGGCCCTGTTCCTCCACTCCCATTAACTTTAGGAAAGCCCGCCAGAATTTGGCAACAAACTGGACCCCCCGGTCGGAGAGGACCTTCCTCGGGATCGAGTGTAGCCTGAGGACGTGCGTGATGAACAGTTTAGCTAAGCCCTGGGCTGAAGGAAGACCTGCACATGGAACGAAATGAACCTGTTTGGAAAAGAGGTCTGTGATAACCCAGAGAACCGTTTTCCCCCGACTTGGAGGTAGGTCGGTGATAAAATCCATGGCGATGACTTCCCAGGGACGGGAGGGGTTCTCAAGCGGTTTGAGAAGCCCCGGGGGTTTTCCCATCCGTTTCTTGGCTGTGGCGCAGGTGGGGCAGCTGCGCACATACAACTCTACATCAGATCTCATACCGGGCCACCAGAATTGCCTTCGAACCAGGTGAAGCGTTTTTATGAAACCAAAATGACCCGCTAGCCTGGCCCCATGTACAAGTCCCAATACTTCTTTGCGAAGGGAAGATGGGACATATAGTTTCCCCCCTTGCACCCACCAAGTGTTGGTTCGTTCCAAGCCAGTGGGGAGGAGATGGTGCTCCTCCTCCTGTAAGGAGGCGTCCCGGAGTCGCTGTTGGAATGCTTCCGGGATACCTTTGAGCGTAGGGGGGGTCTCCGGTTGGCGGGCTTGGGATCGGGTGGTGACGGCCAAGCCAGGGACTTCCCCTCGCTGTTCGGGAGTGAACAGGGAGTCGACGGGGCGATCGAAATCGTTGCGATACTGGGGAAGTCGTGACAAAGCATCAGCTAGGGCATTTTCTTTGCCAGGGACATGTTTGAGGGTGAACCGGAATTTTGCAAAAAATTGGGCCCACCGAATTTGTTTGGCATTGAGTTTTCTAGCTCCCTTGAGAGCCTCAAGATTCTTGTGATCTGTGCACACTTCGAACGGCAGCTCGGCCCCCTCCAAGAAGTGTCTCCATATGGTAAGGGCATGTTTGACCGCTGCTGCCTCCTTCTCCCAAATGGCCCAGTTGATTTCGGACTGGGAAAACTTCTTGGAGAAGTAGGCGCATGGCCTCAACCGTCCCCCCTCATCCCTCTGCAATAGGGCCCCGCCCATGGCTACATCCGAGGCATCCACCTGCACCACGAAGGGCTTGGTGCAATCCGGGTGAGCCAAAACGGGTTCGGATGAAAAAAGTAGCTTTAAACGTTCAAAAGCTTGCTGGCACTGGGGAGACCATTGCAGACGGGCTGAGGGGAGTGCGGCGCTAGCCCCCCTGTCCTTGGTACGCAACAGGGCAGTGAGGGGAAGCGCAACTTGGGCAAAGTTGGGAATGAAATTCCGGTAAAAGTTGGCAAACCCCAAAAACTGTTGAAGTTGGCGGCGGGTAGTGGGGGTTTCCCAGTCCCGCACCGCCTGGACCTTGGCGGGGTCCATTTCCAACCCTTGGTGGGAAATCACATACCCCAGAAATGTAATAGAAGGTTGGTGGAATTCACACTTGGACACCTTAGCATACAGTTTGTGCTCCCGCAGCCGCTGGAGCACTTCTCGCACTAGGCGCACATGTTCTTCCATGGTCTCAGAGTAAATAAGAATGTCATCGAGAAATACCACCACCCCCCGAAACAGTAAATCATGCAAAACTTCATTAATTAATTGCATAAAGACACTCGGAGCCCCCGAAAGTCCGAACGGCATGACCAGGTACTCAAACATCCCAAAACAACTGGAAAAGGCCGTTTTGGGTTCGTCCCCTTCTTTGATGCGAATGCGGTGGTAGGCTTCTACCAAGTCCAGTTTGGTGAAGATTCGGCCCTCCTTTAATTGTGCTAGAAGGTCAGGAATAAGAGGGAGGGGGTAAGCATTAGACTGGGTGACTGCGTTCAGTCTGCGAAAGTCAATACACAGTCTTAAATCTCCCGTCTTTTTCTTTACAAAGAAAGCTGGGGCTGAATAAGGAGCCTTGGAGGGGCGTATGAAACCCCTCGCCAGATTGACATCCAGATAGTCTCGCAATACAGTCTTTTCACTAGGGCTCATGGGGTAAACCTTTCCCTTAGACAGTTTGCCTTCCCCTACAATCTCGATGGCACAGTCCGTTTCTCTGTGGGGAGGCAGTTCGTCGCACTCTCTAACATCGAAAACATCAGTAAACTGCGAGTACTCAGAGGGTAATTGAGGAGAGACTGGGGCGGGGGACCCTACCAGTGCGGCGGCTGGAGTTCTGAGTACCCGTTCCTTGTCATGCAACCCACAGGGGTTTTCGGGGAAGGAAAGCACCCGTTTAACCCAATCAATGGAGGGATTGTGTCCCCTTAACCAGTTCATCCCTAACACCACAGGGGTTACAATAGGGGCGATGGTGAAATACAACCGTTCCCAATGTTCCCCCACGGACATAATCACGGCTGCAGTTCTGTGGGTCACAGGGCCCCGTTTAAAGTCACTCCCGTCCATTTGGGAAAAACGGAGGGGTCCCGGAAGCCGCTTGCGCCGGACACCCAACTTCTTGGCAGTTTCCTCATTTATCATGGTGCGGGCACACCCCGAGTCGACCAACGCGGGGACCTCTAACGGGGGACCCCCTTTGGGTAGGGACAGATGAACACGCACAAATACATTGTCCTCTTGGGCGCTTACCATCGGTGGAGCTCCTTGCACAACGATAGGGACGGTCTGCTGCGGAGCCCCCTCTACAGCAGACCGACGGCGTTTTTTGCCGGCTGTTCCCACTCTTCCTCCTCGCTGGAAGAGGGGGACGGGGTGGTGGCTTCCGGGGAGCCGTCCGAGTCAAAGACGGTATTTGTAATCCGGGACCCCGATGGGACCGTAGAGTCGGATGCCCCATCCTGGGGGCGCGCGTGGAGAGCGGAGGGTGCGCCGGAGCGCCGGCTCAGTGGTCCACTTCTGCGGCGAGGCTGGCTGTCGGCGGCCGGTTTCGTCGGCTCGGCTTGGGTTTGGCGGGGGGGGGTCGGACGGCCTGAGCGAGAGGGGCATTGCGATGCAAAGTGACCCTTTCCCCCGCAGATCAGGCAGACGCCGGCCTCGAACCGCTTGCGGCGTTCCGCGGCCGAGAGACCCCCGCCACCCCCTTGCCGGAGTTCCCGGCCACGGTCACCTCGGGGCCTGGGGTCTCGCCCAAGCCGTTGCTTGGACAAGTTCAGGAGTTGTTTGCGATTCTCGATGTCAGCAGCATGGCGAACCCAACCTTCCACATCCGGGGGGTTCCCTTGCATGAAGGCCCAATGTTGGAGGTCTGGGTTGAGACCCTCCCTGAAACATTGTACCAAGGTAGCTTCACTCCAGTCCAGAATTCGGCTAGCCAGTGACTGGAACTCACTTGCATACTGCGCCACCGACTTAGTCCCTTGGCGCAGTTGCATCAGGGAGGCTTTAGCCCGCTCACCCAGAGTCGGGTCCTCAAAACGGTTTCGGAGTGCTACCATGAACTCGTCCAGGGTTCGCAGCACCGGCGAGCGGAGTTCATACTGCAACACCATCCAGGCAGCCGCCTCCCCTTGCAGTAAGGAAGCCACGTACTGCACCCGGGACTCCTCAGAAACGAAGGTTCGGCCTTGTTCCCGCATAAAAATGTCTACTTGGACCATAAAAAAGGTCAACTGGTCTCCCGACCCGTCATACGTGACTTTCAGGTCCCGACGGGCCGGGGGGGCAGGGGTTGCGGGCGGAACTACCGGCGCCCCGTCTGGGGGAGCACCGGCTGGAGGTTGCAACTTCAGCGCATCTAGGGTCGTGGCCATCTCACCCATTACGCGTTGCATGATCTCCATCTGCTCCTGCATAGCCCGGCGGTCTTCCTGCCACTGCTTTCGTTCTTCCTCCATGAGGGCCTCTTTGCGGGCCGGGTCCCCTTCGAGTCCCGTGCTGGGGAAGGCCAACCGGCGATCCTTCGCCGCAGTCCGCGAGAGCGACCAGCCCTTGGGAGAGTCCAGCCAATAAGTAAGCCCCCGGGGACGTCCGTCCCGATCTTGGTCGGGGGCGCGATCCTTCGGTTTCTTTGGCTTGGCTCCCTCCTCCTTCGGGTCCGGCTTCTCCGGCTCGTCCGGTTCCTTGGGGGCATCGGGGTTAGGGGTGGTGTCCTCGTCGGCTGACATTCTGTCCAAAGCGGTACAGCTGCAGTCCGAGAGGCAAAGACTTGCAACTTAATGTGAGAGATCCCCCTCTCTGAGTTTGCTTCTCCAAATCAGTTGCTCAGACGTTGATACAGAAACAATAGATTTATTGAAGCCTTCAGGAGATGAGACAGGCACAGGTAGAAAGTTGCAAGTGAGGGGCTATACGGGTTTACAGAATATATTGACTCCAGGGCACTGGGGCACTGGGGTTCACACTTATTGTTATGGGAAGTTACAAGCTTGGCATAATACAAAACATCAGACGGATCCCAGGAAGTCTGGTGCGGCTATCACACTTCCAAGGCCGCACCGGCCTGAGGGAGTACTGGCAGGAAGAACAGCGGGGGGGAAGATACATGGGCCATCAGGCCTGGCGCCTGAGACCAGAAGGTGTGAACTGCTTTTACGAGTTCACTGATAACACCGCAGGTGATGGAAAGCAGAGACACAAAGACAGAGACCCTCACAAGCTCCTTGGGGGGCAGCACAGTGATGAGTATGGTTGCCAACCTCCAGGTACATGCACAATTTAAGTGCAAGTAAAAATAGTGCAAAAAACAAAACAACAGTCACCACAAAACAACAATAAAGATAGTTAATACGTGGCTCCCAAAGAGTCTTCAACGACACCTTCTTAGGTATTATTTAGCAAGTCCCAAAGGTTTCATGCGTGGAAAATTCATGAAGAAGATGGTGGGAATGATCGAATCAAGTTGAAACGCAGTCCGGATTAACTTATCTTGTTTTTTTATAGTTTTTTGGGACTTGCTAAATAATACCTAAGAAGGTGTCATTGAAGACTCTTTGGGAGCCACGTATTAACTATCTTTATTGTTGTTTTGTGGTGATTGTTGTTTTGTTTTTTGCACTATTTTTACTTGCACTTAAATTGTGTTTGCATTCAAAGTTTTGCTTTGGTACTTATTTTCTCTCAATTTCCTCTCAGTACCAAGCGCCTTTTTTCTCCAACAACCTCCAGGTACAAGCTGGAGATCTCCTGCTATTACAGCTGATCTCCAGCCGATAGAGAGCAACTCACCTGGAGAAAATGGCCGCTTTGGCCATTGGACTCTATGGCGTTGAAGCCCCTCCCCTCCCCTCACCCTCCCCTCTTCAGGCTCCACCCCCAAAATCTCCAGGTATTTCCCAACCCGGAGCTGGCAACCCTAGTGATGAGGCTACTGATGCACGACAGCACTTCCAGCTATCGGTGGAAGGGGTCTAGTGTCCTCTTCTGGACTCATGCCTAATGTTGCCAGCTCAGGGTTGGGAAATTCCTGAAGATTTGGGGGGTGGAGCTGGGGGAGGGGGAGGCTTGAGGAGGGGAGGGGCTTCAGTGGATTATAATGCTACTCAGTCCACCTTCCAAAGTAGCCATTTTTCTCCAGGGGACCTGATCTCTGTAGCCTGGAGATCAGTTGTAATTCCGGTAGATCTCCAGCCACCACTTGGAAATTGGCAACCCTACTCATGCCCACACTGGCCGGGTCAAAGTCAAGCCCTTAAAGCATTGCCATAGAGGGGATGGCAGTGGTGTTGCGAGCCCAGGAAAGGGTAGGTGTGCCTCTCTTGAGACAAAAAATATGTCTTGAACCCTCCCTGCTGCCAATGGCCCACGGTTTATGCCTTAAGGAGAGGTGATATGGTTACAGGTGATTTGGTCACCTTTAACCATATCCGCTCTCCTTAAGACATAAACCCTGGACTGTGTATAGTAAACTTGCACAGCAAAGCTTTCCGGCATGATAATTTCTAACATTCAGAGATTTTTATATGGAGAAGCATTAAGGAAAATGGTTCTTCACCTAGAATATTTATTTATTTTCTTGATTTAAAACATTCTAGACTGCCTTCCTACTCGTCTTAGAGTCCCCAAGAAGGCAAACATTAAAAACATTAGAACAAGTTCAAAACACATAATGAACAAAAATAATTGATGGTTATTAAAACAAGCATAGACACATGAAGAGGAAGAGGGATCAAGGAGAATCACCGGACGAAACAGAGAAGTCTGATGCCAGACAAAACAAAATAATACTCCTTGAGTGTGTACACTGGTTCTTCAGCCAAATTCTACCTCGCTCTCTGCCCATGGTTCCCCCAATTGGCTTAGATCACTGGTTCCCAACCAGGGGTCCGTGGACCCCCAGGGGTCCGCGAGAACTAAATTAAGGTCTGCGAAACAAAGTTATAAACCCATAATAAATTAATATTTTCAATTAAAAGTTCTCTATTGTAAAAATAGATATTCAAATATTATTCCAAGTTTAATGTTTAACTAACAGCTATGATTAAAGTTTGTTTTCAAATTCTTGGAATTTTTATTTGGAACCTTGGGGTCCCTGCACCGAACAAAAAAGTCCTAGTGGTCCCTGGTCAAAAAAAGGTTGGGAACCACTGGCTTAGATCTACTAGTGAAACAGGGCTCAAACTGCAGGTGCTTGTATTTTACCGAGCAACTTTAAAAAAAAAAAATCCTTTACAGAGACATAAACCAGAAGTGACTTGTCTTCAGCCCAGATGATTTTTGCCGTGTGAAATTATGAGACCTTAGCATAAAGAAGTACCCTTTCCTCCTTCCACATGGCGAGCTCATGTGCTTTTTATGTAAATGAATGTATAATGCAGCCTCACATCGTCTGCGTTGATGATCGCTTCAGTTTCACCGCTGTCAGATTTTGGTGTCTTCCGCGAGTGAGTTGGCCGGCCTGAATGAGCGTTAGCATAATTTATGCAGCCGATAAGTGATTTGAACGCTTGAGCTCTTGATAAACCACTTTGGCATATCATTTTCAGCTTGATGCTATGTGACATCACCGCAAAATGTAACGTGCCGGTCCCCGGGCGAGATATTAAGGTAGCGCTTTCTCTTTGAATTCCAGGAGCCAGAGGAAACACGACGCTGTCTGACACCAGCACAGCTGACCAGCAGCAACCCATTCAGTCCCACCCAGCATTCCCCGTCGGGCCCCAGGTTAGTTTCTTGCCTTTCGCCTATGTATATAAATGGAGTTTTCCGAAGACAAATATTAATGGACAACAGTCAACTCCCGTGGATAACGCAGAAGTGATTGGCTGCATGCTTTAATTCAAAATGGGTAGAGACTCAGTGTGAACAGCAGTTGTGTTTGTGTGTGTGTGTGAGATGAGAGTTTATATGTCATCTTTTTAAAAAAATGAAGGCATGATTCTGTATACTTTTCAAGCAAGCTAAATGTGAGGTTTTCCCATTAAATTGCTTGAGCCTAATTTCAACTATAGATGTAGAAACCTAGATATATGCATATGTATGTATGCATTGGAGAGAGTTGGTGCAAGAACATCGGGTAATTTTGATGCCAGTTTAGCTTATTGGGTTAGTTGATTGTGTGTCATATACAGAGCTTCACGTCAAACTTCGTTGCTTTTCATTTGGCGGTAATAAGTATTTATATTGTTATATTGCATTTCTAAGCAAAATTAAGAAGGCGTTGTGAACCGGTCAAGCCGGCTGCTAGGGAAGAGCTGGCAACTGTTCTGGCCCACAGTCTCTGGCCGTATCTGTACTACAAACTAAAAGTGGTCTACAAGACTTTGATAGTTAAACTGTTCTGGCCCACAGTCGCTGGCCATATCTGTACTACAAACTAAAACTGGTCTATAAGACTTTGATAGTTAAAAGTTGCCTTCTCAAAAAAATCCTGGGAATTGTAGTTTGACAAGGGAGTTGAGAATTCTGTTATGTAGACTTTGATATCCCCCCCCAACACAGAACCCAGGATTCTCTGGGAAGAGGAAATGGCTGTTAAACCAGTTTAATTTACAGTCCAGAAATGCCTACTGTGTGTACCTCTGATAAGATATGCATCTGTTAATTTTTCAGTAGCTACCATATTAAGAACTTGTTAAATTAGTTACTTAGGACATATTTGGTGAGTAGGTTTCATTTGGTCTTTCTCCCAGGGGTATCCAAGACATCTAATATGTTTAGCACAGTTTTAGAATGCAGCTGGGCTTTGTCACCGGCTTCTCTGCCATATGTCAGGAAAGAATTAAAGAAAGAAAAAAAAATCTGAGATCAACAACAAAACGAAACTCAGTTTAGAAAGCCTGCCACATGCGGTAAATTTAAAGGCACTGGAGATGTTTGTCCTAAAGAAAAGAGACTGGGGTCAGCCCGGGGTTGGTGAACGAGGGACTCACTTCCTGTGATGTCTGAATGCATCACGAGAAAGCAGACTGTAACTTTCTCTGCCGGCAGATATGCAGAGGTGTAAGCACCCCCAGTTTGTGGCTTGCTATGAGTAAGCACATCTGTTTGGAGGTTGGTAGAATGGTTTTTTTCCCCATTCTTGCAGTCAGACCTAGATGGGGAGCAATAATCAGTGACCCCAGACAGACAGTGGTTGTTTATGCATGGGAGTTTTAACTGAGATTCGTTGCTTGCTGGACCCACACTTTCCTGTTGGGATTCTATGCGCCAGCAGTCTCCAAGCTCAAATCAGGAAGTGTATGAATCCCCGCACCTTGAAATGCTGCCTTGTAATTGGCTGTAGTGAGATAAAAGTTCCCTCCCCCATACCCAATTACCGCATAACAAAGCATTTTAAGAACAAAGAACAAAAACAGAGCAAACTGAAAAGAAGGGGGAGGGGAGAAATCCAAGCCTGGGTTTTAAAAAGCCTTTCTTCTGCTCAGAAAGAGCTCCAAGGAAGCAGGAAGTATATGAATCCCTGCCTCTGGACATGCTGCTTTGTAATTGGCTGTGAGCGAAACTAAGCTTTAGTGTCCTGCACTTTGCCGTATACATGGGGATTTCACCCGAGCTGAGCTCAGGGGAGAGGGAAGAATCAGGTTGACAGAGGAACGGAAAGACCTGGGATTTGTGAGGGCTGGCAGTTAGGCCATCTCTAATGGAGGGAAAACTCATGCATAACTCCAAGGAACAACCATGACAGATGGGGGGTGGATCGTGAGTGAAAGTACACATGCATAAATGACCAGTGTGAATCTCCCAAACCTCTTCTGGGACCTATCTCAGGATAAATGGTGGTGGTAGAAAGTGTCATCAAGTCTGAGCCAACTTTTCAAACCAAAAGGTGTTCAGAAGTAGTTTCCCATTGCCTGCCTCTGTGTAGCAACCCTGGACTTCCTTGGTGGTCCCACATCCAAGCATTCACCAAGTACTGACTCTGCTTAGCTTCTGAAACTGCCTTGTTCAGGACAGATAGCTGGCGCAAATATGTTGGCTCCATTCAGACATCACATTTAACGAACATGCAACTGACAAGTGCATGAACCCGGGTTGTTGCCGGAGTCACACACACAAGTTGTTTTCGCTTCTCTCTTGCCTCTTCTTGCTTCAAGTACAATGAAGGAATCCTAGATAGAAACAAAGATCGGCTACCCATGACTTGGGAACTCTGGCACATGGGTTTATTTATTTACTTAATCCATTTATCATCTGCCTCTTTTGCAGAGACTCGTGGGGGATAATCAGAGTTTGGTTTCCCCTTCACAAGCCAGTTCTTTCACTTTTCCTGTTGTCATTCACTGTATACACCAAAGATCCCCAACTTAGTAAATATGGTCACCATGGTGCCCGCCGACACCTTTCCTGATGCTCGCCAAGTGCTTTCAGAAAGTAGGCGGGTCTAGGTGGGGCTTTTGCCCAGCAGGCTTCTGGTTGGCTGTGCAAATTAAAGGACACCCTGTTAAATAGAGCTTCTGCCTGAAGAGGTACGATAAGAGTTATATATAACCTCACTCCCTGACATTTTGTGGCTGGCTCCACCTCCTGCGGCAGTCATTTCATGATTGGCTCCACCTCCTGTGGCAGTCACTGTGTCAGAATTCGAAATGTGCCCAAAAGCTCAAAAAGTCGGGGAACTCTGCAACCTGCAATTGCAGGTTTATCCATGAACTCAAAAACCTGAAACCGCTTAGAGAATGCCAAGTGCTTTGCAACGAAATGTGCTCTCAGTCAAGTTTTAACGAAGATAATTTTTTATAATTCACAACTCATCTTCTGAGTCTCTAAGGTCTGACCATGAGCTAGGAATACAGTGCTTGTATTCATGTGAGGCTTCAGTCTTTCTCATTATGGAAAACAGAGCTGCATCTGGAATAGCTGACAATGGGAGCCCCACATGAACATGGAGCCTGGGATCAGAAACATTATGTTCTACTCTCCATTTACTGTATTTCATTTCATGTTTATATTCCACTTTTCTCTCCAGGGGGACCCAAAGCAGCTTACAGCAACAGAAAGAAAATACAATATAAACCAAGCACACACAACATGGCATCTTGTCTTTGACTGGTTCCTCCAAGGGCACAGGCTAAGAGGCAAAGGGCAAAATACCCTTTGGCTCTTGCCCTTCGGCATGCATCTCTGGCAATGCCAAGCCCTTCTGATTGCAGTCAGGAAGGAGATAACAAAAACACAAGATGCCAAGTTGGTCCCCGCCATTTTCCCTTCCCTGGTTCATTGACAATGTGTGCACATAGAGGGAAGTGACCGATATTCCCAGGGTTTGCTAAAGCAACTGAATCCATGCTCTTGCCCATGTATTTATCCTATGGTAAACTCTGGTTCTTCTGTTTTTTTGCAGCCACTACTGACAGCTCAGCAGTTAGCCTCAGCTGTAGCAGGGGTGATGCCAGGAGGCACTCCAGCACTGAACCAACCTATCCTTATTCCTTTCAACATGGCTGGACAGCTGGGGGGCCAGCAAGGACTGGTCCTCACTTTGCCGACAGCTAATCTCACCAATATCCAAGGGCTGGTAGCAGCAGCTGCAGCAGGAGGCATTATGACATTGCCATTGCAAAATCTACAAGGTAAAGCACATCAGCAGTTCATTATATGTACGTACAATATTATATGGATTTGCTTGTTAACATCCTTGCATTCATACGTCATTGGCTGTCAGCTAGTCACCCAGAGGGCTTTTTTGGGGGGTCAAATTCTCCCTCCTATGCCAGCTCATTGAGTTCCCAAAATGATCCTTTTGGGGGTCAAGGTGAAAATGGTGTCAGATGTATCTGACTGCCACTGGATCCTGCAAATAGAGCTATTTGTAAATGGGGAGGGGGGAATCTAAAATTCCCCATAATACCAGGACTTGGGGACAGCCTATTAAGGTGATGGGCAGTACACTAAGGACAGACAAAAGAAATTAACTATTCTTTGAATGAAGATGCAACTTGAGGAATTCACTGTGCTCCATGAAGCAATCATGACCAGTTGCTCAGACAGCTTTAAAAAAGGATGAGAAAAATTCAAGGAGAATGGATCTATTAATGTCCATTGGCTGCAGCGACTCAAGGAAATCTTCTCATTCAGAGGTGGGAACCCTCTGAATACCAGGGCTAGGTGGGGGTACAACAACAGTAGGAAGGCTTGGCCTCCATGACCTGCTTGTAGGCCCCCCGGGGGCTTCTGATTGGCTACTGCATGAAACAGGATGCTGGACTTGTAGGGTTGCCAGCTCTGGGTTGGGAATTACCTGGAGAGTTTGGGGATGGAGCCTGAGGAGGGCGGGGTTTGGAGAGGGGAGGGACTTCAATGCCATCGAATTCAATGGCCAAAGCGGCCATTTTCTCCAGGGGAACTGATCTCTGTCATCTGGAGATCAGTTGAAATAGCAGGAGAGGTTGGCAACCCTAGCCCCTAGGGTGATCTGGTGAGGCTGCTCTTATATTCTCTTGGGTTCTGATATTTCAGGTGACAAGGTTCCTGATCCAATGACAGTGCTATTGTGATTTTAATAATGCTACTAGTGAAGTGGTCATCTTTGTTGAATCACAGAGGAATGAGTCACTGGGGAATGAGTCATCCCCCCTGTCAGCTGATGTGTTGTTTAATGACATTAGGGAGCCCACGGAAAATAGAAACACCCCCCCCCCCCAAGTCTTGATCATTGTCTATTCTTGCTGGAGAAAATGTGTATATGTGGAGGAAATGTGCCTCGGCCCTGACTGCCGCTCATTTATGTTGCTGTTCAGATGAATTGCACACCACCCCTTCTGTTGTGCATGGCACCCCTAGAAGTCAAGAGAGTACACTACACAGAAGGCCAATGTGACCATACCCCAGATGCCATCACACAGCTCAACCTCTAGGTACATCTTCATAGATGTCCCAAAAACCCTCTGATACTTTGAATCCACCCTCCTTGTCCCCTGAGACCTGTGTTCCAATTCTGACTAATGTTGGGCATTCCCTTCTATACCTGCCTACCACAGTGTCCATGCCACCTGGAACAGAAGCGTCTTCTCTATCTCATAATTACTTTGGTGGGCTGACGCCCTTAATTTATGGTTGAAAAGAATGCTGGGAGGGTCACTTTATTGTGCAAATTTTGAGTAGTCAGATTAGCCGCTGTTAAATCTTTTCTGAGTGACACCAGAGAACAAATGTATCATAAATCTCAGGCTCTCCTGTGTGAACAGAGTGCTGGACTTGACGGACCTTGGTTTGATCCAGCAGGGTCTTTCTTATGTTCTTATGTTCTTATGTTCTCCATTCTCAGATCTTTATTACATGTGTATAATATTGTTAGGAGCCCCGTGGCACAGAGTGGTAAGCTGCAGTACTGCAGTCCAAGCTCTGTTCACGACCTGAGTTCAGTCCCGACGGAAGTTGGTTTCAGGTAGCTGACTCAAGGTTGACTCAGCCTTCCATCCTTCTGAGGTCGGTAAAATGAGTACCCAACTTGCTGGGGGTAAAGGGAAGATGACTGGGGAAGGCACTGGCAAACCACCCCGCAAACAAAGTCTGCCTAGTAAACATCGGGATGTGACGTCACCCCATGGGTCAGGAATGCACAGGGGACCTTTACCTTTTTTACAATACTGTTAAAACTGCTTTGGGATCCTGTGGCGCAAGGATTCTCAGGAGTAACTCTGTCCTCAAAGCAGTGGTCTGCTTGTTTGTTTTGCTTTTTTCCCACTTTTTGCTACACTGATTATCCTCCTCCTGAATGGCAAGGCTCCAGAATCTAGCAATAAGGGAGTTGCAGTTGTAGAACATATGCGCAGAGACACATCGTTATATACAAATGTGTACGTCCACACATTACACACGTGTCCAATAAAGGAGGGTTCAAGGTATAGAGGGAGGATGCCTTAAAGCTTGGAATATCTCAATTTTCTTACAACTTGACATTGTTATTTTTCCCCTTTCCTGTCAAGTGAAACGCTGGATGAGGTTGTTTTTTTTAAAACTGCAACTTGATTAAAGTTTGATAAACCACCAGAAACCAGATAAAACTTTACAGGATCTGGATCCAACCTGCTGGCTGCCAGCCAGCATGCATGACAGTTGTAGGTGCTCCTTGGGGGTTGGGATTTACCTAGAGTATTTGCCTCCAGGTAAATCAAAAAGTGTATTATCATTTGGTGAGAGGAATAATATACCTGCTGCTGAATTGATTCCAGAATCAAATGGTAGTGAACTTGGGAGGAAACGGTTTGTATGATTAGCTTTGAAAAGAGCTAGAGTAGAACGCCACGGGTTTCAAAGAAGACAAAAAGAGGTATTTCTTTCTGTGCCACCATGTGCTGCTCTGTTGTAGGAATGGGTAGTGATCTATTTGGCTGCTTCTAGGAGTTTGCAATCTGATAGGCAACTAGGACAGGAATTATCTCATATTAAAGCCGCTCAGATCTGTCTTATGATCAAGACTGTATACTCTGCAATTATTTTTGCTGCAAATCCAAATTTTGCACCAAGAAAAATGGAATTTGAAGACTGGTATAAATGAACTTAAATGGAGTCAGTAAATAAATAAGGTGCCTGAATAGCCCAGACTAGCCCAAATTTAGCAGAGCTTAAAGATAAAAAGGGTTGAGCGTGGTTAGTGCTGGACGTGGTTAGGAAGCCCTGGGTTGCTATGCAGAAGAAGGCAATGACAAACCATCTCTGCTTATCTCTTGCCCTGAAAACCCTATGAGAGGTCACGCTCACCCTAGGGTTGCCAGCTTCAGGTTGGGAAATACCTGGAGATTTTTGGGGTGGGGCCCCAGGGGCCCGGGTTTGGGGAGGGGAGGGACTTCAATGCCATAGAGTCCAATTGCCAAAGCGGCCATTTTCTCCAGGTGAACTGATCTCTATCGGCTGGAGATCAGTTGTAATAGCGGGAGATCTCCAGCTACTACTGGAGGTTGGCAACCCTATATCACCCTAACCTGGTTTGTTGTGAGGACAAAATGGAGGAGGGGGGAAAGCCACTTTGGGTACCCCTTGGGAAGAAAGGGGAGATATAAATGAAGTACATTAATACATATGCATGCGATCATTTGAACCTTGCCTTGGTTGGTCGGTCTATGCCATTATCCTCTTTCCATAGCAGCCAGTCAGAACTGCTAGAACTCTCTGTACTGCTGCACTCGTCTTGTTAGTGGCTTCCTAGAGGCACCGGGTTGGCCACTCTGTGAACAGACTGCTGGACTTGATGGACCTTGGTCTGATCCAGCAGGGCCTTTCTTATGTTCTTATGTACTAATGCCCCAAGTTTCCCCCCATTAAACACTGGGCTTCCATAACTGACAGATTAGCTATTATGGTCACCAGAAAAAGGTTCCAGGGGGCCAATGGCCTTGCCTAGGGAGGTGAGGAGACCAGCTTGGCAAAGCACAAACTTCCACCAGGTGAATAGAGGCTGCAGCACCTGGCTTGGCTGCAGCATTGCCACTGGGCTGGCTGGGAAGGCAAGATGGCAGCCACAGCCACCACCTGGCATGGGCAAGTGGGTACAACCACCTGGATGAGTTGTGGGAAGCCACTACCTGGCCTAGCCCGACCTGGGTGAGTTGTAGGGTTGCCAGCTCCAGGTTGGGAAATACCTGGAGATTTTTGGGGCAGAGCCTGAGGAGGGTGGGGTTTGGGGAGGGGAGGGACTTCAATGCCATAGAGCCCAATTGCCAAAGGGGCCATTTTCTCCAGGTGAACTGATCGCTGTCAGCTGGAGATCAGTTGTAACAGCGAGAGATCTCCAGCTAGGCAACCCTAGTGAGTTATGTGCAGCCACTGCCACGGCCTGGCCCAGGCGAGTCACACGTTCCATCAGGGGGCATGACAGGGGATGGACGGGGCCCTTTCCAGTGTCATTTTGACCTCCCGGTCCATCCCGGGCTTTTATTTTTTGTTTCTTGAACAATATTGAATTTTACTGATTGCTCCTGTATACCTGGAACAGAAGGGTATGAGGGCAATGCAGAGAACTTGGCAGTAAAAAATTAATTAAAGCCCTGATGATGAAGGAGAAAGACTGACCCAATGGCTAGGATAGTTCAAGATGGGGAGGGGGGCAATAACCATCTCAGTGGAACTGCAATATTGGTTCCTCTTCAATGGTGTACACTTTTTCATGATGAAACAGGAAGCACAATGCTAAGCGGTGACCAGTCCCAGGATGTAGTATTGACTGGCCAGCTCTGAGAGAGCCAGCGTGGTGTAGTGGTTAAGAGCGGTGGTTAAGAGTGGTGGAGTCTGATCTGGAGAACCGGGCTTGATTCCCCTCTCCTCCACATGAGCGGCGGAGGCTACTCTGGTGAACTGGATTTGTTTCCCCCTCTCCCACACACGAAGCCAGCTGGGTGACCTTGGGCTAGTCACAGCTCTCTCAGCCTCACCTACCTCACAGGGTGTCTGTTGTGGGGAGGGGAAGGGAAAGTGATTGTAAGCTGGTTTGATTCTCCATTAATGGGAGGAAGACTCTCAGCGATCTTTGCAAGGAGCCAAATATTGCTCTGTAGCTATTAAAATTCAGTCGGAGAAGGGTATTAGTGATTTTAAGTGATTTTAATTGATTTTAATTGATTTTAATCGCTTTATGCCTTGTGAATATCGTGATTATTAGTTGTTATAACTTTATCTATATTTGGTATAGAGAGGTTTTAATTTAATTTAATTATTTAAATTTGTAATCGATTTTAATTGATAAAGTTTGTAGTTTATCTGGCTATCGCCACAATAATAAAATCATCATGATTCTCCATTAGGTGGTAGAGAAAGTCGGCATATAAAAACCAGCTCTTTTTCTTCTTTGAGGTCACGTAAGGAATAAGATATCTGAACATACCGTCGGGTATTACGGTGTATTTTTATTTTCTGAGCAAGAATCCAGTGCGTAATGTATAGTACACCTAATCAGTATTTTGTTTTTTGGGTTTTTTTTAAAACCCACAGTACAATCTAGAAGGAAAACTTTAATGAAAAATGATGGAGGAAGTGAAAAGTTTCCCACAGATGAAACAGGGCTTTGATTAAGTGAATGTTCTGCACAGCACTCTAAGTTGTTTTTAAGCAATTAAACTCCCGTCGCTGCTGATGACTTGACAGATTGTTTGACGCGCCGAAGACTACAAGGCTGCGAAACAGTGAGAAGGAGAGGCTAATGTGTCGAACAAATCCCTGTTACGTACGGCGTGCACGGTGCCCTCACCTGTTGGCTCGGCGGCTCGCTTCTTACCTTGCGCCCCGTTTTAAACTTTAATGTCAACAGACCTCTCTTATCATAGTTGCAAATGGTTTTCACTTTAAAGTTTAAAATAATGTCTCCCTCTCATACCATTAAGCTGCACCGAGGAACCTGTCGTTCATAAATCATAGATGGAAAGGACACACTAATGCACAAATTTTGCTTGTTTAAAATTTGAGAGTGCATGTAAAGTAGGGAACGGGAGATTAAAAAAAATAATGGCGGAGCCGGGATCTGGGTAAGAGCAGATCCGACAAAGCGGAGGAAGAGGCTTTTTAGTGTGGGGTGGAGAATGAAATCTTAATGAAGACACAGGCATTATTAAAGTGTATCCCTCGGCTCTGGAGTGTACTAGCTTCTGGTTACTTTGGATGGAGTATTATAAATAAACATAAGCTGATGCGGATGTTACGTCATGATTTCATTCTGCTTTGCTAAGCTGGACGGCAGGGCTCAAAGACTTGAAAACAAGGCACCGGGCCAGATCAATCGTTGTACACCTTGGAGTGAAGAAAAGATAAAGACTGCAGTCCATTTTTTTTGCTACAATTGCAGCAGGTATTAGTGGGAATTTTGCAGCACTTTGACTTAAGAAACAATCCTAACCGTTTCTGCTCAGATCCCTTCTCAAGTCTTTTCAGTGGGGTATATTCCCAGAAAAGTATTGGTAGGATTGCACTGACAGAGTTCTTCCAGTTTCATCCAGTTTTCTATAATGACCTGAAGGAATTCTGGAGGAGCTAAGCCCCAAATGAAGATCTGTTTGTCTTTCTTCATATATTCTGAGTTTTGTCTGGAACGTCTAGTTTCTTTTTTTGCACTGGCAAAAGCTGGGATTTGGGGGACAGTGCCTCGTAAGGGTGAAGTTTCAGAAGGATATGACCTCACTTCTGGGTGACCATCTAAGAATTTCCCCTAATGGTAAAGGCCATAGAGACTAGGGGAAATTCCTAGAGCATCACCAATGGTACCGTTTTTTCTTCTGCTTCTCAAATTATCAAGGGTAGAGGATTGCCTGCTGCCAGCGGGCAAATAAAAAACCTAACAAAGATTGGATTGTGTACTGCAGAAGCAGCCATCAAATTGTGAGAACTACTTCTTGAGGCCAGATTGTCTTTTCACAGAAAACAAAAGTGCATTTCTACTGCTGCTGCGCCAAAAAATGGCTTCATTAGACCATATGGAGGGATTGTTTGTAAGTCAGCTAGTATCCTGGGACTCAAGCTTGGCACTCTAACCACTACACCATTCTCACTTTCCAGTTATACTTCTCCCTGCATGAATCTACTCCTGGTTTTCCAGAGGGAAGGGTAACAACTAGGGTCCCCAAGCCTCCAGGTACTAGCTGGAGATCTCCTGCTATTACAACTGATCTCCTGCCAATAGAGATCAGTTCACCTGGAGAAAATGGCCACTTTGGCCATTGGACTCTCTGGCATTGAAGTCCCTCCCCTCCCCAAACCCCGCCCTCCTCAGGCTCTGCCCCAAAAACCTCCCGCTGGTGACAAAGAGGGACTTGGCAACCCCAGTAACAACAGAGGTTTATAGGAGTCCCTCCTCGCTCTTCAGTCTGTATCTAGGATTGCAACATCATGGGCCAAATGGGTATCTAAACTATCGAAACCATATTCCAGCCAGCAAGGTTTGTGGGGTTTGTTTATGACAGTAGGCAGCTCAAGAGATGTTTGTACTTCAGAATCAATGGGCAAAGAGTGTCAAGAGTTGGGAACTCTTGCCTTGTAAAATTGAAATCTTGGGAGTTTTATTTCCGCTGCAAAACCTGGGATATTTCTGAAGAGAACAGCAATAATTTACTTCCTCAGCTATGGGTCCTGAAACCAATAAGACTCTGCTCTCTTCCCTTATCATTAGTGAAATGTTTGTGTGCCGAAAGGATGCCTTGCTTTTTTTCTGAAAAGAAAAATTTTGTCTTTACAAGTTCTCTTTCAAACAAAGCAAAGAAAACAGCAGGTGATTATATTTTAGAATGTCATTTAGTGGCTAAATGTTTATTAAATAGTAATGTGAGATGACCATTAGAATCCTCTGGATGTCCCACTCCCCCCATATTCCAACCCTAGGCAGAGAGTTCTTTAATCTTGATTTGCCTAGAGATCCCATTGGCCTCTTAAAAGCACCCGGCAGAAAAGAAATAACATGTTTATTGCAAGCTCATTTAAACTTAATTGCAAGAAGATATGCCAAATACAGCATGAATTCCTTTCATTCTTTTGTATGCTCAATCAGCGCTGAGTTTAAGATAGGTAAAAAACAAAAATGTAGATGGATTGCAGGCCTCAGTCGCTTACTGATCTAATGTCCAGAGTCGTCATTTTTTCCCTTATAAAAGGATATTCTCTCTTTTTAACTAAAGTGATGCAGTCCCTATTCATTTGTATTCCTCGTCTGGTGACATGAAATAGCTTTCAGAGCCTACAGAAAAACAGTGTTCCGCTTATGTATTTTAATGAGCACCAATGTCAGTAATAATCAAAATGATGTTTCACTTAGAGGAATAGTTTATTCCCAGGTACTTCTACATGGTACTAACATAAGCAAAACAAGAGTGACAAGGGCTGGGAAGACGAACGAGGTCTACACTCGGTAGTAATTTCAGTGTGAAATCATAAGAGCAAATACCGCCATCGTTATTTTAGTCTATGTCTTTCAAAACCATGATTGAAAGGGACACAGAGTAAAGTTGCAGTAAAGTCAGTGGGTTGGATCCAGTGGGGAAATTCTGCTAATAGAAAATAAAGAACTACTCCTGCTGATTATCCTCTCCTGTTGCAATCCTCCGTTTCCCCCCCCCCATGCCATTCCTAGGGATCCCTTGTCCCCCAGGAGTAGAATTTGGGGGGAGCGGCAAGGAATTCCTGCCGACTGAGAGAAATCCCGTCAGCAGAGATTATCTGCAGGATCTGAGCCAATGGTTGCAATCCAATACAGGGTTAATACCTGGTCAATCTCAATGGAATCAATAGGCTTAAGCGCATGTAACTCAATGTTGGATTGAGACCAGCAAGTATTATGGCCCAACGCTAGGAAAAATTAAAGATAATCTGAAGGTTCTAGTTGAATTCAGATCCCAGTTTGTTACTCAGCTTTGTCAAGTTAATGGTAAGGAAGCCAGATCTAGCCACTGAAGAAAAAGAAGATATTTTTTTCTGGGGCTATAAGTTTAGATTAACATACTTTACAATATCTATGATTTACTTCTGATGTATAGGAGAGAAACCACAGTTTAGTGGTAAAGTATTTGCTTTGTATGGAGACAGTCCCACTTTCAATTCCTGGCATCTCCATTTAGAGGGATCAGGAAGAAGGAGTAGTAGTAGTAGTAGTTGGTTTTTATATGCCAACTTTCTCTACCATATAAGGAAGATTCAAACCAGCTTACAATCACCTTCCCTTCCCCACGACAGACACCCTGTGAGGTAGGTGAGGCTCAGAGAGCTCTAAGAGAGCTGTGACTAGCCCAAGGTCACCCAGCTGGCTTCATGTGTAGGAGCGGGAAAACAAATCCAGTTCACCAGATTAGCCTCCACCTCTCATGTGGAGGAGAAGGGAATCAAACTCTGTTCTCCAGATCAACTCCATTGGTCATGAGGTTGTACAGTGGAAGGCTGAATGTTATATATTGATTAGAAGTATTGCACCAGTTCGTTGGTTGCAGGTTTCTACCATGTATCCTGTTGTCATACAAAATGGATCCCTCACCTGGGACTTGGAGGACCGGCAAATTAAAAGGCATGTCCTGGTGTGGAATACCAAGCATGGTCCAGGTAGAGGACCATCCGTGTTTTTTTAAAGAAAACTTTATAAGAAGTGATAATGTCCAGAGGACCTGTGAAGGGCACACAGCTGACTTTGGCAAGTTCATATGTTCATCACCATCCTTTGATGACAGCGCTGAAAGGTGTGGCATTGCAATTGTGGAGGAGCCATGACACTTCAAGCATCGGCAGTGGAACTTCCAGGTAGCCTCTTTCCAGCTCAAATGCACTTCGCAGCAATACAATTCTGAGTCACAATTCTTATCACCAAGTGTGGAAAAGCAGAATGCATGTGTGAACCCCACACAGTCTCCTGGTGTGTGTGTGTGTGCGCGCGCGCGTGTACATTGCCGTCAAGTCACAGCTGACTTATGGCACCCCAGCAAGGAGCTTTCAAGGCAAGTGAGAAGTGGTGGGTTATTTTTTTATACCCTACTTTTTTCTGCCATAAGGAGTCTCAAAGCAGCTTACAATCACTTTCCCTTCCTCTCCCCACAACAGGCACCCTGTGAGGTAGGTGGGGCTGAGAGAGTTCTGAGAGAGCTGTGACTGGCCCAAGCAGGCTTCATGTGGAGGAGTGGGGAATCTAATCTGGAGAATCAGGTATGGAGAACCAGGTATGAGACCGCCGTTCATGTTGGAGGTGCAGGGAATCAAACCTGGTTATCCAGATTAGAGTCTGCCGCTCTTAACCACTACACCACACTGGTAGAGGTAGTTTGTGATTGCCTTTCTCTGCAGTCTTCCTTGGTGGTCTCCCTTCCAAGTACCGACCCTGCTTAGTTTCTGAGATCTGACAAAATTGGGGTATATCATGCCACCTTCCCTCTCCAACCAAGAAAGATACCACACAAAAATCTGGCAGAGTTTAGCCAGTGCTTACACCAGCGAGCCAGTGTGGTGTAGTGGTTAAGAGCAGTAGTTTGGAGTGGTGGACTCTCATCTGGAGAAACTAGTTTGATTCCCCAGTCCTGCACATGAGCTGCGGACACTAATCTGCTGAATTGGATTTGTTTTCCACACTCCTACACATGAAGCCAGCTGGGTGACCTTGAGCTAGTCACACTCTCTCAGCCTCACCTACCTCACAGGGTGTCTGCTGTGGGGAGGGGAGGGAAGGTGATAATAATCCGGTTTGATTCTGACAGTCGGCATATAAAAACCAACTCTTCTTCTTCTTCTTCTTCTTCTTCTTCTTCTTCTACCGTTTTTGCCCACAGTTAGTGTTCCCAGTAGGCAAATTAATATTCAGTCATTCCTCCGCACGTTTGTTACCATCAGATCAATAGAATAGAAGAGGGGGAAAGGGCAAGAGAGTTCACAATGGGATTTCTTAGAGACATTAAAAAAAAACACTATTCTGCATCTCACATACTTTGAAATGCTACAGAGGCTCTCTGAGCATCTGCCTCTATGCATATCAGCATAGCTTCAAAGCAGTGGTGCATTAATTGAACTGGAGACTACTGAACATGGTGCATGAACTGAGAGTTGTGTAGAGCTGGGAGAAAGTGTTGTCGCAGGATAATAGTCTCCTGCAGCCACATAAACGCCGAAGTGGACCTGAGATATTTATAGAGTTGTTTTCAAAGGAGGAGACAATGACATGTAAAGGCTTGTGTGCTCTCTGGCTCCACGTGTAAGTTATTTTTGTCTTTTCCTCTACTACAACTCAACTGTACTTCCATTCACCCCCTACACACACACACACACACAGAGAGAGACGTCCTTTTATTGCTGTAACTTCAAAGTAGGGTAATATGTTGGGATGAAAACATTCTGACGAAACAGTGGTTTTCTCATGGAGGTATTTTGATGGCGTTGCAGATCACAGGAGCAGGCATGAGAGGCGCTCAGGACTCTAGACCAGGAAGTGAAATTGTTGCTTGATGATAAAATGTGATGGAGCTAGATGCGATCGCCTTCTTTTCACTGTTTCTTTTGCTTGGGCTGTTTACGGCTTTCTCTTATTGCGTGTCACAAGCTCATGTGTCCCTGCACTGCACCAATGGGAGCCTTTCAGCACTCCTTTGCAAACCCGTGGGCTTCGTGAGCTGAAGCCAGCATGGTGTAGTGGTTAAGAGTGGTGGACTCTAATCTGGAGAACCGGGTCTGATTCCCCCTTCCTCCACAGGAGCAGTGGACTCTTATCTGGTGAGCTGGGTTGGTTTCCCCACTCCTCCACATGAAGCCTGCTGGGTGACCTTGGGCCAGTCACAGTTCTCTCAGAACCCTCTCAGCCCCACCTGCCTCACAAGGTGACTGTTGTGGGGAGAGGAAGGGAAGGTGATTGTAAGCTGGTTTGAGTCTCCTTAAAAAGGTAGAGAAAATCGGGGTATAAAAACCAACTCTTCTTCTGATGGGGCCACTTTTGTGACTTTTTGATGGTGTCACTATCATTCAATAGTTGTTTTGACAACTGGTGGTTATTCATTCTGTTGTTTCACTGATGTTTTTTTGATGCTGTTTTTGTGCCAGTTTATAATCGGGTGATGCAGAAATCTTGGGAAACTCATGAATTTAAATAGTAAAACAAATCAGTGAATGTCTATTTAAAAAACAAATCCAAATAATTCCAGTATAGGTTCTAAGAGATAAACTTAGAACACCCAGATTATGAAATAAATAATCATCTTCCACAAGTACACAGAGAAGTTAATTCATGCTAGCTTTTTTTGGTGCCAGCGTGGTGTAGTGGTTAAGAGCGGTGGTTTGGAGCGGTGGAGTCTGATCTGGATAACCAGGTTTGATTCCCCTCTCCTCCACATGAGTGGCGGAGGTGGATCTGGTGAACTGGATTTGCTTCCCCACTCCTACACACGAAGCTAGCTGGGTGACCTTGAGCAAGTCACATTCTCTCAGCCTCACCTACCTCACAGGGTGTCTGTTGTGGGGAGGGGAAGGGAAGGTGATTGCAAGCTGGTTTGAGTCTCCCTTAAGGGGTAGAGAAAGTCGGCATATAAAAACCAACTCTTCTTCTTTTGGATTTGCACTAGAAGTTCCCTGTGAGGTACGTTTGGTCAAAATATTGACAGGCCCCAGGTCACCCAAGGATTTTAATGGTCAAGTGGGTATTTGGTAGGGTTTCCAGGTCCCCCTTCGCCACTGGCAGAAGGTTTTTGGGGCGGAGCCTGAGGAGGGCGGGATTTGGGGAGGGGAAGGGCTTTAATGCCATAGAGTCCAATTGCCAAAGCGGCCATTGTCTCCAGGTGAACTGATCTCGATCGGCTAGAGATCAGTTGAAATAGCAGATTGCCAGTTAGTACCTGGAGGCTGGCAACTATAATATTCAGTTTTCCCAAATAATTTAGATTTGAGAAATTAGGGATTTGTAAAACCTCTGAAAGTGGAGAGCATGATTTGGAAAGGAGAAGCAGTGGGCAGGAAAGGGGTGCTTACCCCCCCCCCCATGCACACACACACACTGGTTCTCAGATGGGGCAAGCATTCACCATGAATGCAAAGTAGGATAGTTGGGTGTGGGGCGTGCAGCAGACTGGAAAGAGTTAGACCACTTCTCTTTCCCAGTTATGCCCTCCCTCACTGCTTTTAGCATGTTTGGCAAAGACCCACCTCCCAGATCCAGATCTCTGTTGATTTCTATATTTATTTTTTTGGCCCTAAGAGCTTTATGTGATAACTCCAAACATATCAACAGGATATTTAGGGGCAGTAACTGCTCAGAAACCAGCGGAAGGATTCCACGCCCATATCCCTCGCTGGATCCGAATATACGCAGTGGTTCTCTCGGAGACCCAGCAGCTAGATTGGTAAAGTCCATTTCTGAAAGCTGGGCTTTTCCTGATCATTTATTTCAAAGGGGGAGTCTGAGGAGATGAGCTGGACTCAGCCCACCTCGATCCTCTCCCCCTACCAAGCTGCTGAATCTCGGGTTTGCTTTTTGTTTATTTAAAGAGCTCCGTGCACATGTAAGCCAAGCTGTTCCCATGTGTGCTGGATTGCAGTTGAACACTAGTTTAACAATCATTTGGGAATTCTAGTTCTGTGAGTGGAGGCAAGGAAATTTTAACAGAGCATTCTCACAACCTTCACCAGACTACAATTCTGCCCTTTCAACACGCATCGTATTGCTCCATAAATTATATCGCAGTGGCTACAATGGCCAGCAGAATATTTAGCTCTTCTCAGTGAAAGCCTAACATTTAGGTCTCCTTTTTAACAGTAGTATTAAAAGAAACCAACATGTTACCCAATACTGTACTATACTTTTCAACATTGCTGCTCATAGATTTGTCACCGGCAAAGACTCTGAGATCATTTTCCTGAAATCTGGTAGCTTTCAGAAGTTTCAAATTAAATATAATGCAGCGGTCTCCTTCCCTCGTTTTCATAGTTTTATTTTTAAAATTGCACCATGCATCCAGAGGCAGTTAGTCTCGAGTCAGCAGGTTATCATGTGTATTTTTGTGCAATAGCTTTCTTGTATGCATTACTATTTTAAAATTTCTGAAGTGTCTCGTTCAAATACGGGCATACATGCAGGCTTTGAGCATGTATTGAACGCACAGCATGCACTAATTTGAGTTTTCCATATATGTTTGTGAGCCACCTCACCAGGGAAAAGTTGCATTAAATAAATAATAGAGATAAAAATTTATACTTCCATATATTTCAAAGCTAATGCAGCCAGCGTACAATGGGATGGTAACATGAAGACACACTGCGCTGTAATTTGATTGATTTGTTTTGACAGCAGCCAAATAATTGAGAGTGAAAGGTGTCAGCACAGATGAAATATTGTAGAAGCCACATTTGGAAGGCAAACCCCGGCAGCAACGGCAGCTGGAGTTTTATTTTCTTTGATACCGTACCGTTACTCACTTCCAGTTTATTCTGAAGCCATGAAAGGTAGGCACAATTTCAAACGAAAGAGGCACTGGCATGGAGAAGGCAGAAATAGGAGTTTGTGTCAGGTACTTGAACAAGGGTGTTGGCACTGACATTGGGGTATGTGACGGGTTTAACGTCGAAGGCGAAATTATCTTAATCTTCCCCCCGTTTTTCTTACTTTTAAAAAATCCCTTCTTACAGGCCGCTGCTTATCTGGCATCTTACCTCTAGCTTGGAGGGTAAGTGACTCCCTCCGGAGTGACCATCAGTGTCATTCCGTGGATAGCTTAGCAGGGGTTCGCTGCAAATGCAGCTCTACTATTACCCTCCCCAACAGTCAATCTCATTTCGAGTTCACCTCTAAGAAGCCCTGCTGTCGGGCTTGCGATATGGTTAGCCACAGTGGGATGTGTACTGTTGCATCACTAGGGGTGATGGAAAACTGGAGGGAGGGGATATCTTTTAACCTTAGTGGGCTGCAGGTCAGGGGCCAGGCAGTGGTCAAGCGGTTCAGGGTCATTCAAAAGAAGAACAACCCAAAACAGCAGCAAAGGGTTCCCGAAGGGCAGGAACACTCGACCACATGTTCTTGTTTTGAAACAACTGTTGGCTCAAAACTGAAGAAGAGTTGTTTTTACATGCCGATTTTCTCTACCTTTTAAGGAGAATCAAACCAGTTTACAATCTCCTTCCCTTCCTCTCCCCACAACAGACACCTTGTGTGGTAGGTGGGGCTGAGAGGGTTCTGAGAGAACTGTGACTGGCCCAAGGTCACCCAGCAGGCTTCATGTGTAAGAATGGGGAAACCAACCTAATTCACCAGATTAGGTTGCTGCTGCTCATGTGGAGGAGTGGGAAATCAAACCTGGTTCTCCAGATCAGAGTCCACCATTCTTAACCACTACACCATACTGCATGTATTGTACAGCAGGAGATATTCAGTAGAGGAAGCCATGGCCCTCAGTTTGCAAGACCTGAGTAAGGCTGTTAATGACAGGGTGTTTTAGAGGTCATTAATTAATTCATTCATAGGGTCAACTTAAATCTGGCGATTTGACTGCACACTAACAGATCCTTAACAAAGGGAGGGCCCTGGCAAATCTTCCTGCTAGTCACACTAGAGAAGAGGAGTTCAGAATCCTTTGCCCGCATCCTGACTTGCGTGGGAGTGGAGGCCATGCTTGGCCTTTGAATGGTGCTTCTGTTCAGCTCAAACATGGCTCCTGTTGAAAGTCAGTTACCAAAGCACTGTAAAGCAATATCAAAGGACACCAGAGTGCCCATCTAAGAGAGCCAGCGTGGTGTATGGCTAAGAGCAGTGGTTTGGAGCAGTGGAGTCTGAGCTGGAGAACCAGGTTTGATTCCCCACCCCTCCACATGAGTGGCGGACACTAAACTGGTGAACTGGGTTTGTTTCCCCACTCCTACACATGAAGCCAGCTGGGTGATCTTGGGCTAGTCACAGCTCTCTTGGAGCTCTCTCAGGCCCACCTACCTCACAGGGTGTCTGTTGTGGCGAGGGGGAGGGAAGGTGATTGTAAGCCGGTTTGAGATAGTGGTAGAGATAGTTGGCATATAAAAACCAACTCTTCTTCTTTTTCATCTAGTAGTTTCTCATGATTCTAGTGAGCACCTTGGTCTTTTTGCCACTTCTCTCTGCCTGCCTTGGGTTCCTAATCAGGAGCTGGAGGGCACATGCTGGCCAGCCACAAACGTTCAGGCATCATAAGTCAGCCTTCCACACCCAATGACAGGCTTAAAAATAACAAGGGCTTGTTTTTGTGTACCTTTTGATTCCAACTTCCAAGCCTTTAGCGCTCAGCACCGTCATGCTGTAAATCTTGTCTCTGACACCACTATGGCTAAAAATATACTTTTTAATAAGAGGAGGCAAAATGTGTCATGATTTTATCAGGTGGGGCTACTAAAACACTTAAGACTGTAAGCTGTGACATAAAAACCTATAGGAGCTGGTAAGAGTGCCAAAACGGAGAGGCAGTGTGCTGTAGTGGTCTGAGTATCAGGCTAGGATCTGGGAGAACCAGGTCTGAATCCCCACTCCACCATGAAAGCTTACAGGGTGACATTGGACCTGTCACACATTCTCCATCTAACCTACCTTTCACAGTTGTTGTGAAGTTAAAATGAAAGAGAGAATGATGTAAGCAACTTTGGGTCCACACAGATGGAGAAAGGTGGGGTGTAAAGGGTAGAAATAAATAAATAAGAATGCATGTGTCTTTTCTGATGATGTGTTAGCATGCTGTTTGTTAATAATGAGGATATGATTGGGGGGTGGGGGAGAAGAACCATCCCCATCTAAAGTCGACCTAGATTAACAGGTAGTCCACCAAACTAAATCAAACAGCTGAAAAGTCCAGTAGCCATTGGCAGATGTAGGGAGTTGTCCTACCACAGGGTGCATCTAAACATGAAAAAGCCATGCTGGATCAGACCAAGGCCCATCAAGTCCAGCAGTCTGTTCACACAGTGGCCAACCAGGTGCCTCTAGGAAGCCTGGAGATGCTGTCCTGCAGCTATGGGGTGGATGGTGACATTTCCCCAGCACCAGGGTGCCTCTCAGTTGGGCTCAGGGATCTCCCCCCCCCCTCAACAGTAACTTCTCCTGAACCCTAAAGATGGAATGGGGTAGTTACTAGTTTGTGATTCACAATCATATGAATCTCTTCCTTATACTGAATCTGACCATTGGTCCATCAAGGACAGTATTGTCCACTCAGACTGGCAGTTGCTCTCCAGGGTCCTAGGCAGAAGTCTTTCATAATACCTACTGCATGATCAGAGTGGTAAGCTGCCGTACTGCAGTCAAAAAGCTCTGCTCACAACCTGAGTTCGATCCCAATGGAAGTTGGTTTCAGGTAGCCGGCTCAAGGTTGACTCAGCCTTCCATCCTTCCGAGGTCGGTAAAACGAGTACCCAGCTTGCTGGGGGTGAAGTGTAGACAACTGGGGAAGCCAATGGCAAACCACCCCATAAACAAAGTCTGCCTAGTAAACATTGGGATGTGACATTACCCCATTGGTCAGTAATGACCCAGTGCTTGCACGGGAAACTACCTTTAATGCATGATCTTTTAAACTGGATTTGCCGGGGATTGAACCTGGTACCTTTTGCATTCGAAGCAGAGGCTCTTCCACGGAGCCACAGTCCCTTCCCAGTCAGGTACGTGTGATTCAGATTTGGCTCGAGGGAAGCCAACTGGCCCATTAGCACTCAACATGGGTAATTAAGGCAAAGGAGGTATATTTCCTAGGAAAACATATTTCGTAATCATATTTCCTACCCAGAAATATTCCACAGACGTTTGTTTTAGGGTTAGCCTCGAGAATACCCTCAGGATTCGGCCAGCAACCCTACGATGAGCTGGATGCTTTCCAGAGAGGCCACTCGGGATGCTCCTACATTCAATTCCAATGGTCAGCGCTGCCACACCGCATTAGAGCAAACAGCCCTACTTAACATAGAAGTACTTTCAATTGTCATGAGTATTCAGCCTTATTTAAAGTGACATACTCTCCATCAACCCCCAAGCAAGAGTCCCGACTTCAGAGCATTTCGAGAAAGTTGATGGACTTCTGGTCAGTTTGAATTCCGTTGTGGATAAACAGTATGCGCAGATTGGTGAGGCACAACAGAGAAATGAGCGTTGCAGACGCCGGGGCAACCCTGCAGGCACCAAAGGGGGAGATTGAGGAAAGTAAATGTGGTAGCACCAGGTGAAAATAGGCCACGTGTGAAGAAAGGGACTTAGGAGGTACACCACCCAGGGGAAAGGAAAGGCAGGGTGTAAATGGGACTACAATACAAATGTCTTCTGTAGAAGGCCTAGATCAGGGGTGTCAAACTCAATTGTTACGAGGGCCAGATACGACATAAATGTCACTTGGTTGAGCCGGGCCAAGCCTCTCCAGCCCAGATTGAGAGTGGGAGGGGGTCGCTGCTTCGGCTGGCTCGCGGGCTGGATAAAAGCCCTCAAGGGGCCGGATCCAGCCTCCGGGCCTTATGTTTGACACCCCTGTCCTAGATTCTGCCTGCCATTTTTAATGATGGCATATTACAGTTTTCATCGGAACTGTGGTAAGATCTTGGGAAGATGCATTCTCAGATCAGTATCTTACAATATCACATAAGCCAGCCAGCTGTACATGATATGAGTGCATTAGTCGTGATAATATAGTTCATATGTGGCACATTCACACTGCAGAAATCACCTGGAAAAGTCTAAGATGCCTCCAATTGCGTTGCTCTTATGGATCCAACTATTTAAATACGTATGTTATATGCACATGATACACAGGCATGCATTCAATGAGACCTATGTTTGATTCCTGTTTGTGGTGTGCCACTTTTTTTAAAGGGCCTGGGAACAAATCTGAGGTAGGAAGGTAGCATGGTATAGCCTGGTCTCATCAGATATCAGAAGCTAAGCAGGGTCAGTACTTGGATGGGGGACCACCAAGGAAGGCTCTGCAGAGGAAGGCAAACTACCTCTGCTTCTTACTTGCCTTGAAAGCTCCATGCTGTGGTTGCCATAAGTGTGGTGCAACTTTACTGCCCTTATGTACACACAGGGACAAATCTAGGATCAGAGAATGGAGTGAGCAGTATAAAACAAACTATTTCCACTTGCTGTAAAAAGTACCATCCTGTTGCAATAATTCCTTTCTCAGGTAAAGTGCTTGAATAAATGATAACCGGACATCTTTAGCCTTTCTAGAAGAAAACATCAACTGATTATTATGAGGAAGTCATTCTAGTCTGGTTTTAGAAAAGATTTCAGAACTGAAACTGCTTTGGCTGCTCCAATGGATGACCGACACTGAGAGAGGGTTGGGGGACTGCACACCAGTTGATTACCATCAACTATAGTATTTTTCTAGGCCAATTAGCAAAGATAGAGTTTGGGGGGCACCATGTTTTGGTGATTCTTACCCTATTTGGTTTATTGGTTCCAGTAAATGGTGCTGAGAGCAACTGATCAACCCTGTAACACTTATGCTTTGGGGTCGCTCTTGGTTCTGTCCTTCCTGGAAATGGTAATGGGTCATGTGTAGGCCAATAAACTGAAGCTCAGTCCAGATAAAATGACCAATAATAGGACCAATCAGGGACTGAGAAGTCAGCCTATACTGGACGTTCTCCTCTGAAGTAAGAGGTTTGCAGCTTGGAGTTACTGTTCCATCTGGATCTTCAGATGGAACAGTACACAGATTTGTGCTATGATACATAATCATGTTAATAAATGAATCTGAATCTGATACATAAGTTACTTTCTGCCAACTGCACTTTGGTGCATACATTAATGACAGGTATAAGTATCCTTATGTGTTAAATGCTTTATTAGGTTGTCATTATTACAGTTTCATGGTGTTGGCTCGCAGACCATGAACGACTAAACTGAGGCTATTGTACTTTGGTCACATTATGAAAAGACGAGTCACTGGAAAAGACAATCATGCTAGGAAAAGTTGAAGGAAACAAGAAAAGAGGAAGACCTAGCAAGAGATGTATTGACTCTATAAAGGAAACCATGGCCCTCAATTTGCAAGAACTGAGCAAGGCTGTTAAAGATGGGACGTTTTGATAGACATTGATTCATAGGGTCGCCATGAGTTGGAAGCAACTTGACAGCACTTGACACACACACACAATTTGCTTCTGTGCCTGAATTAACGGATCACATGCAGCTTGGACAGGGAGGCGGAAGCGTTCCTAGCCCCACAGTATGCAGGCTCTGTGGAGTCACAGCCCACAGGCAATGGAGCTAAGAACACACACACCCTTACAGAATTTTTAAAGCATTTTTCGGGTTCAGGGTTATTAAACCCAAACATTTCTGAAAAATCTGGGTTTTCCGTTTTTAAAACCAACCACTTCCATGTGTTTCTCTAGTCTGCTTATAGAAGTTTCCTGCTGCCAATTCTTCCCTCCCCTAGTCATCACATGACTTTAGGAGGAGCTCATAAGGAACAACTGCATATTCCTAGCAGTACGTGTAAACAACTAGCTGAATTAGGCCCTCTGCGACTGCCACACAATCTAAGGTTCAACTGGTTCTTTGTGTTCTTCAAGTTACAGAGTAATCAGAATAGGGAGTTGAATGTACCATTATTGCTTGTTTTCTTTTGACAAATATTTAGCTATACACAATCTCCTGCTTCTCCAAAGTATATGTGTTTGATGCTGGGAGGGCAACCAAAGCCATTGAGGTCTCATGTTTTTAATGTAAAATTAATTCCTTTAAAAAGATTTTTTTAAAAAAAAACCTCAACATTTTTCTAATGTGCATTAAGAATGTTGGAGAGTTCACTGAAGCATATGCCTTGAGCTTTCAGGAGCAATCTGTAGTCAGGCATTTTAAATGAAAATTGATTTGTGATTTACATGGTCAGTGGAAAGAAAATTAACTTATGGAAGGTTGTAATGAAATATTAGACAAGTAAAAAAGTAGATGGTGATCTAGTGGAACTAAAAGTCCCATCTGGAAGAATTCGGTGACATTTTTACATTTATCTGTGTTCTGCATGAGTTGTAATGTTAGTGGTAATTTTATGGGACTGAACTGAAATGAAAAGGGTGTTATCACAGATTGCCTACAATATAGGATTGTGTTCAGTGGAGAGTCCTGTATCCTTTTCTCCATTTTCCTATAATATGACTCATTGCACGTTTTTCCCCTCTCAGCTGCTGTTGTTGAATTCATTCAGCCCTGTACTTGAGGTTATTAAAGAAGAACATCAAATGTGCACAAACACAATCTAATAGCACATTTAAAAGAAACACTGTGGCTTCCATTTACTACTTCGGCGGGTAGTTCAGGGAACATTTGGGAAAGGGTGACTCTAGAATGCAGGCCAGAGGAAAAGTAAGAACCGCCAGCTGCATTTACTTGTAGGGTTTATTTATGTAGATATTTATATACTTACTTTTCTTAAATGATATTGCTTATATAGCCAAAAGGCCCCAAGCAACATCACACTAATATAGTCCCCAAATTAACCCTTTTTACATTTAATTACCACCTTCAAAAATTTAGCCACTAATAATTTAATTCTTTTATCTGTGCCAAATAACAACCATTGAATTAAGATTTGCAGGCAGAGATAAAATTTATAAAGTAAAAGTTGTCCTAAACTGACTCAAATCATCCCAAAGACAACCGTTTCAGCAAAATATGCACAGCACATGTGCAGCTTCTGTCTGAATAGGGAATGCCTGCAAAGCATCCTTTGGAAAACATAGACGGGAACGCATTCAGCCTAGCCAACATAAATGCTCTTCTATATTGATACACCGTTAAATTAAAGACATATTGTGGGATGGACTTAGAGGGGATTAAACCATGATTGGCCACAGAGCAGACTCGCCAAGCTCTCTCCTACTAAGATCAAGAGATTTTGCCCTAGATTTAATTTTGTTCATCTCGTACGCCTCATTAGGGTTAAAACCCAGCGACTGCAATCTATCTGCAATAACTTTTTTCCAAGAGGACACAAATTGATCTTTTCCAATAAGGTTTATAAACCCCTCTTTAGACACAAGCGTCTTACGGTATTAGATATTTATACTCTGCTTTTTCCTCACTGGGGACTCACAGCACCTTACAATATCATTCTCCCTTCCTCCATTTCATCCTCGACAACCATCCTGTCGTGTAGGCTAGGCTGAGAGAGAGACTGGCCCAAGGTCACCCAGTACCATGGGAGAGTAGGGATCTGAACTTAGTCCAATCCAGATCCTCACCCAACACTCTAGCCTCTCCAGCATGCTGGTACATTGAATTTCTGCAGACCATTTGTGTGGCTAATAAGAGGTTGTCAAACCATTACAAAGGGAGTAGATATCATCTATTTGGGATTTTTCTGGGTACTGGTTCACACCTGAGACAAGCCCCAGCAGAGTCACCTTGCCATTGCTCAAATGGAGGTGTCATTTGTACTTAGCAACGACTACACATGGATAGTGTATACACTGTTTGAATTAGTGCTTCTTTGAACAGAAAACATGGTGGAAATCAGCACTGTTGTGTACATACTAACTATGCAGGGGTACCACTTCTTGAGTCCCCACCAACTGTATTTTTGTCACTACCTCATGAGCCCATCTTGACCAGCCTGGATCTGGTTGTGCATGTTCCTAAGGTGATGGGAGGCAGTATGAGGATATGCACAGCCAGCAAGCGTGGTACAGTGGTTACAGTCTCAGACTAGGGTCTGGGAGACTGGGTTCGAATCCCCACTCTGCCATGGAAGTTTGCTGGGTGATTTTAAGCCAGTCACAAACAGTTGGCTTACTCAAACTCACAGGATTGTTATTTTGATGATAAAACTGAGGAGGGAAGAATGATGCTATAAGCTGCTCTGAGTCCCCATCGGGGAGAAAAGAGGGGTATAGATATCTAACTGAGAGCAGCATGGTATAGTGGTTAAGAGCGTTGGTTTGGAGCAGTGGACTCTAATCTGGAGAACCAGGTTTGATCCCCCACTCCTCCATATGAATGGCGGATGCTAATCTGTTGAACCGGGTTGGTTTCCCCACTCCTACACATGAAGCCAGCTGGGTGACCTTGGGCTAGTCACAGCTCTCTTCGAGCTCTCTCAGCCCCATCTACCTCACAGATTGTCTGTTGGTGGGAAGGGAAGGGAAAGTGATTGTAAATCAGTTTGATTCTTCTTTAAATGGTAGAGAAAGTCGGCATATAAAAACCAACTCTTCTTGTTCATCTTCTTCTAAATAAAATACATATCAGACATGAAAATTCCAACATTGGTAAATAATGGGTTTCATATAAGTCTCCAGGGACTTAATTGAGGTCTTTCACATCACCTGGTCCTTTAACTGGAGATGCCAGGGATTGAACCTGGGACCTTTTGCATGCCAATCAGATGCTCTACCTTCTTGGGTCCTTCGTTCTTAATTTAAATCAAGAATATTATGAAGCTCTACTGATTTTGTGCCTGCACAGTCGGCATTCCTCAAGATGCTCATAAAAAGTAGTCACTGCACTGGTGGGTATGATCTGATGGGATTTATAGAACAATAGCCAGGCTATTTTGTGAATCGTGACTAGAACTACCAAAATGGCTGAGAATTACTTATACACCCCAAGGCCAATACAGGCATAATGTAAATTAGTCTTGTTTTAAAAAGCTAATTCAGAATCTGATCATTGGTGGTGATGGGAAGAGGGAGTGGTCTCATGAACAAACTAAGCTGCCAATAAAAAAGTTCACCAAACAAGCCAACCAAATTAAATTTTGGCACACTGAAGAATTCAATGGCCAGTTCCCTGAACTGTTATACCAAACTAGTAGTGTAATAACATGCACATGTGCATGCACACACAAAGTAAGCCAATGTATAACTTATTATTTTAAAAATGAGTTTTTTCTATGAGTGTTTACAAATGCTGCTTGTGATTGGTGAGCCACCTGTGCATACAATTAAGGCTGAAGTTTATGAATACACGTGGACATTATTAACATAGGTCGTTTATGCATGAGTACTTTCAGTCAAGTTTGCCCCCAGTCTGAATCAGTTGTTCCTTGGAGTTATGCATGAGTTTTCCATCCATTAGAGATGACCTCATGCCCAGCCCTTGCAATGTCCAGCTCTTCTCATTCCTCTGTTAATTCAACTCTTCCATCTTCCCTGAGCAAAGCCTGGGTGAAATCCCCATGCATAAGGCAAAGTGCGGGATACTCAAGCTTGGTTTCCCTCACAGCCAGTTACAAAGCAGCATGTAAAGAGGCGGGGATTGAAATACTTCCTGCCTCCTCAGATCTCTTTCTGAGCAGAAGAAAGGTTTTTTAAAACCAAGGCTTGGATTTCTCCCCCACCTCATTTCAGATTGCTCTGTTTTTTTTATTGTTCTTAAAATGCTTTTTAACGTGGCAATTGGGTTTGGGGGCAGGATTTTCTCTCACAGTAAGCACTACAAGTAAGCCAATTACAAAGCAGCATCTAATGGCGCGGGGACTTGATTTGAGCTCGGAGACTGCTGGTGCATAGATTTTCAATAGGAAAGTGTGGGTCCAGTGAGCAACGAACCTCAGGTAAAACTCCCGTGCAAAAATGACCATAGAGAGGGACAGATGCAGAGAAACGGGAGGAGCTGAAAAGCAGCATTAATTGACACATGCCCAACTTTCTGACTAGATTAATTCATGCCATCATATTCCCTATTACTATGTATGGGTGTGAAAGCTGGACAGTGAAGAAAGCTGATAGGAAGAAAATAGATTCCTTTGAAATGTGGTGTTGGAGGAGAGTGTTACGGATTCCGTGGACTGCCAAAAAAACAAATCAGTGGGTTATAGATCAAATCAAGCCTGCACTGACCCTAGAAGCTAAAATGACTAAACTGAGGCTGTCGTATTTTGGTCACGTCATGAGACGACAAGAGTCACTGGAAAAGACCGTCATGTTAGGAAAAGTAGAGGGCAGCAGGAAAAGAGGAAGACCCAACAAGAGATGGATTGACTCAATAAAGGAAGCCACAGCCTTCAATTTGCAAGATCTGAGCAAGGCTGTCAAAGATAGGACATTTTGGAGGACTTTCATTCATAGGGTCGCCATGAGTCGGAAGCGACTTGACGGCACTTAACACACACACACAACTTTCTGTATAAAATTCAGAAAATGAAACAGTGGACAATATCTAATGTATCTGTTTCTCTTCAGAAACAACATGGGGTGATGCAAAACTCCAAAAATGCAGGGAGAACTTCTGATGAGAATTTTGGAAGCATCCATTGGAGAATTGTGCACCATGATGAAACCATGCCACAGGCTGAATGCTTTTAGACATTATGGCTGGAAAGCGGGGTGGCCTGTTTCATTAGCATCCCCTGTTGTGGGTGCGACAGGTAGCCCTTATTGTGAGAAAAGTTTGTTCGCTAATGCTTGCTTTACAACCAGCCTTTTCACTCTAGTCAAAACAACCAGCCTCGACTAACCTGTGCCAACCTCCCTTCTGCAAGATCCCAATCCTGAAGGATTCTGAGCAGCCTTGGGCAATGGTAACGTTCTAACTGGGCAGTAATAATTCCTCTTCTTCAACTTTATATTTCGAAAGCACCCCAAGGTACCAAGCAGTACATCAGTTTGGAAGACTGACATGGGTTCTGCCCCCAGGCTTATAAATGTAACAGTTCCTGAAAACAAGCGGTTTGAAACCTACCTGTGCCATTCGGTCATATATTTATTTCATAGGCACATCTGAAAGAAAGATGAAAAATCAGATCTATCGTGCACTCCTGGCCTTCCAATAAAGCTCTGTTGCTAATGATGGGGGGGGGGAGCGGCCTTTCTAATCACAGGATAGTCAAAAGGTCAATATTAGGTATTGGCTTTCCATCCTGCCCATCTGAAACAATATACTGCAGTGAATGCATTTAGTAAATGGGAGTAAATGAACCTCTCAGAAGCTTCAGAATGGCAGGAAGAGAAAAATTCGAGAATAGATGCTAAGTGGATCTTGTGGTTTGTAATTGTAGCCCTGGGAATAATTATCCTAATTAATAGCTAGTATAACCCAGGCCTTTGCCCCTGTGCTTATGTAGGAGTTAATGGTTACTGTTAAGCAGAGTGTGTTTTTGGTGCAATTGCAGAGTATGTCAGAAGGGCAAAAAGTCTTCAGGGAGAAGATTTAAACTCTAATGATCTTTAGGGTACCCACTTTCCCTAAACCACAAAGACATCACTGTGTGATCAGATAACATCTTTGCAGACCACAAAATAGTGGATCCTGGTTAGGGGATAGCAGAATAGAAAGATCTGTTACATCAGTAAGTTCCTCAGACATGCAACCTCGCCCTGTTTCTGCTGAAGATAGCGGTTTTACTTAAGATCTGGCTTTAGATAGGTCTCCGTTTAGCGTATTATTGTGCCACTTGTAGTAATGATAATGATGATGATAATAATTTATTAATACGGTAACTGACCAACAGACAAAAAGAACAGCCACAACAGTTAAGTATAACCATTTCCTGTAAAAAGTTGATTTTTAAATACCCTGTTAATTTCTCATCCTCTTTTAACGTCCTGTCTAGATGGTGAAATTTTCAAAGACCATCAAGTCAAATTTTTATATGTTCCAAGATGTGGACATGCACAGATTTCTCTGCTCTGTTGCAACCATTGGTCTTTGTCTGGAAATCACTCAGGGAATAGTGGGATGTGCATCTGTTTCGGCATGCAAGGATTTCCCCCTCCCAGGGGGTGGTTCAAAAGCCAAAAGAGAAATTAATTACAGTTTACACTAAGAGCTCATTCCTGAGCCTGGGGGCCAATTGGGCTTAGGAGGCGGTAGGACCCTGCTGCCAGCGTAAGTGCCTCTTATTCCGTGATAAGAGGCACTTATGCTGGCAGTGAGGGCAGTTCCATCAGCACCTGGGTGCCACGGAGTTGCACGCCACTCCCCTGGTGGCGCAGGCTCTCCAGAATGTAAATTCCAGAAGAGACACACGGCACCGGCATGTGTGTGTGTGTGGGTGTTCTTGGGGGCACAGCTGGCGTTAGCTTCCACAGCCCCTCCGGGCCGGGAACACTTCCTCCAGCAACAGCGTTGCTGTGCCAGGTTTTTCCTGGCGCAGCCTCTCTGTTCTCAGTGGGGCAAAATTACCCATTTTTCTTTTTTAAATGTAACGACTTTTTTTTAGCCTTTTAGCAGCCGGGGAACCTCTTTGGAGGCGCCACCTCACCTACACTGTCTGTCCCCGGTAGCCGAAAGGCTCAGGAATGAGCTGCCCGAGTGCCCTTTATTTTATTTTTATAAGTTAGGTAACTACATGCTATTAAACACAGAGAGAAAAATATTTGGATTATGCAACTTGGGATAAAAGAGACCTGAATGATATAAAAATGCTGCTTATCAAAACTTAATTCTAGAAATAATTAAAGGTGTGATATAACTTTTAATGTCAGAATATGCTTGCATCATTGTCATTGATATGAATGGGAGAAAATTGTTAGATTAATGAGTACTCTTGCAGAATTAACCAGCATTTGGCAGTGTTCTTTGAGACAGTCTTTCATCCATTTGAACTTTTTCAGTACAGAAATGTATATGTCAAAAACTTTCTCAACTCTGATGTGAGTTATGTGGGGCACTATCATTCGTTTGTTTGTTCATTCATTTGTTCATTCGTTCATTCAGTTGTAGTCTCCAGGATAGGCGACAATAGGTTAACAGTGAAAACACAATGCACATACATATGATTCATATGATCTATGTAGATGTGCATATGTAAATACAGAAGGGTGTGCGGTTTGTGCATCCTATAAATGTATCCATGCATACGCACGCACACAAACTGCATAACTTCAAAGAGTTAAAACGCAGCCTCAGCCAATATGGAAATACAACTGAATTTGAAATTTACTATATGCTGTTTCTGCTTTTCATTTTTTACCATTTCACACCTTGTCCACATCTCGAGCGAGCTTGTACGTTTCCAGTGCATACATTTCTCGTGATGATATATTGTCCTGGTGGAAAATTTCATTTACTGGCTGTGCCCTTTGCTGAACCTGTTGCTAGTCAGGGAACATGATAAGCGTATAAGTGGCGTGCTACTTCATTTATCATACATCGTTTTAGACACTCAAATATCTTATATACAATTCTGCATTCTACACCTCAGGAATCAACATGCGAGAGGAAGGGATCCACAAATAAAGTGTCTGTTTATAATACATTAGTATATCATCCTAATAAAAATTAATCACAGTTTACACTCAAAGTGCACTTTCATTTTTTATAGCTTTGGTAACTATAGGCTATCAAACAGAAATAGAAAAATATCTGGAGTTTGTGATTTGGGATATAGCAGCATTGAATGACATAAAAATGTTACTTATTTATAAATAATTGAATTACATTTCAAAAAAACTGCAACTGTGATATATTCTGCATTGTCAGAGAACGCTCACATCTTTTTCTTTTCTTCTCTAGTTTGCATCTTGATTATATATCAGCTAAAATAATCAGGTGACAAGGGGTGGGAGAAGCAGAAGTCCTATCAGTTCAACGGGAAGAAAAAAATATTTTCCAGGATTGGTGGCCAGATATAGTAGGTCTGTCATTATTTTGTTTGCTGAAAAAATGAGATCAAACGTCTCTAATTTCAATCAGTTTTAGCCATTGCTTTCACAGCATCTTTATGCTGTTGTAATATATTTCACTTCTTTATATTTTACCTGCCACATAAAATAAACACATAAACCTTGCCAAGAGGTTGCATTTAAAATATTGAATCCAAAACTATTATTTAAATATGAGATAACTTAGACTAAATGTAACCGGACTCTTCTACAAATTCATGTTTAAAGATATATCTATAGCTCCTCTCATCCCTTCATATGTTAAAAAAGGTAACTATTGGAGGTATACAACCATATTGTATTGTATTGTATTGTATTGTATTCATTTAAAATATTTATAAGCCCGCCTTATAAGGTGGTTAAGAAGAATCACCACAGAATTAAAACAACCAGCAGAAAAAAGTTAAAAAATAAAATCTGACAAAGACTGCTGTCTTTCAAGATACTCACAGAGCCACCATCTTGAGAGACCAAAAGCTCTTCTATACCCTCTGTAACTGCAAGATGTAGCTTTTCTAATTTCGTACTATTGTTTTTATGACAAAGCTCCTATTTGCACCGGCTGGGTCATCTTCAAAGACTTTCATCCAACCAAGATTTCCAAAATAATCTGTAAAATTATTCTCAAAACCAGAATTAAATGGATAGCCCCGAGAATACTGAGGGGATGAAGTACATCCATCATGGAAAAGTAGATTGAGCATGGGTAGATCCTATACTATGACCAAGGATATTGGCTACTGGTATAAATGCTGTTCTGGGAAGCAGCAATTGACCCCAGTGAGGCTAATGAAGGGAGTTGTATTGCCCTTTCCTGTCACATGAAACAGCCAGTGGTTGGGTTATAGTGATAATGGGTTGAAAATAAATTTGTAAAGAAGGGAATGCAGTGATTAACATTGCAATCCTGAGCCATCTAATTTCATTAGGTGTAGGCCATACCAGGAAGAGCAAAGTTGCTGCTTAGAGAGGCACTCTTTCCAGTAGGTGGACATTAAAGTTAAAGAGAGAATATAGCTCTCATAGGCAAATGTAGAGTTTTTCCATACCAAGAAGTGGTTTTACCCTGGTTCTCACTCCTTTACTGGACCACTTCCCCTTAAAACATTCTTTCCTCTTCACATTATACTTTAAGTTAACAGATGTGACAGAGAATAGAACTAATAATTAACATACCAACTATGAACTGTGCAAAGCTAATTAACTGGTCAATTAAATCTGAGAAAGTTTGCTAAATGTTCCCTATCATGGTAGGATCTGAATTATTTTTTTCATTATAGTAGGTAAGCTATAGTAGCTGGTATTTATAGGCTGCCCAGAATGCTTTGGAAGATGGTTAGGAGCTAACTATTTTTTATTAAGAGAGAGAGAGAGAAAGAGAGAGAGACTGGTCTCTTCGAATGAAGAAAAAGATGGGTTAGAAGTGGAACAAGTTCCTAAGAAGAGTTGACTTCATTGAGAATATCTGAATCGTTATCAAGAAAGGCATACTGTGATCGGTGAATGTGTAATATCACCTTTGCAATCTGCATTAGTTCCAACTTATCCGTCTATTATCCCGGATGTCTGCGTGATCTTCACCCATGACAGAACGTAAACTAGAAAGGCTGGGATTTATTTGACACCAGCACTAGTTTGCTTTCTGCAGCGAGGAAAAGTCAGCTCTGGCATTTGTTTCCAGTTGTTATATTTGCAGCTTGACAGCCACCTACTAGAGAGCGAAAGGTAGCTCTCCTGCTCAGCAGCTTCCACCCCCCCCAGCATCAATCAGCCAACTGCTTTCTGATCCCATCACCAACCATATTTTCTCTCTTTCCCCAAATAACCAGATGGGGGGGAAAGTTCTCCCGTCAAATAAAGCATCGTGGAATGTCTTCCCTTCCCTTTGGCAGTTTGGCTTTCAGTCAAACCATGTGCTTGGGACTCGAGCAAGGTCCTTGTGGATTGACAAGGGAATATAGGATCCATGCATTCATTTCCCCCCCTCTAATGGATAACGGAATACTATTGGACCAGATTCCTCTGGGGTATCCATGTTAGCCTATTACAGTAAAAATAAAAACCAGTCTTGTAGCGCTTTAAGACTAACAGATTCGTTATGGCAGAAGCTTTCATGGTCCGGAGCTCGCTTCATCAGATACATGAAGGGTGTCTTTAGCTGACAGTATGGCTATCTTGTTAATTATCAGTGTGCTTATCTAGTGTACCATTGAGCCTCACATGGAAATGTCACAGACAATACCTCATGCATTTCATTGCCTTTGAGCCCACTATTTACAACATTTTCTCTCTCCCCCCCATCAATTTGTATTGTATATATCTACCAACTAAAGACACATGTTGTACATCTCATAAAACAGGCTAACTTTCAAGGAAGTTTATGCCACAATAAATTGGCTAGTCATCTATAAGGTGCCATAACATTCCTTTCTGGTTCTGAAATAATATCGGGGCGGTTCTTGTCTTCTGAAAGAAGAGTTCTTATCAGAGCCTTGTTATGATTTTCCTTTTTATCTAATCTGTACAATATCTTTAATGGTTTCCAGATTCCGAACAATACTGTTCCGTGAAGCAAGGGAGAAGTCAGATTATACATTTTGTTTCCACCCCGTGCAAAGGTTCAGGGCCAGTTAGAATCTCATTCAGCACCTTCAAAGGATTCCTGGCTGAAGACTAACCAAAGAGTTTAGGGCTTAGCAGGGATTGGCATCTGCTCGCCCCCATATATTATTTTCCATGTCACTTATTCTATCAAAAATTTGGATTTTACAGTATTTCAGATATACAAACTGGGTAGGGTACACACACCACGAATACCATCATCTAGGAGTTTGGATAAATACATTGGTAAATCCTATTCAAGAATGTAGACTAAATATCTTTATGTGTGTGTTAAGTACCGTCAAGTCATTTTCGACTCATGGCGACCCTATGAATCAATGTCCTCCAAAGTGTCCTATCCTTAACAGCCTTGATCAGATCTTGCAAATTGAGGGCCGTGGCTTCCTTTATAGAGTCAATCCATCTCTTGTTGGGTCTTCCTCTTTTCCTGCTGCCTTTATAGTTAACACAAAACAAAAATGATATCCTCCTAACCTATAAACCAATATACTTCATGGAATAGAAAGACTACTTAGGTGGCAATCATAGAAACCCTTTTCCAGGATTAAGCCCCACGGAATAAAATGGAACTAACTTCTGAGTAGACCTGCTTAGGGTTCTTCCCTTAACCTGGAAATGGTTGCATCAACCATTTACAGGGTAAGGGAAACCTTTTAAACAGCAGATGGCGCGCACAGGGAAACTGTATTTATTTAAAACATTTGTATGCTGCCGTTCTTCCCAATACAGGGTCCCCAAGGCAATGCACATTAAAATATTTCAAACATTAAAACATGGAAACATACAAACATGTGTGTGTGTGTGTGTGTGTGTAAAGTGCCGTCAAGTCTCAGGCGACTTATGGTGACTCCTTTTTGAGGTTTTCATGGCAAGAGACATTCAGAGGTGGTTTGCCAGCGCCTTCCTCTGTACAGCAACCCTGGTATTCCTTGGTGGTCTCCCATCCAAATACTAACCAGGGCTGACTCTGCTTAGCTTCTGAGATCTGACGAGATCAGGCTAGCCTGGGCCATCCAGGTCAGGGCCATACATACATACCTTCATATAAAACAGGAAATAAAACATAAACACACACAAACAGGAAAGTGGGCTAAGAAGAGTTAGTGAGGGAACACCAAAGAAAACAAGAAGTCTTCACCTGTTGGCAGAAGACAATGATAGAGGGAGACAGATGAACCTCCCTGGGGAAGGAGTTCCAAAGTTTTAGGATCATGACCATCTAGGCTCAGGTGGTGGGCCATCCAAAACACAGCCTCTGAAGATGGCCAGAGACACTGGTTGAGGTTGTTCACACATACACATATGTCACTTATTACTGTACCCTTGGTGGTCAGCAGCTTAATGCACTACATTTGAAAGGATATGGAAGTTTCACCTCTGGGGTGACATGATGCCCCATTCATGAATGCCATTCATCCCGTGATGCAATATGTGAACCAGTACAAAGTCAATCAATACTTTTACTGGCATATTGGTTACAATAACAATCATATAAAATTGACACCTAGTATATCAAAATACAATGAATAAAATTAATGTATGGTAGCTGTCAAGTAAGTTCTGCTTAGTTTCTCAAAATCTCATGGCAGCTAAAAGAAATTTTGCTACTTTCTCCGTAGTACAAGAGTGTCGGTCAGCCAAAAGGAAAGCCAATTTGTCTTTTGCAGAGAGAGATATAAGGTATCTTTTATCGGCGGTTCAATAGGAGCTTCCTGTAGAGATTCATAATAGACACAATGGAGCAGCATGTGGGCCAGTACAAAGTCATTGTGGTATATGTTAAGCAAAAATTAGGCTCTGTTACTACTTTATTTGTACCCTCCTTTCATCAAGGAGTCCATCAAGGTGTATAGGAGGTTGTCTTTTTTTCCACCCCCAACAACCCTATGAAATAGGCCAGATTGAGAGACGGTGACTGGCCAAAGAGCACTCAGGGAGCTTCGTGGCTAAGCAGAAATTTAAACACAGGTCTTTACTCTCTGGTTATTTAACTGTTATCACCTTTTCTAGTAAAACTGTTTATTAATTAAGCATAAATTTGGCAAAACTATCCTTTTTAATTATGCATAATCTTTTCATTTTTGAAGATTATTTTGCAACACATTAAACTGTGGATTCATGTCAAGGGATTCATTGGTGGCATGGTATTCAGAGGATCCCATTCTCATTTAAAAAAACTAGATGATTATTAGCATGTATTGTTTTTTGTACATATACCAGACCCGTATGCTTTTCAGCACAGGTTCTCTCTGGTTGTTTATGCCTGGGAGTTTTACCTGAGGTTCGTTGCTCGCTGGATCCACACTTTCCTGTTGGGAATCTATGCACCAGCAGACTCCAAGCTAAAATCAAGTCCCTGCCCCTTTAAATCTTGTTTTGTAATTGGCTTACTATGTAGCTTTTATTGTGAGAGAAAATCCCCCCCAAAAACTCAACTGCTGCATAAAAAAGCATTTTAGGAACAAAAAACAAAAAACGGAGCAATCTGAAGGGGGGGGGAGAAATCCAAGCTTCGGTTTTAAAAAGCCTTTCTTCTGCTCAGAAAGAGCTCTGAGGAAGCATGAAGCATTTGAATCCCCACCTCTTTAAACGCTGCTTTGTAATTGGCCGTGAGAGAAACCAAGCTTGTTGTCCCGCGCTTTGCCTTATGCATGGGGATTTCACCCGGGCTGAGCTCAGGGGAGAGGGAAGAATCAGGTTAACAGAGGAACGGGAAGGTCCGGGATTTGTGAGGGCTGGCAGCGAGGTCATCTCTAATGGATGGAAAACACACCCATAGCTCCAAGGAACAACCGAGACAAACTGGGGGCAAAAGTGAGTGAAAGTACCCATGATAAACGACCTCTATGGATCTGATGTACTTTCTGCCATGTTCTCCCCCCCACCCCATGTATTTCTGTTTTTTTTTTCTGAAGTAGCAAGGGCAGCTTCTCAATTAGAATCTTTAAAACTCAACTAGTATGACTACAAAACCAAAGAGTACACTCAGCGGTCTCTTTAGCTTCAGAGATTCTTATGAACATCACCAAGTTCCGTATAACCAGTGTGACACCTATCCACGTGTTCCCTCACCGAATGGGGAGACAGAGTGGGAAGGAGCACGCCCCCACCTTTGTGCGCTTAACAAGTGGTGTTCACGCTTCAAACACATGAAGTGCCTGTGCATAACCCTCTCTCCATTATTAGCCACATTCCAAAGCAGCATTGCTGATCATGGGGAGGGGGCGTACACATGAGCGCTTCCTCCATATGTGCACCCTGTGCAGACCACTCAGCCATCACATGAGAGCAGAGTGGGTTCAGCTCAATCGAGCCCCCTCTACGTCCCCATGCAATGGGGAAATTCATGGATGGGTTGTCTGCATAGGGGTAGCATCAGCCAGCTCCCTGCTGGTTTTTGTGGGTTCACTGTTGGTGTTGAATACTGAATAGTCACTGTGCAAATCGTTTGCAGTTGCTCAGAGAGACAATAGGTTTTTTTGGGGGGTGGCCATCAAGTCACAGCCGACTTATGGCGACCCTGTTGGGCAGGGGTGTCAAACATAAGGCCCGTGGGCCAGATCCAGCCCCTTGAGAGCTTTTATCCAGCCCGCAAGCCAGCAGAGGCAGCCGCTGCCACCACCCCCACTCTCGATCTGGGATGGCAAGGCATGGCCCGACCTGACTTGACCAAGTGACATTTGTGTCATATCCGGCCCTCGTAACAATTGAGTTTGACGCCCCTCCTGTAGGGTTTTCAAGGCATGAGACCTTTGGAGGTGGTTTACCATTGCCTGCTAGCGTGTCATGACCCTGGTAGTCCTTGGAGGTCTCCATCCAAATACTATCCAGGGTCAGGGTTGAGAGTATATGACTGGCCCAAGATCACCTAGCAAGTTCCCATGGCGCGAGTGGGGATTCAGACCTAGGTTTCCCAGGTTCTAGTCCAACACCTTTACCACTACACCATGCTGGCTCTCAACAATAGTGTACCTAGAAGGCTATTCCAAAAGGATCATTTTACTCATGGAATTTTTCACAATATGCACAGTATATCACTGTCACAGAAAGTAATGGGGAAGTTCTTGTGCACGAGGGTGATCTGTGTCTTTGTTGGATTTGCTGCACCCAAAACGGGTCATAGGATCAGGTTATTCTATGGGAAATTAAAATAAACACGCGTTACTTTATAACTGACGACTGCTTCCCATGTTATATTTTTAGACAGTGGGAAAGGTAGGTATTAAGTAGCTTAATTAGTACATGTTTTAGGAATATAGCTTTGATGCACACATGAAAAGTGAAAAGAAAATACCTCTCAGCAAACATGTATCACAGAAGTATACTCATCATTGAACCAGGACTGACCATGCCCCCTGCTGAGGAAATCCTTGGTAGCCAACCCGGGTGAGCTGGCATGTTATTTGTGAGATGACCCTTAGCATATCGGTGTGTATGGCTGCCACTTTTAACTTTTCTTACTAGTCAATATGAGGACAATTTAAGAAGAAAATGTCATATGAAACAGTGCTTGACAGGTCCAGTTAAGAACTTCACACTTAAAAAAAAAATTAAGCAAGTGAGCAATAACGAACTTTAGATTAATTGCTTAAAAAGCAACATCCTTTTTTGAAACTGGAATACTTGTGTAGCTTTGCAAACTACAGCAATACCCACTGATTCCTTTCATACAAATAAGTCTTTATGGGATATGACCCAAACAAAGGATGTCATATTTCTCCTGGGCTCTTCACTCCATTGGAAGACGCTGGAGTGAAGTATAACATAAGGAATATTTCATTTTTCACCCAATATCATTCAACTCCACTTTTGGGACTCCATCTTTACATGTTGCATTTACTCTTTAAGCTACATCTGAAGCTTAAACATCCTCGGTGTGTGTTACCCTGTCACAGAAGATAGCCACCGATATCTCTGTCTCTCTTTTTATACTTCCATCGCATTTTACTCTTTTAAAAATCACATCAGGGCAAGCGAGCAGCTTCTCGTGAAGGATTACATTATGGCTTTGATTTTTATTTATAAAACATAAAGGCCTAATATATATCTGTTAGGACGTTTTTGCTTCCAAAGTGCATTATAGCAAAAATAATTGGAAGGCAGTTGTGGTGTGAAATATATGACAGCTTTACAGGACATAAAAAGCTGCTATTCCCCCCCCCCTTTGTAATAGTGTAATTGCCTTAAACCCCACAATCATAATTGTTATCAAAAAATAATCCCAAGGAAAGGCTAATATAAGGTGAGCAGACTATTATGAGAGCTCTAATACACTCGATTCCTTGGAACGGCAAATGCAGCCCCTCAATCTGCCGTTGCTTTTAGTGTCAGTCAGAGAGCACTCAGTCATTTCTGTGCATCAAGCCTGCGGTATTGATTTTTCCACTGACTGAAACAGCCATATAAGCATAAATTTTGCATGAGGCTTTCACTTTGTAGACTCTCCTTTGGTCAGATGACACATGATGTGAACATGAAGACTGGATAATAACAATGCATGGCCAACCTGCAGGCATTAAAGCGTGGTCGGCTCACAGCTTTGAAGGACAAAAGCTGGAATGGGGCCTCTCTGGTGGGATGGAAAACAAATATCATTTCCATCTTGGCAGCTAGCATTCAATTTTAGTTTCTCTCTCTGTGGGTGTCTCTCTCTCCCTGTCTCTCCTGCACTTTCCTAGCCCCCTTTTCAGTGGAAAAATATATATGCGTACCCTGTGCGTTTTTGTGTCTTCAATACAGACACATACACACACACATATCTCAATAGTGTGTCCACCTCAGATGATAATCTGTTCACTGCAAAAGGAAAGCTTTGATATCAGCCATGGTATCTGAAGCTCTTCCTCTACTTCCTTCTAGTTTTGTTGTTTGTGTGTGGTGTTTTTTCCCCTTTTCGGTTGATGCCATTTCTTTTAAGTCAGCCCTTGAGACTAAATATTGTACAGCAGGGTTTGATAACATCTTGTATCAATGCTGGGGGGAAAAAAACTCCTTATCTAAAGATTCTGCCCCATGATAGACAGAAGGAGTGAAAATTCGCTCCTTAAAAGCAAGATCCTGTTCGTTCCATCTCAGCCATGGAGGGGTTTCACTTCTCGTTAATATTCGCACAGTCGTCTCCCTCCCTGCTTTTATTGTTTAAATGTTCTGTAGAAATCCCGTTTGCAGATCATGTCACTGGATCATGCAGGGGGGAGAGGAACCCTGGAATACCATCTCCCCCAATAAAAGGCACTGCAGTGCATTAAGTGCCGCTTAAAAAGCATTAACTACAGCCGTTTGACGTAATTAATTTAGAGCATCCCAGAATGAAACCTTTTCAAATCAAGCTAAATGGGCCTGGAGAATTTATTTGTAAACAAAAGCCATGCCGGTTAATCCAGTTGTAGCCATTGAAAAGGTGAAGGCTATTTCACTTCTTATAACCATCAAGAGACATTTTCAGAGGCGAGTAGGCACTAGAATAATTGCAATGAATTCTGTTTTCCTTTTGCAAAAAAGAATATCTCCCCCCCACACACACACACACACACAGCATAGCCAACACATAAGAGAAAGCATCCTTCAGGCTGGGAGCATTGTCATAAACAACGATATAGCTGTCGTCATATTTATACAGAATTATAAGTAAAATGTGTAAATAATGGGAACTAGTTTTGAGGGTGTCGGAGACTGATGGTAAGATTTCCCATGTGCATGTGTCCTAGAATGATAAAAAATAGTGTTTCTCCTACCGGTGGGGCTATTTTATACTCTTTTTGTTTATTTCCTTTTATTTTCCTGCAGATGCACTGTACAATCACAGCATGGTGGCTCTCTAAATATTGCCCTCGCCTTATTGGGAAGGAGTTGCGAAATTATTATTATTTTTAGTTCGGATTCAGTGTGTATCACAGGAGAGCTCTCTGTTTAAAACCAAAGCTATTACGGCGAGCTGTGTTCTCCAAAATGAGCTTTTTCCGGAAGGACAATGAGCGAAATGACACTTGCGACACGTAGCTCCTGGAGGGAAGGATGTACGTGAGCCCAGAATGCCAAGGGACCAGAACCAGAGGAAGAATAGTTGCCAATTTTGATAGATTAATCTTGAGAAAGTGCAGATGTTCCTTGAGTCCCTATATCCTTTTCTGTCTCTTCCACACACAGCCTCCATTCCAGTAATTAATATCATTAAAATGCTATGAGACATGGTAAAATAACCAATTGTTTTGGTAAAATGTGACTTGTTTTTAACAGGCTTTAACAGGATTTGAACAGAAAGCCAGAATAACTGAACCTCATCAAAGGTACCCATTGTCATTTGCTGGATAGAGGGTTAGACACAGAAGATGAGGGCTACTCTGTCCTTCTCTTCTATGGCCCTGTGCATTTTGAACAGCTTTGATATGGTGAGGGAAAGAATGGAATGATCAGTGATCAAATGGGAACCAGTATTTGAGGCCCAGGCTAGCCTGATCTCATCAAATCTCAGAAGCCATAATAACGTAATAAAGGCCCTGCTGGATCAGACCAAGGCCCATCAAGTCCAGCAGTCTGTTCACACAGTGGCCAACCAGGTGCCTTTAGGAAGCCACAAATAAGCCAAGCAGGATCGGCCCTGGTTAGTAATTGGATGGGAGACAGCCAAGGAAGTCCAGGGTCACAATGCAGAGGAAAGCAATGGCATACCAACTCTGTAAGTCTCTTGCCTTGAAAACCCTACAGTTGTCATAAGTCGGCTGTGACTTGACAACACTTTACACACATTTGAGTTTTCTTTCTTTCCCCTGTTCTTGAACAATAAAACCACAAAACTTAAATAAGACCCATCTCTAAAAACACCTGCCTTCGTCTCTTCTCTGCAGCCTCCAAAAAGGAGCAACAAAGTAAGTACGCTGAGGGTCAGAGTCCTCTAAGAGGAACTGAACCTTTTGCTCCAAAGTTGCTCGAGAAGATGTGGACCATTTGTTAAAACATGGTATAATCCATTTTAGACTAAGTTGGTACACGGTAAGGACAATGCAAAAGGATATGTACCAAGGAGTCCACTGACTGAAGAGGGCAGGGACACAGCCAGTCTGAAAAAGGGATCTTTAGTATACAGCCCAACAAAACCATTGAAAAAGGGCAATACATTTGAGTTTTTAAAAATCTATTCAGCCATGGGTTCATTGGGTAAATCAATCCCTGCCTTGCTATTCCCTTTGGTAAAACCACAGTGATCTACCTTACAGCATTTCTGTGAAGGCAAATAAGGCAAAACATTAGATTGTAGAATGATGTGCAACTTCAATGAACTATTAAAAAAAGAGTTGAAAAGATACGACATGATCTGGATAAATTTAAAACCTTTTGAAACTTCAGTCCTCTTGAATTCAGTAGATCTTCAGAGTAGACATGCTGAGGATTGTACCACACCTCAGTGATTTCAAAGCAAGTTGTTTAAAATAATGGAAGAAGTTCAGGGAAGGTGCCCATAGCTCAGTGATGGAGCATCTGCTTTGCATGAAGAAGGTCCCCAGTTCAATTCCTGACAATCTCCAGCAAAAAGGATCAGGAAGTAGTCATATTTTAATGACTACACTTTCTCGTGATTGCTACCACAAAACCTAATCCTAAACACTTCAGTTTCTTGACATTTTTAAAGCCATATTCGTTTATATGCTGCAATACTTTACTTATAGCTTTATAAATGACAAGAAACTGTGAAGTGTTTTTGTTGTGACGACAACTAGGTTGACCCTAGTTGTCATCACAATAAAAAGCTTACTTCTATCTTTCACTTATATAATATTTGTACTTCTACTGAAAATCAGTAATCTGAGAATCACCCAGAGGACCAGTGCATTTCAATCTGTTCATCAATGACCTGGAGTTGAGGGTGAACAGCGAAGTGGCCAAATTATGACACCAAATTATTTAGATGGTTAAAACAAAATCGGACTGTGAAGATTGGGGCAAAAAAATCCCAACTTCACATATACACTGACAGACCACGAAAGGGATCTTGGAGTGGTAGCGAAGATGTCAACCCAGTGTGCGGCTGTTGTGAAAAAGGCACATCTTGTTTGTGAGCTTCCTAGAGGCACCCAGTTGGCCACTGTGTGAACAGACTGCTGGACTTGATAGGCCTTGGTCTGATCCAGCATGGCTTTTCTTATGTTCTTAAATTAAATTACTAATGAAAACAGTAGGCACCACAATGAATTTCTAGGAGCCCTGGCACCTGGGATTTGTCAAACCTTGATATAATAATTATTAAATGCTAGATAACTAGAAAACAGACACCTGGGAGGTCTAACTACTTTGAAGACGTACTTCAGTCTACATATTGTTGCAAAATACATTTTGGCTGGTTCATGAAGTGAATCCCCTTTTATTTTCATGTGGAAAAGTTGCTATTTGAAGGCAAACCCATGTAGAAATATCACAAAGTTCTTATACAGTGGAAACTGCTAGAAAAGTGGTCAGATTCAATTTAAGTCATGGAATAGACAACCACTAAGAAGCCAGAATAGGCTCCTTTGTGTCATTCACCCTAATTCTTTTCATATATTATGCTGTGGACATGCCATGGGCATGTTTGCAATGTATAGTGCAAATCTGCAGTTAGGATAGTGTGGTTGCTCCAGTGTTGGGTTTGGATTTGTGGGCCAGATTTACACATCTCAATAATTTTGATTGTCCAAGACTTGGGCTCCTTAAATGTTAATGTGAGGGGCCATTTTGTATTGATGTGTATATACAACCTTAATCCCCCCACCATTTAACTGAAATGAATTTTGTTTTCCCATTATTGTGTAAGAGCAGAATTTATCCCATTTTTTCTAGATAAGGAATGCACATTTAACTGAAAATAACTGATATGTGAAACTAAGCCTTCACTGTAATTATCTGACCTGCTTGAGGCTGTAGAATGATCTACTCCAGAATGTTGTATAGCCAAATGTATTCTTCTCAATATAATGCTGTATTTCTTACTGTGAACGGTCCTCAAAAACCATATTTTATACAAAGCCGCATGTAGGCAAAGAGAAAGATAATTAAAGGAAGGTCAACCAAATTAAATTGAAGTCCAAAATTATAGAATTCCTCATCCAATCATACGCGGAGCCTAATGAATCATTCAATTGCTTTCCATTCGTCATTTCTCGTTCTCTCCTCCGGGCATTTAAAATTGCTTTGCATTGTCATGGTCGTAAAACAGAAATTTATGTCCCTCAGAAAGGATATGCAGGTTTTCAGGAAATAATATAGATGTCCAATTTGAGATCAGCATAGTTCACCCTTAAAGAAATGAGTCTTTTCTCAAGGTTTTGAGTGTCTCCTGGAACAGGAAGGGTGGGGGTGGGAGAGGCAGGGAGAAAGAGAGGGAGGAATGGGGAGAAGGCCTTTTAAGGAGGATTGGCTTTCCTGGAAAAGTGGCTTGCACCCGTGGTCAAAGAGGGTGGGAATTTGACTGGTCCAATATGTTTAAGAAGACCTTTCCAGTCCTAGGCTGGAAGAGGGCTAAGCAAGTTGAAACTGAATACTAACAGGGCAGAGTTGCTGGTGGTTAGTGTGCCTGGAAATGTGGAATTGGGTTCTTTGTCTGATCTTGGTAGGATTGCACGCTTCATAAAAGAAGAAGAAGAGTTGGTTTTTACATGCCGACTTTCTCTACCACTTAAGGAAGAATCAAACCGGCTTACAATCACCTTCCCCTCCCCTCCCCGCAACAGACACCCTGTGAGGTAGGTGGGGCTGAGAGAGTTTGGAGAGAACTGTGACTAGCCCAAGGTCACCCAGCTGGCTTCAGGTGGAAAAGTGGGGAATCAAACATGGATCACCAGATTAGCATCCGCCGCTCTTAACAACCGCTCTTAACCACTATACCACGCCGGCTCCAGATAATTTATAATTTCTTTATCAAAATACTTACATCTCACCTTGAGCATGTGAAGTCTGAGCATCCTCCTGAAATCTGCTTTGATAGTTGGGCCACAGTTGGGAACGACTCCTTTTTACAAGCTTTAGTCGATAAACTGGTTGAGGGAGCCAGCGTGGTGTAGTGGTTAAGAGTGGTGGACTCTAATCTGGTGAACTGAGTTTGATTCCCTACTCCTCCATATGAGCGGCGTACTGTAATCTGGTGAACTGGGTTGGCTTCCCCACTCCTACACATGAAGCCTGCTGGGTGACCTTGAACTAGTCACAGTTCCCTCCAAACTCTCTCAGCCCCACCTACCCCACAAGGTGTCTGTTGTGGGGAGAGGAAGGGAAGGCGATTGTAAGCTGGTTTGAGACTCCTTAAAAGGTAGAGAAAGTCAGCAAATAAAAACTAACTCTTCTTCTTCTTCTGCTTCTTCCCTCACCTCTGAAGTCAGAACCTTTATTCTGTTCTGTTTGCATTGCTGAGGTCCCCTCTTGATTGCTGTAATGTGCTTTCTGTTTAACTTACCCTTGAAAATGACCCAGAAAATTCAAACAGTGCAGGTCACAATAGCTTGTATAGTCACAAGGAAAGGTGAGATGTAACTATTTTGATAAAGACATTAGAAGTTAGCTGGAATACATTGCAAAGATCATATCGCTCTTCATCACTAGCAGGTTGGATCATGTGGTAGGAGGCATCTGGCTAATTTTATCCTATATGTAATTGGGAGATGGCCCTGACCTGGATGGCCCAGGCTAGCCTGATCTTGTCAGATCTCAGAAGCTAAGCAGGATCAGCCCTGGTTAGTAATTGGATGGGAGACCGCCAAGGAAATCCAGGGTTGCTATACAGAGGAAGGTACTGGCAAGCCACCTCTGTCAGTCTCTTGCCTTGAAAACCCCATAAGGGGTCGCCATAAGTCGGCTGCGACTTGACGGCACTTTACACACACACAATTGGGAGATGAAAGCCAATGTACTGTGTAGTGAGCCCAGTGAGCAGGAGGACTTCTATGAGAGGTCAGACACTGGAGTAAGATCAGAAAACAGAAGCAAAAGCAGGTCAAGTCAGAGGCAAAATCTACAGAACCATGGACAGCTCCAATGAACTCCAGAGGCAAGAGCTGTTTCCACATGGGTGATTTGCCAGGGGTTTTCTGCTTCCCCGAAGCATCATGGCGCTTCTGTGTATCACTCGGGTTTTGACTGAATTTTTGCAGTCTTTCCTAAACCTGCTTTGCGGTGATAGTCTGGGACCATCGTATCCACAGGACCGCCTCTCCCGGTACACCCCCCAGAGAGCATTTCACTCTTCTGGAAACAACTTTTTGGTAGTCCGTAGCCCTAGAACTATCTGGCTGTCCTCAACCAGGGCCAGGGCTTTTTTGGCTGTGGACCCAGCCTGGTTCAACTCTCGGTCTAGTAAGACCCATGCCCTGCAAAACTTTGTTCAGTTCCACAGGGCCTGTAAGATGGAGATGTTCCACCAGGCATATGGTTGAGGACAGCAATGAGTTGTAGATCAGCTGCCCTCCCTTCCCTTTCCCTTCTCCCTTCTCCCCTCCCCCCTTTCCCCCTCCTGTTCCCTTCCCTCCAGTCCCTGTTCCTTTGTGGACCTGAGAGTTTCTTGGCTGCTCTTGGTCTCTTGATCATCATCCTTGGACCAACTTCAGCAATTGAGGACTGCTCCATCTATATGAGGTTGTCAAGTAGTACAGAACAGCATATTGTAAAATTAAACTAGGAGTTATAGTTTTAAATTGTATGCTTAAATTTTATATTTGTATCTTTATTATTGTTGGAAGCCGCCCTGAGCCCGGCCTTGCAGGGAAAGGGTGAGGTACAAATAAAATAAAATAAAAAATGTTTTGGGAAAGATTGCAGCAAAGCTGGGCTGTATGCCATGTGAGCGGGAAAGTCTGGATTTTCCTGTCCTGCCCCCACAGAAGACATCCACCCGCCACGTGCTGCCCTGTGTCTCTTTAATTTGGCAAATGGCATGTTGGTGTAATGGTATATCAGTTTTTCAGTATCATTTTTCTTTAAAAATAAACTTCAACTCCCCCTCCCCCCAGTACAGGACAGGAGTGAGAAATGTCCACCATAGGGATTAGGGCAAGAAAGGAGGAGGAGGAGGAGAAAGAGGAGGAAAAGGAGTTGGTTTTTATACCCTGATTTTCTCTACCTTTAAGGAGTCTCAAACCAGCTTATAATCACCTCCCCTTCCTCTCCCCACAACAGACACCTTGCAAGGTACGTGGGGCTGAGAGAGTTCAGAGAGAACTGTGACTAGCCCAAGGTCACCCAGCAGGCTTCGTGTGGAAGTGGGGAATCAAACCTGGTTCTCCAGATTAGAGTCCTCCGCACTGAAAGTGGTTTGAAAGTGCATTATTCAGCATGTGTGAAAGAACCCTTGGAGACAACGTGGAAGCTATGCTGAGTTATTGAAGTTCTTTTGAGTTCAAAGGAAGATGAGGTATACACATAATAAATTATTATCCCAGTTCCACTGACATCAATAGGCTGAAGCTACCTAATCAGTTTTGCCGTAAAAAGATGCTCCAATGTTAGCACTTATCAATAAAAACAATTAGTTAATTATAAATTAGTTATTTATAAATGAGGATGATTTCTGGAGAAAATAATTGGATCTGCAAGGTTTCAGTATAGTTCGGCTACGGGCAATCATGTGTAGTCGGCACCTATCAACTAGCAAGTGTAACAAGAAACAGAGGATATATATTACTGACCATTATCACAATGAAAGCAAGTAAGTGGTGAGGTCCTCTGATTCTCTGTATTAAAACTGGTGCTATTTAACTTGTTCATAAATTATCTGGAATTGTGTGGCCAAATTGGTACATATGTACATGCTGTCAACTCATAACCAACTTATGGCAACCCCAGCAAGGGGCTTTCAAGGCAAGTGAGAAGCAGAGCTGGTTTGCCATTGTCTTCCTCTGCAGAGTCTTTCTTGGTGGTCTCCCTGTTCAGGTACTGAGTGACTCGCTTAGTTTCCAAGATCTGATCAGATCGCTCTATAGAGCAATTCTCTATTGGTAGAGAATATCGGGGTATAAAAACCAACTCTTCTTCTTCTTCCTTCTTCTTCTTCCTTCTCCTCATAAGAAAGGCCATGCTGGATCAGACCAAGGCCCATCAAGACCAGCAGTCTGTTCACACAGTGGCCAACCAGGTGCCTCTAGGAAGCCCACAAACAAGATGACTGCAGCAGCCTTATCCTGTCTGTGTTCCAAAGCACCTAATCTTCTTCTTCTTCCTTTCCCCATCCTGGCCAAGTATGTAGATAAAACCAAACTATTCAGGATAGTGAATACCACAGAAGATGGTGCTCACTGCGGATCTCCAAACTGAATGAGTGGGCAACAATGTGGTTCACCAGCAACTAAGAGTTTTTTTTTTTAAGTACATTGGGGCAACACTCCTAACTTTATTTATAAAATTTCTACACTACCTTTCTGCTGCCAGAGCAACTAGGGCAGCTTACAAGAAAATATAGAACAAAGTTAAAATACAGATGAAACAAAAGCATGTCAGCAACAAGCAATTTAGGGCTTTAAAGGTCATGACAAGTACTTTGAATTGGGTTTGCAGACAAACATGAAGCCAGTGTCGTTGATGCATACTGGGAGTAATATAACCCCCCACTATGAGACCTGATAAACAACCTGGATTTTGCAGAAAGTCTCTCGAACATTTTCAAAGGCAGCCCCAACATACAGCACCTTAAAGGATGCTGGCTTTGCATGCTGCTCAAGCATGAATAACTGAGGCCCCATTCAACAAATCCAGCAGCACCTGCAGTTGGCAGATTGGTCTAAGCCAGAAAAAGATACACCTGATAACCTCCACTACCTGTCTTTCAAGTATCAGGGCAAGAGCTCGAAGCACCCCCAAGTAGCAAATCTGGTCCTTCAAAGGGAGTCTAGCCCAATGCAGAACAGGCTGCAGTTGTTTGTTCCCAATTGGCTCCCAGTTTGGTTTTACTCCCAATCAGCTCCAGTCTTTTCAGAATTAAGCCCCAGTTTGTTCACCAACAGCCGTCCTTTTACTGCCACCTGGCAGTGATTTAGAGTCTTCTCTGCCTCCTTGGATTTAGCTGTATGCAGAGTTGTGTCACCATCAATATACTAATGACAGGTACTCCAAATCTCTGGATGATCTCTTCCAGTGGTTTAATGTAGATGTTAAAAACCATGGAATATATGCTGGTGGTCCCTACCCAAAGAGTATCCAGCTGTCCTCAACCAGAGCCAGAGCCTTTTCGGCTCTAGCCCTGGCCTGGTGTAACTCTCTCTCTAGTAAGGGCAGGGCCCTGTGAGATTCGATGCAATTTTGCAGGGTCTGTAAGACCGAGATGTTCTCCCAGAACTACGGCTGAGGACAGCAACAGTTTCCATCTCTGCTGGCCTCCATCCCCCCCCCTTTCTTCCCCTCCTGTCTTTTAGTTTTCAATTATTATTATTTATATTTTCTCTATTCCTAACCCCTATCCATTCCTTTATTGAGACTGCCTGTTATTTCTTTTCTCTGTTCCTCCCCTCTGGTTACTTCCCTGCTATTGCAATGGTTTAAGGGTGCCACTAGAGAATTTTAATTGCAACCCATATGTTTTAATTATTGGAACATGTTGTAAGCTGCCCTGAACCTGACCCAGAAGAAGATAAGAAGAGTTGGTTTTTATATGCCGACTTTCTCTACCTTTTAAGGAGAATCAAACGGGCTTACAATCTCTTTCCCTTCCTCTCCCCACAACAGACACCTTGTGAGGTAGGTGAGGCTGAGAGAGCTCAAAGAAAATTGTGACTGGCCCAAGGTCACCCAGCTGGTTTCATGTGTAGGAGTGGGGAAACCAACCCGGTTCTCCAGATTAGAATCCACTGCTCTTAACCTCTACACCCCGCTGGCTTTCTAGTTGGGGAGGCGTGGGATAGAAACCAAATCAAACCAACAAACAAACAAGATGCAGGCACCCCAAAGGCCAAGAGCTGGAACAGTGGTCTCGCAGTACCACCTCCTGTGACCTATGTGCCAGGCAGAAATGGAGCCACTGAAGCCCATCCCAGCTAACCAGCCCAGAAGGATGCCAAGGTTGATCATCCCACTGATTAGATCTTAACTGTTGGGTGACTAGCCACAAAAAATAAATAAATAAAAGGATCATGCTGGATAGCTCAATGAAAATTTCAACCATGCGTGGCAGCAGTGAAAAAGGAAATTCCATGCTAGGGATTATTAGGAAAGGAACTGAAACAGGCAGTATTAGCATTTCCTAGTATGAGTATTTGATATACATACATTTGGATGAAATACAGTTCTGGTCACCCTGTCTCAGAAATGATATCTTGGAGTTGGAGAAGGTGCTGTAAAAGGCAATCACAGTGATCAAGGAGCTGGAGTACTTTCATGTGAAGAAAAAACTAATGGGGTTGTTTTTAGTTGGAAAAAAACATTCTTGTTGGTTGGGATGGAAGAGAACATGGTGGTGTGGAGAAAGTGAATGGATGATAGCTAGATTCAAATACAGTAGCACCTTACAGACCAACAAGTTTTTCAGGGTATAAGCTTTTGAGAGTCAAAGCTCCCTCTCTCAGATACTGTTTGCATCTGTTAATATCAGATGAAGGGAGCTTTGACTCTCAAAAGCTTATACCCCAAAACACTTGCTGGTCTCTAGGGGAGGGGCTGTGGCTCAGTGGTAGAGTATCTGCTTGGCATGCAGAAGGTCCCAGGTTCAATCCCTGGCATCTCCAGTTAAAGGGACTAGGCAAGTAGGTGATGTGAGAGACCTCTGCCTGAGACCCTGGAGAGCCACTGCCAGTCTGAGTAGACAGTATTGACTTTAATGGACCACGGGTCTGATTCAGTATAAGGCAGCTTCATATGATCATGTGTTCAAGGGTGCTAATGGACTCAAATCTAGCTGTTCTACTGTAGTCCAACATGGTTACCCTCTGAAACTATCTTGAATGGGTGATAGATTATGTCTTTCCCATTATACTGGAGTTTGGGGTCAGCCAACAAACTTGATGGACAGCATATTGAGGACAGACAAAAGTATTCCTTCACACCGTGCAAGAAAGGTACATGATAAAAGAAGCAAGTATGGAAGTCACTGCTACAGTGTGTAGTGATGGGATCTAGTTTTGTGTGTATGTCAAGTGCTGTCAAGTTGCTCCTGACTCATGACAATCCTATGAATCAATGGCCTCCAAAATGTCCTATCGTTAACAGCCTTGCTCAGTCTTGCAAACTGAGGGCTGTGACTTCCTTTAGAGAATCAATTCATCTCATATTGGGTCTTCTTCTTTTCCTGCTACCTTCAACTTTCCCTAGCATTGTTGTCTTCTCATAATGTGACTCTGGTCTTCTCATAATGTGACCAAAGTACGATAGTTCCGTCTCTTTAGCTTCTAGGGAGAATTTGGGCTTGATTTGATCTAGATCCCACTAATTTCTCTTTTTGGCTGTTGTTTAATGGCTTTAAAAATGGATTAGACCAATCTGAGGAGGAGGAGGAGGAGGAGGAGGAGAAGAAGAAGAGTTGTTTTTTATATGCTGACTTTCTCTACCTTTTAAGGAGAATCCAACTCTTACAATTGCCTTCCCTTTCTCTCATCACAACAGACACCTTGTAGTTGGGGCTGAGAGGGTTGGGAGAGAACTGTGACTAGCCCAAGGTCACCCAGCAGTGGGAAAACCAACCCAGTTCACCCGATTAGAGTCCACCACTTGTGTGGAGGAGTGGGGAATCAAACCCGGTTCTCCAGATTAGAGTCCACCTTAACTACTACACCACACTGGCTAGATTGATCTATTGGGGCTATTAGCCATGATGGCTAGAGGAAAACCCCAAGCACCTCTGAAGGTGAGTTGCTGGAGTGTACCGAAAGGATACTATGGTTGATGAACCCGTAGGTGGAATCTGAAGCATCAATGACTAGCCATAAACTGCTAAAACCTAGGGTAATTAAACCTCAATGAAAATTTCAACCATGTGTAGGATGGGAGCGTCCGTGCAACCACTGGCCATGGTGAGAAGCAGAACAGTGGACTAGATGGACCTCTTCCTTAATCTAGCAAGGTTTCTCTTACATTTTCATCAATTAACAGGAACACAATGAACATGAACACAGCGAGAGTGGCTTTTTAAGGACGCCTGGATAGAGTGTCCCCTCTTTGTTTTAGCGTTAATCTTCCAAATCTGAAAAACAGCCCTCTATAGTTATGTATATAGTTCTGTCTTCTGCACATGCATTTTATTAGGAGCATCTCTGTTCAGACTGGTGACTGGATAATCACCACCGTTTGGTGAAGTGATTACTGGGGTAACATTATCAAAGACCTGTCATGATTAAACAGGTTACGGGGGTCGTGAAGTACCAGGGCAATTTATATACAGAATAAAATGGTATAATAAAGAACAGAGATTCACCATAATGGGGTCTGAACAGCATGTCAAATTTAGGTCAAGAACATAAACTTTGTATTTTCTGAAGGGCTACAAATGCCACAAATTACTTTCCCCCTGAAATGGCAAAATGATTCTTAAGCACCAAAATTATTTCCCTTTTCCTCCTCCTGATACATTATTCCTTCTGTATGTGCGTGTGTGCTTGAAATCTCATCGCGAGGTTGTTAAAGCTGTCAGAAGGGCTTCCTGCACACCAGGGTTGTTTGACGACATGACAAATTAGCTTTTTTCCCCCACTGCCCAAACCCAAATCTACAAAACAGCCAGAAAACAATCTGTAATCTGCTCGTGATTTCTATATCCCAGACGTCCAAAGCATTTAGGGAACATTTGAGGCAGGCTCTCATGAGCCAGAATGGAAAAGGAGCTTTTGGCATGAGAAGTTACTGTGCCGGCCTATGTGGAGGAGCCACAGCACACTGGCAGAACGTGTGCTCGGCATGCAGTAGATCCCAGTTCCAGCTTCTGGGATCCTTACTTTTAAAAGGATCTCAAGTAGCAGGACTGCCTGAAAAGCCACTGCAAGTGAAAGACAAAACTATTTGTGGACAGATCTATAGGATGGTGAGGCAAGGGTCTCAGGTGGCGGATTGGGGGCATACAGCAATCACTTTGCCTTTGACTTTGCACCCCCAGCCACCACTGATGTCATCATCATCATCTTCATCATCATCACGGCTACCTCAACCTCTGCCCCCAGGACTCAAAGTTCCTTTCTTCCTTGTTTCCTTGGCATTTTTAAACACAAGGTGAAAAGTTCCATGTGCCCAGTAGGGCTCCCAAACCCTTACTATATTTGAGAATGAAAAGGAAAGGAACGTTGGGTGCATGAGCACCCGCTCAAAGCAGAAGATGGCGGCAACATGGGTGGGGGTGGGGCTACCCCAGATTACGTATTCTTTTTTTCTTATTAAGACAAAAAAGTACATTTTGTCTGCCCCAATGTACTGAACCCCATCAAGGATTTCGATGGTGACCTAAGACAATCATGAGAGAAGAAGAAGAGATGTTTTATATACGGACTTTCTCCGCCACTTAAGGAAAAATCGAACTGGCTTACAATCACCTCCCCTTCCCCTCCCCACAACAGACACCCTGTGAGGTAGGTGGGGCTGAGAGAGTTCAGAGAGAACTGTGACTAGCCCAAGGTCACCCAGCAAGCTTCAGGTGTAGGAGTGGGGAAACAAATCCAGTTCACCAGATTAGCGTGCGCCGCTCATGTGGAGGAGCAGGGAAACAAACCCTGTTCTCCAGATCAGAGTCCACCTCTCCAAACCACTATTCTTAACCACTACACCACATTGGCTCTTAAAAGAACAGATGGGCTAAGCAGGGCTTGGGAGTTGACTAAACTGACATTTCCTCGCTGGTCTCAAGATAGAGATGCTCTTATTGCTCCAATCCTCACCAGCTTGAACCTCCCTCTACATGCCTGGGTGTTGCCTTTTTTGCTTGGCGACTCAACTAATGGTGCAGCTACATCGAATGTTTCTTTTTGGCCAGAGTGGCTGCTCTTAAGAAGAAAGAACTCTCAACGCCTACCTCTGGCAATTTTTAGCCAGTTTGCTCCGCCCCCAGTTTATTTTAGTTAGGATTTTTACTTATTGGGCTGACGCCTAATTTTTAGCATTGTTAACTTAAGATTGTATTATCCTTATTACGTTTACTATGTATTGTGTTTCCTATCCTCCCTCGTCTTCTCCTCCCTTCCTTTCCTCCTCCCTTGGTCAAAGACTGCGGTCATAGACCTAATAATAAATTATTATTTTTTTAAACTGACATTTCAGAGGCATACAAATTGAACTAGTGATCTCCATCTCCTATTTTAAATTATGGCTGACCCCGCCTGGGTTCAGGAGCTGCTTCTCCATCAGGGTATTCCAACTCCCTCCATCCCTGCCAATGGTGATCAAAGACCAAGGAAGCAGCTGAGGTTCTTGTTTAAGTGGGCTCAACAGCCAACACCATGATGACCAGAAGCCCCTAATCGCCAAGCAACTACCTGCTTCAGAAGCCTGCACCTTGGCTCCCAGGCGTGAGTCCCTGCCTATGGCTGTTGCACCCCTACTATATAGAGAGAAGCCCTAAGACAGTGATGCTAGTTCCCATATCCCTGGGGAGCCAAACTCCCACATTCCCAGGCAGGAATACTAGCTCCCTTGTCCCTAGGAAAAGACCTGGTCCCTTCACTTAGGCGGATCATGAGAGGGAAGGCAGGAAGGGTTGCATCAGTGTTTTGCTCTCGTGGCCCTTTCTTACATGCCCAGGGAAATGCCAATCGCCACTTTGGGGTCGGGAAGCAATTTTCCTCCAGGCCAGGTTGGCCAAGAATCTTGGAGGGTTTTTTTCCCATCTTCTGGGCATGGAGTAGGGGTCACTGGGGATGTGGGGGAGGTAGTTGTGAATTTCTTGCATTGTGCAGGGGGTTGGACTAGATGGCCCTGGTGGTCCCTTCCAACTATATGTTTCTATGATTCAGGCTCCAGAAATCCCCTGGCCTTGTTGGCTATCCTGCTCCCAAATTTCCCATCTTTACTAGCCAGATGATGCTTCCCTCTCTACTGCAGCCTGCTTCTGCCTTTTTATATACTTCCTCCCTGCCACACCCACTTCCTAGCTCAAGGGTTGCCAACCTCCAGGTACTAGCTGGAGATCTCCTGCTATTACAACTGATCTCCAGTCGATAGAGATCAGTTCCCCTGGAGAAAATGGCCACTTTGGCAATTGGACTCTATGGCATTGAAGTCCCTCCCCTCCCCAAACCCTGCCTTCAGGCTCTGCCCCAAAAACCTCCCGCCAGTTGCAAAGAGGGACCTGGCTACCCTACCTAGCTCCCTTGGCCTCCTCTCGGGCAGGTCTTTCCTCTAGAGAAGGCCTCTACTCCAAATAGAGTAATGCTGGCAGTCATTCCCCCTTTGGGGTCTGGAAATGTTTCTTTCCAGTTAAATTACCAAAAAAAGAAAAAAAGAGGAGTACTTCGGGTAAATGTAAATAGTATTCATCAAGGTGTTACACCTCCCTCCCCCAAAGATGAAATCTCAGTCCATGGAGGCAGAAGGCAATGAATGGAGAATAATGGGGTGGGGTAGATGTAGATTTCCTTCCACATAGCAGGTGGGGATTTTGTACCGTCTCTGGATTTTAATTTATTAACAGAGCATTTCCAGTGTTTCTCAGACTTTAATTCACTGCTTTCTCCTTATATAGCCCCCACTCCCGAAATATTTTTGAAATCCTATTTCAATGGGGTTTATATCCACCAAGCACTTTAAAACAAACTTTGCCTATTTTTTTTTTAATTTGGCACTACAAGTAAAAAGAACAAAGAAACTACAATAAATACCCATCCCCCATATGTTGTTTGTTCACATCACTAATACATGAAGAAAATGGTTATAAACTGATTGTCTTACATACAATCTTGTTTCCCAAAAAGCAAAATTCCCAAAAATCAATTACAGGTCACCCTTCCTCCCATAGAACGATCCTCTTTTGGTTTCCATTCACAAGTTGTTGACTTGTTGAATTGGTCGGTTAATAATTATAAGATCCCGAACTTTCTGAATCCAGCCATGCTCAGATGGGGTTCTGATCCACTGAGCACTTTGATGTGCTCTCTTGTTTCTTGGGGGAATAATTTATGTAACAGATGAGTCTTGTAATATATGCACAGATGTAACAGCAGGTGCTTACCCTGAGGGAACTGCAGTCTAAATTTGACTTATACTGTTGAGCAATTTAAAAAAGAGAGAAAAGAGTGGGGAGTGGGCAAGAGACGGGGGGGCTGTCTTGGTGACCTACCTAAAGTCTGTGCCTAGACAAATAGGTACCCCTCTCACATGATTTTGGGACTGATAAGTGGCATGCAAGAGGCAGATATGATGCTGGAGGTTCCATGAATGGAACATTTTTAAAATTTGCAAAGGGGCATACCTTGAGATGAGGCATGAAATCCCTGATAATTTCATCCAAGCTGAGAGAATATGAGGAAGGTTACACTTGGAAATGTGTTTTCCCCATGTGAAGTTCCGTCAAACACAAGCAGCATCCTAAGCTGTTATTAGCCTTTGGAGGGGGAAAAAAGACAGCCACACTCTCTTTGCCTGTCTTTTTTCCTCATTCAAGGCTAAGCACAATCAGGAAGGAGCAGTTTTGTTTAGCTAAACAGTATGAGGGTATAGCTTTTTCTTCTATATGTGTTAATTAAATCGGATGGGACTATATAGCTACAGTTTTCCCAACACGAGGAAGATCCAGTCATGGATCTTGTAACATCTAGGGTTGCCAGCTCCAGGTTGGAAAATACCTGGTGATTTTGTGGGTGGAGCCTGAGGAAGGCGGGGTTTGGCGGGGGGAGGGACTTCAATGGGTTATAATGCCATAGAGTCCACCTTCCAAAGAAGCCATTTTCTCCAGGTGGAACTGATCTCTGTTGCCTGGAGATCAGTTGTAATAGCAGGAGCTCTCCAGCCGCCACCGGGAGGTTGGCAACTCTAGAAGCATCTCATCTAGTTTCTTCCTTAAAGCACTTAGCAGTGTTAGTGCTGAGTTTGCAGTAGCAAAAAGGTACAGGCAAGGTTATCTCAAAAGTAGAGTATTTCTTAAAATAAAACCAGAGTGCATAGGTCAGGGTATTAATCCCTGCCCCAACCCACATTTTACTCCAGTACTGGAAGCATCTTTTCTTTTCATCCAGCTGGGCTGATATGGAAAGTCCACCAGGCTAAGAGAATAATACTGGAAGAAAATGGGGTGCAGCAAGGTTAGGTGAGTGTGGGCAGGCTTTAGGCCACCCCTATCACATGCTCCATTTTGTTAAAACAAACCCAGACCCAGCCACCCGGTGGCCCCTTGAGATCCTGAGAAAGAAGGATGTTCACTCACATGCCAGTTTACACCTTCCTGTCCAAGGGAGAATTTCAATTGGTAATAGAACAGGGAGACTTACTCCTATCCTTTTGAAATTTGGAAGGGAAGCTTCCTTGGGTGAGATACAGAAGCCCGGAGGAGGAGGAGGAAGAAGAAGAATCAATTTCCTTCCCTTCCTCTCAATTTCTTACAATCGCCTTCCCTTCCCCTCCCCACAACAGACACCCTGTGAGGTAGGTGGGGCTGAGAGAGCTCTTAATAGAACTGTAACTTGCCCAAGGTCACCCAGCTGGCTTCGTGTGTAGGAGTGGGGAAACCTATCCAATTCACCAGATTAGCCTCTGCCACTCATGTGGAGGAGTGGGGAATCAAACCTGGTTCTCCAGGTCAGAGTCCACTGCTCCAAACCACTGCTCTTAACCACTACACCACGCTGGCTAACTTGAACACAGAAGAAGAAGAGTTGGTGTTTTTTCCCGGTTTTCTCTACTTTCTAAGGAAGAATCAGACCTGCTTACAATCACCTTCCCTTTCCCTTCCACAACAGAAACCCTGTGAGGTAGGTGGGGCTGAGAGAGCTCTAAGAGAGCTGTGAGCGGCAGAGCTGTGAGCACAGAGCCCAAAGTCACCCAGCTGGCTTCATGTGTAGGAGTGGGGAAACAAATCCAGTTCACCAGATTAGCCTCCGCCGCTCATGTGGAGGAGTGGGGAATCAAACCCGGTTCTCCAGATCTGAGTCCACCACTACAAACCACCACTCATAACCACTGCACCATGCTAGGGAGGAAAGTTACACCTGGAAATGTGCTTCTCATTCAAACCAGTGGGGAACGACTATCGGACTGATTTCTGAAGATGATTCCCTTGACTGCCGATATTAAAGAATTTGAATCAAATGTGTCAGGTTCACCTGTAGCATCCCAACAGTAAACACACTCAGGCAGGCGATCCTGAAGCAGTATACTTTATTAGGAGCAAAAAGATGAATATAAGATCTTACTGCATGGAAACAGGTTAAGGTTGCTAATGAGCATAATAGGGAAAGCTCTAGCTTAAAAGCACTTTAGCCACTAAAGGAAAACACAATGAGGTAAACCCGAGATAAGAATTCTCATGAAGCGTAGACCAAACAACCAGGCAGCTGCAGGAAGGGAAGTACACACAGTATTTACAGGCATGTGTGAACCAAGGTTGTTTGACACGGAGTCAGAGCCAGGCCAGAACCAGCAATAGAAGCAAAGTCATGTCAAGGGATCAGGCCTGAACCAGCAAAGGCCTGACATTCTGCCCCCCTAGGGGGCCCCCTCGCTACCCGCAACCGGCTGAGGCTTGTGGGGGTAGGCTTTGTGGAAGTGACGAACTAAGCGGGGAGCCGCTACGTTGCGCTCGGCCACCCATTCATCATGGATCGGACCTAGATGTTTCCAACATACTACTAGTAGAGCGCCCCCCTCCGAATGCGAGAATCTAGAATCTTTGACACTTCAAAATGCTCTTTCCCCCACCACCACCACCACCACCAACACGGGGACCTCAGGAGAGGGCTCGGGATGCCACTCAGGAGCAGGTACATGTTGTTTCAAAAGACTGACATGGAATATTGGATGGATTCCCCTTAGGGACTTAGGGAGAGTGAGTTCCACCGTGACGTCATTGATGAGCCGTGAAATTGGGAAAGGTCCCACATATTTTTCACTGAGTATTTTACAGGGGCGCAAGGAGCGCAGGTTCTTTGTGGATAGGTACACCTGGTCCCCCACCTTCATGTCCCACCCTGGGGCGTGGTGTTTGTCTGCTTGGGCTTTGTATTTTCTTTTGGCCCACTCTAAATTCCTTTGTAGCCAGGGCCAGGTATTTTGCATGACCCCAACCCAATCAGCCACTTCGGTGTTGCCCACCTCCCCTGTCATATCCACATTACCAAAAGGTCCGAACTCTTTTCCATATACCACCTGGAACGGGCTGAAACCTGTGGACTGATGTGAGGCATTGTTGTAGGCATACTCTGCAAAAGGCAATAAGTCTACCCAATCATCTTGATGGTAATTGACATAGCAACGCAAATAACACTCCAATACGGAATTGACACGTTCTGTTCGTCCGTCAGTTTGGGGGTGGTATGCACTCGACAATCCCTGTTCCACCCCCACCAACCTCAAGAAGGCTCTCCAAAACTTAGCCACAAATTGAACCCCGCGGTCAGAAATTATCTTACGTGGGAACGAGTGATATTTGAAAACATGTGACACAAACATTTTTGCCAATTTTTGGGCTGTAGGCAGTCCCGCGCAGGGGACTAAATGCACTTGTTTAGAGAAAAGGTCCGTAACCACCCAAAGTACCGTTTTCCCCCGGCTAGGAGGAAGATCGGTGATAAAGTCCATGGCAATGACTTCCCAGGGAGTCGAAGGCGTTTCTAACGGCTTTAAGAGTCCAGGCAGCTTCCCCACCACCCTCTTGGCTGTAGCGCATGTAGGACAGCTGTGAATGAAAGAGTCCAAGTCCGTTCTTATCCCCGGCCACCAGAACTGTCTGTGTACCAAATGTAGGGTTTTAACGAAACCGAAATGCCCTGCTACTTTGGAGCCGTGACCCCGATCCATCACCTCCCTCCGCAAGGCGACTGGAACATACAGTTTGGTTTCCTTAAACCACACCCCCCCCCCGGAGTCAGTTTGTCAGGTAGTTCGTTGGCAGCTCGTTCCGTTTGGTAAGCTTCCACTAAGGCTTTTTTAAAAGTGTCTGGTAGCCCCTCCAAGGGGGGAGAGTCCTCCCGGACTGGGTGAAAAACCTCCGGCGGCTCTTCCGGGGCGGGCGTCCTCAGTGTTTGGGAGCGAGTCTGGACTGCCAAACTCGACATCACCCCTCACTGCTCGGGGGTGAAGAGCGAGTCCATAGGGCACTCCACCTTGCTCTGATACTGGGGTAGCCGGGAAAGCACATCCGCCAAATGATTTTGCTTCCCCAGAACATGTTTTAACACAAACCGAAACTTAGAAAAGAATTCTGCTCAGCGCACCTGTTTAGCAGTGAGTTTGCGTGTCCCTTTCAATGCCTCCAAATTTTTGTGATCCATCCATACCTCAAACAGAAACTCAGCCCCCTCTAAGAAATGTCTCCACACCATGAGGACATGTTTAATCGCGGCCACCTCTTTCTCCCAAATGGGCCAATTCAATTCAGACGCCGTGAACTTTTTGGAAAAGTACGCACAGGGTTGGAGCTGTCCTGCTTCCTCCCATTACAACAGAGCACCCCCCCATAGCTACATCGAAGGCATCTACTTGAACAATGAATGGTTTTTCGCAGTTAGGGTGTTTGAGTATGGGCTCGGAAGTGAACAGTCTTTTCAGGGTGTAGAACGCATGCTGACATTCTGGCGTCTAAGCCAGGTGGGAGAAGGGCAGGAGTGTCGCACTCCCCTTCCCCTTAGTCTTTAGCAAATCTGTTAAGAGCAGAGCCACCTGTGCAAAATTGTTGAGAAAACCCTTGTAGAAATTTGCGAACCCAAGAAACGGTTGTAGCTGTTTGCGAGTTGTGGGGGTTCCCATTCTAACACCGCCCGTACCTTTTCAGGATCCATGGCCAAACCCCTGGGCGAAACCACATACCCCAAGAATGTCAGTTGATCTTGGTGAACTCTCACCTAGACAACTTGGCAAATAAACGTTTGTCTCTGAGACGTCTCAAGACCTCTTTGACCAACTTCACATGTTCCTCTCGAGTTTTGGTATAAATCAAAATGTCGTCTAGGTAGACAATAACTCCTTTAAACAATAAATCATGTAGTACCTCATTAATCATTTGCATGAAGACACTGGGAGCCCCACTTAACCCAAAAGGCATGACCAGATACTCAAACATTCCAAAACAACTGAAAAAGGCTGTGTTCCATTCATCCCTTTTTCGAATCCGAACTCGGTAATAAGCTTCAACCAAGTCCAATTTGGTGAAAATGTGCCCCTCTTTGAGTTGGCTGAGTAAGTCAAGAATCAATGGAAGGGGATAGGCACTCGTCTGGGTAACTGCATTGAGTCAGCGAAAGTCTATACACAACCGAAGATCCCCTGTCTTTTTTCGCACAAAAAAACGAAGGGGCTGAACAGGGGGCTGATGAAGGGCGGATGAAACCACGGGCTAGATTCTTGTCCAGGAACTCTCTTAGAACTGCTTTCTCTTTAGGACTCATGAGATAAATTTTTCCTTTCGGCAGCTTGCCCTCCCCTACCAGTTCAATAGCACAATCTTACGGTGGGGTGGTAGGATATCACACTCTTTTCCGTCAAACACATCGGCAAACGAGGCATACTCCTCGGGCAACTGAGGGGAACTAGATCCTGCCGACATGGCGCAGGACCTAACAGCCACTTCTCTGCGATGGCGGTCGCATTGAAGTTGAGCGAAAGCAATAGTCCTGGCTGCCCAATCAATGGTGGGACTGTGTCCTTACAGCCAATTTGCTCCTAGTACCACTGGGTACCGAATGCCAGGAGCAATGGTAAAATGTATTTGTTCCCAGTGTGACCCAACTCCCATCACTACTTGATCCGTATGTCTGTCTACTGGACCACCCCGAAAATCACTGCCATCTATCTGGGCGAATTGGACAGTTTCAGGTAAGCACACTGCTTTCACTTTTAAAACTTTGAAAGTCTCTTCACTGATCAAAGTTCGTGCACACCCCGAGTCCACTAGGGCATCTACAGTTACCTGAGGCCCTCCCTTACGGTTCTGTAGAACCACATCTAAAAATAAAGTGTCTCACTCATCACTCACCATTACTGGAGCTCCTTGCTTCTTGACTGCCATGGTCAACTCTTGGTTCGGACCGAAGGCATTTGTAATCCGCGACCCCGTTGAATCGACTGTTGCTGTATGCTGCTTCTTTGGTGCAAGGTTGAGTGCGGTGGGCCCTCGCCTTCTGGGTGTTGCGCTCCCCTGATGATCCTTGCTCCTGACTCATGCCGTCGTCTGCTTGAGCAGCTGGGGAGCGGCAGGAGGCCTTTTCGCTTTCTCCGTTGTCAGAGCGGCTACTCTTTGTGCCGTCCGAGAGCTACCTCTCGAGGTGGCCCGCTCATTCATGGGTTCTTGCGCCTTCGCCTAGTCAAGTCCAAAAGCTGTCGGCAATTTTCCACTTCCCCCGCCAACAAAACCCATCCCTCCAGATCCGGAGGGTTGCCTTGCATAAAAGCCCAGTGGAGAACCTCGGGGTTCAGTCCTTCTCGGAAGTACTGCACCCGAAGCACTGGCTTCACTCCAGTCCACCACTTTGCTAGCAAGCAATTGAAACTCTCTCGCATACTGTATCACTGACCTGGTTCCTTGGTGCAGGTGTAGGAGAGCCGTCTTGGCACGCTCGCTCTGGAATGGGTCCTCAACACCATCTGAGCACCACCATAAAATCACCCAGGGACCGCAACACGCATTTAGAATGACATATGACCCCACTCCAATTATGATGCTTTTCCCCATGCACACATACTACCCAGTGTGGTGTAGTGGTTAAGAGAGGTGGACTCTAATCTGGAGAACCAGGTTTGTTTCCCCACTCCTACACATGAAGCCTGCTGGGTGACCTTGGGCTAGTCACAGTTCTCTCAGAACTTTCTCGGCCTCACCTACCTCACAAGGTGTCTGTTGCGGGGAGAAGAAGGGAAGGAGATTGTAAGAGATTGAGAGGAAGGGAAGGAAATTGATTCTTCTTAAAAGGTAGAGAAAACCAACTCCTCTTCTTCTAGTACAGTGAGACCCCTAAGCATAATTTCTTCAAAATATCGAAATGCTTATTGAGGCTTTTTCTCCAGATATTGAGTTGTCACCTAACCTTTCTTTTCTTTGTCCATTTGCTACAACTTTCAAAAGTTTGTGTTTTGCTTGTGCGATGTTTGTCAGCTCTTTCCTGCCATTGAGAGCTGGGCAAGATGTTTCTCTTTTCTTTTTTCTTCCTTTCTTTTTTCTTTTTTGTATATTATAAGCCACAGTGAATAACATATACTTAACAAAATTACCCAGTACATTTGCTGTGAGCAGCGCCCAACTTCTTTTCACTTCTGTTCTGACAAGAAGAACGCTATTGCCAAGAAAATCACCGACCTCCATTTCCCCCCTCACTTTTATTTGGCAGAAAAGAGTCAAGTTTGCCATTGCTTCTTCTCGAGTGCATTGTTCATCTCATCTGGTATGAGATCACATTAAGGAAGATTGTGGCAATTTGTCTCATCTTGTTGTAAAAGCAGAGACTGTCCTCCGTGCACTCAAGCGATACTTTTACCATGGAGGTTTGAGTGGACCTGGAGCAGCCTGAGTAAATATGTTGCTCCAATTAGGAAGCAATAATAAACGATTCAGCCCGGCGTTTTCTGTGCTTCTTAGTGTTTGTGTTTAAAAAGTAATCATCACTCGACAAACAACAAAAATCACTCCTGTCGTTGTGGAAGAGCTTAGGAATGGTTATGAAAAACTGGTCTGCTTTGCCTTACAGCCCATAGAAAAGGCCTCCACTTGAACACTTGAAGGATGCTGCTGCAGTTGTCTTGCTTGTGGGCTTCCTAGAGGCACCTGGTTGGCCACTGTGTGAACAGACTGCTGGATGTGATGGGCCTTGGTCTGATCCAGCATGGCCTTTCTTATGTTCTTATGAAGATGGTCAGCTCAATCCATTCTTTTAATCCCCATGTAATTCTGTGGTCTTGAGTAGGACACCACCAAGGAAGACCAGGGTTGCCATGCAGAGGAAGGCAATGGCAAACCACCTCTGCTCATCTCTTGCTTTGGAAATCCCAGGAGGTGGAACTTCACTGGGACGCTATGAGTTGGCTGTGATTCAATGGCACACTTTACCTTCTTAATTTCAGGGGAGTTGAGTGCCCTTAGTTACAGAGCCATTCCTGGCAAGTTACCCCATTCCAGATCTCTCCCCCGCTACATTGCTTGCAGAAACTACAATGCATCCTTCACCCCTACAAGAAAGGGGGCCAGGAGAAGGCTCAGAGCCCCCACTGGCTGCTTGAGGATCCTGGAAAGGACAACCCATTTGTGAATGACTGTTCTAGTGAAACTAGGATTGGCAGCTCTGGTTTGGGAAATACCTGGAGATTTTTAAGGTGGATACAGAGGAGGGTGGGGTTTAGAAAGGGGAGGGACCTCAGACAGGTATAATGCCATAGAGTCCACCTTTCAAAGCATCTTGGTCATCTGGAGATCAATGGTAATAGCGGGAGATTTCCAGATGCCACCTGGAAGCTGGCAACCCTAAATGCAACCATAGCACAATATCCAACAATGCGTGGATGCAGCCTTGGTGTTTTGGATCTAATAAAGATTTACAGAAAGTATTCTTGTCCTGTTTATTAGACAAAAGCCGATTATTGTGTTGAAAAAAACCAATTGGAAATATAACAAAATGGGTTGAATTCAGAAATGTCAGGCTTTATCCTTGCGATGTGTATGTTCTGTGCAGTACCTTTGCTAAGGTATCAACAGGCAGGAGAGCCAAGAAGTATTTTTAGAGGTATCAAGGACTGCTAAAGATTAATGGGGGATTTATTTTATTTGGCAGTGACTCTCATTTAACGGGATGCCTTTGGAGACAGGCTTTCTAAACAGCAAAGGCACTGCCCTCTGAGTAATATGCTAGGTTTTCATCTCAGCTGGACTCCATTAAAGTAAGCTTCTATAAACAGACATCAATTACAGCCCATTTTAAAGTTTTTAAAATGTAACCCAACAGGGCTGCTTAACTAAATGAATCCTGAGAACTGATCTCTAGTGAATTAATAGAGCAGTGTGCGGAGAGCTCACTATGAATTTGAGTTAATGACTAGAGAAGATCAAATTAATTACAAGTCTCTCTGAGGACCTGTGGGGAAGAACTATCCCTTATTAGCAAAAGGTTGGTTAACCCTTCGATTGCTAGGTTCAGAGATTTCCCAGGTTCCTTTTTAAAAGAAAGCAAATACAAAATAAAGAATTACATGTCCAGACTGAATCTGTGCAATGGGTGCTGAACAAATGATAATGCTACACTGTAATGTGATGACTTTGCAGCTTTTAAAAATATATTTCATCTTCAAGGTTCATGATTTACTATCTTTATTTTAAAAAATAGGTTTATGGTGTTGAACATAACTGTAACTTGCAAATTTAAGACACACACCCATTTTTGTGTGATGGCATATCTGAAGAAACCCTAGTCTTATATTTGAGTAAATTCCATACGAACAGTGGGAAAAGACATTACAGATATAGGAGGAAGAGGAAAGGCCAGGGTAACAGCTGTGAATATTTCCTGGATGCAGATAAATGGACATACAAATTAATGAGTAGTTCAATGACAGAATAATTCCAAACTGGACCCCTGGTTTTAAACAACTGATGCTTAATGTTACCTTTTTCATGTCCATTAACTTTTCCTGCAAATGGATTCATGTGCACATATGCATGTTTTCAAAAACGATATCTAGAAATTAATACTTTTAAATAGTACCGTAGCATTTGCTGATGGGATGTGGTGTTTCATTTTTAGAGCACGTCTACCCTACAGGCAGATAACACTTTTGTGCTAGTTTAACTCTTTTAATTTCCCCCAGAGAATAATGGAAATGATGGTTTGGTGGAAGTGCTGACACTTTTCTGTTTGTGGTCCCTAGCTACCCTCACCAAATAGGAATTCCCACGGTTCCCTTGGAAGAGAGAATGAGAGCTGAACTGGTTTAAGTCTCTGTTGGCTACCTGTGGATTTGCTTACAGACATGGAGAATCATTAACATATAGTAATTGGAGAGCCGGTGTGGTGGTTAGAGTGTCAGACTAGGATCTGGGAGAGCCAAGTTCGAATCCCCACTCTGCCATGGAAGCTTGCTGGATGACCTTGGGCCAGTCACACACTCTCAGCCTGACCTAACAGGGTTGTTGTGAGGATAAAATGGAGAAGAAGAGAACAATGTAAGCCATTTTGGGTCCTCATTGAGGAGAAAGGCTGGATGAAAAAAAGTAAATAAATAAACACCGTAATTATCACCCCATGGGTCAGTAATGACCCGTTGCTTGCACAGGGGACTACCTTTACTTTTAATTGCCCAAAGACTTGGTGAGGTATAGTTCTTTGAAAGCAGTATCCAAAATCATCAAAGAGACATAATTATCTGCAATTTCTCCAGAAAGAACCTTTTCCTCGTGTATTAATAGGGAAATGTGTAAGTCTGCAGATCCATCTGCTGAATGTGCTGGACAAGCAAGACAGAACTGAGATGCTATCAAGGTCTCCAGAAGGGGACAAGAGCATGAGCCGTGTGTTAGAACGTGGACCTTCCATAAAAGCTGGGGAAAATAGGAAGGAGGGTGATTTAAAGAAGAGATGGAGTGTGGGGAGGGTGTTTTAAACTGGGGTGCCAACTCCAGGTTGAGAAATTCTTCGGTATTTGGCGGTGGAGCCTGAGGAGGGCAGGGTTGTGGGGGGGGGGAGAGGGACCTCAGCAGGGTATAATGCCATAGAGTCCATCCTCGAAAGCAGCTGTTTTCTCCACAGGACCTGATCCCTATAGTCTGGAGATCAGTCGTAATTCCAGGAGATCTCCAGGCCCATCTGGAGGTTGGCAAACCTGATTCTGAATCCTTCCCTTGTTCATACCATTCCTTTCCCTCTCCCCCAAAACCTCTGTTCCCCAGACTGTAATTCTTCCAGGGAGGCTTAGTTGGGGTTCGCCACCAGCAGGAGGTTTTGGGGGCAGAACTTGAAGAGGGCATGGTTTGGGGAGGAGAGGGACTTCAGTGCCTTAGAGTCCAATTGCCAAAGCGGCCGTTTTCCCCAGGTGATCTCTGTCGGCTGGAGATCAGTTGTAATAGCAGAACTCCAGCCAATACCTGGAGGTTTGTTATACCAATAACTCACTCTACTGTAAATAGTAATGAAGCAAATGAAACAGTAGTAGGCAAAATTGAATAAGGCAATAGGCAATAGATAGCAGGCAGCAAAACAGCCGAGGCTGTAACTATATTACAAAGAAAATAAATGTACAAACGAGGCTAAGCAACAAGGGTTACAAAGCAAGGAAGAAAATCAGCTAGGGTTGCTGATAATAAGTGCAAAAAAGTTCATATAAGACATAGAGTCATTTTTTAGTCAATTTCAACGCAAGATTTATCAAGATAGCAGCCTGTCAGGGAGCTCCACTTTAATACTAGAAATAGTAATATTAAGCCCTTTTGGCTGATGAAGCTACTTTTGTAGTGAAAACGCTGGAATACGTCCGGAGCCGCGTTACCATCTGCATCTCCGTTGCCTGAAGACACGTTGAAATTGACTAAAAAATGACTCTATGTCTTATATGAACTTTGTTGCACCTATTATCAACAACCCTAGCTGATTTTCTTCCTTGCTTTGTAACCCTTGTTGCTTAGCCTCGTTTGTACATTTATTTTCTTTGTAATATGGTTACAGCCTCGGCTGTTTTGCTGCCTGCTATCTATTGCCTATTGCCTTATTCAATTTTGCCTACTACTGTTTCAACTACCTGGAGGTTGGCAACCTTAGGCTTAGTCCTTGTCTTGGTGGATCTTGGGGAAAAAAATAACTGGGAGATTGTGGGAAGGAGCACAGCACCCCCTCCTGCTTATCTCTTCTCGTTCTGTATAGTCACATCTTTGCCTCCAACCCCACCTTTCAAACCGCTGTGTATCTGTTTGGTGATGGCTGATATTCTTCGAATGTTTACGGGTGTGTTTATTTCTAACCCTCAAATCAAAACCATAGGATCTCACGTAAAAAACTGTAACCAGTGTCTTAACCACTCAAGGACTAGGGTTTTAACTTTCAAAGCAAAGAGAAGAGAGTCCCAAGAGTTATATGGAGATGTTATCACAGAAAAGATTCACAGAGCGTGTTCGTAGTGAGTGCCATTTTGAAGGTGAAATGGGGGGGTCGCTTGACAACTATTAACCCAAGTCACACACTGTATGGGAGAGGGCAGAAGATGGAAACTTGACAAAGGCCCTACAACGGTTGATAATCCACGAGAGGCATGGAAAAACTGGGCAGATTTTACTAGGGTCCCGCGCTTAATGTGAAGAAAGCTGAACGGTTCCTTTGTGAAAGAGAAGGGCAACGGGAACAAAAAGGGATGAGGAAGATTCAGGTTGCCTGTTTTCATTTGTGACAGGACTTCTGTGACTTTAACATCCGTGTGACAGAAGGAAATCTGGCTAATAAAGCTTTTTTCTGATCCCTACACCTGCATGGCAGAAAAAGCTTTACCTGTGGCATTTTCTCTTGTCGCACAGCTGCTAAAGACAAGAAGTCCTGACCAAAACAGTATCTGCTGGTAAGCCTAACAGGTGATCTGATAGACCTTTTAATCTGCCTATTTTATTAAATTAAGGGCACTGTTGTATGGTGACAAGTGCTAGCCAAGACATTTCTGCTTATAAATTGTTCGTAAAATTCCTGGCTGTGGAGAGCCTGGTGAAATATGTTACTCAAAACCTCACTGTTTTCAAAGCCGGCAAAGCCCTTCCATTATTTAAGAAGCCATCTGAGCGAAACAAATGTTGTACAGACAATCCCTTTCCTAAAGATACACAATCTCTGTTGATTCTTACTTGACATTGTGGATCATTTTGATATAATAAGAATAATTCTGTATACAAAATGTTAAACTCTGATCTCAACACAAAGGGGATCCTATGAATTCATCTCTACCAGGGCAATCCTAAACACATTTATTTCAGTCTGTTGAAATCAATGGGCTTAGAGCAGAGTAACTTTGGTCAATTATGCGAGGGCTGGCAGCAAGGTCATCTCTAATAGACTGAAACTCATGCATAACTCCAAGGAGCAACCAAGACAGACTGGGAGCGAACATGAGTGAAAGCACCCAAGCATATTCCACTTCAGAATGATAAGCATGGAATCCCTGAAAGTAGAGAGTTAGCATCCCAGAAAGAAAGACTCTGCCCAGCCCTTTTTGTGCTGCGTTAACTTTCTATTTTCAGGGTTTTTAAAACTAAAAAATGGTACCCTCTACTTGCACTCTGATGTGCAAAGACCAGGTAGTTGGAATGCAACACCAGGCCAGAAAATGCCAACCCAAGTAATTCTCTATAGTTAAATAGTTAAATTGTGGAACTCCCTGCCCCAGGATGTGGTGATGACTGCCAACTTGGAAGGATTTAAGAGGGGAGTGGACATGTGCATGGAGGAGAGGGCTATTCATGGCTACTAGTAAAAATGGATACTAGTCATGATGCATACTTATTCTCTCCAGGATCAGAGGAGGATGCCTATTATATTAGGTGCTGTGGAACACAGGCGGGATAATGCTGCTGCAGTCGCCTTGTTTGTGGGCTTCCTAGAGGCACCTGTTTGGCCACTGACTGCTGGACTTGATGGACCTTGGTCTGATCCAGCATGGCGTTTCTTATGTGTTTATGTTCTCTGCAGAAGTAAATGCAATAGAAATCCTCAAATGATCTTGGTCTACCAAGCACTGGCTCTGAAGTCTGATTGGATTACAGGGAATTCACATACATCCTGTATGTATGTGTGTACAGCTTTTTGTGAGAAAGAACTAATTCACGTTCACTTTGTTTGTAAGAAAGAACCAACTCACATTCACTTGGCAAATGAAACCAAAGACCAGCATCTGGATAAATGTGGGGTTGAAATCATATGTTTAGCTGTGCATGGGTTGAATGTAATATGAGAATTACTCAATGTGCATATGAAGTGCACACTGTACGTGGATTGTACATGTGTTCAGTGTTACTTGTGAACAGGGTCTGTGTAACTGTCGGTGGAGAAAGGTGTTAGCGTAGATGCAATCCCTGGAATGAATGGCAGGTGTTCAGGAGCAGTCAAAACAGGCGAGCCTAGAGGTAGATCTGTGACTGTATCTTCCCAGTATTTTTAAAGCACAGTTGAAGCTGAAAGGGGGTCCATTTTGGATCAGGGCCATGTGAGGAAGGGAGAGGGGTTTAAGCCTTTCACTCCTGTGCAGTTTCACAAATCAAAACCTGTCTCCTTGTACTGTTTAATCCCTTTAAGAAAGACACAAGATAGGTTCCCCTTATCACCTTTAAATTACCAGAAACTGTCCAGCCCCCCCGCCATTTTTGATTAGCAAAATTATTTGTGAGGGAAAAGATTAGTCGTACTCACTCTCCTTCCCACATGGTTCTAATCTGAATCAAGCCCCCATGCCACTGTAATTTCCCTTTAAAAGAGTGATGGGGGTCTGTGATCTCTACCATATAGGTTTGCCAACCTCCAGGTGGTGGCTGGAGATCTCCTACTACTACAACTGATCTCCAGGTGATAGAAATCAGTTCCCCTGGAGAAAATGGCCACTTTGGCAATTGGACTCTAGGGTATTGAAGTCCCTCCCTCCTCCAAACCCCGCCCTCCTCAGGCTCCACCCCAAAAATCTCCAGGTATTTCCCAACCCAGAGCTGGCAATCCTACTGCCATGTCTAGTTTGACCCAAGAAGTACAACGTAGAGCACCTGAAATTAAGCATTTTGTGTCTTGCAGTGCAATCCTAAGCAGTTTCCCCTTTTAAAACTATAGGACTGCTCTGTAAATGTATTCTACAACCGAAACCCAATGAGTGTTAAAAAGTGATATTTATCACCATGTTGGGTTCTTGCAGTTATTTCACATTATTTTCCTGCCCCGAAAATTGCTAAGACTTTGAAAGATACTGACTGGTAAATTTCGCATTGATGAGCATTGCTTGAGCATTAACTTCACAGCTTCTCATTTAAAGATCAAACAGAGAAACAAACCAACCTCTAACGATGATTAAACGAGCGACCAATTAGAACAGAGTAGCAATAGTAAAACCTGCCTATGTGTAGTCATCAGCTGCGAATTGGATGCTACTGACCAGATAAATATTTTATGTAATTAAAACATTCCATTCAAATCAGTCCTTTTACAAAATCCTTATATAAAAACAGGTTTTTGTGTGTGTGATAAATGAAATGTGTATGATCAGCTGTGTCCAGACCTGGATAGTCCCAGGCTAGCCCGATTTGGTCAGATCTCAGAAACTAAGCAGGGTCGGCCCTGGCTAGTATTTGGGTGGGAGACCTCCAAGGAACACCAGCCTCGTGACGCAGAGGCAGGCAATGGCAAACCACCTCTGAACATCTCTTGCCTTGAAAACCCTATGGGGTCGCCATAGGTCAGCTGTGACTTGATGGCACTTTCCACCCCCTATCTAGCTTTGTTCTGGTAGGGGGTCATGCAGACTCATGCCATGATTCACCAGTCTTCTTATCAACATGACAGGCAAACCGAAAACGGGAGTGAGAAAATATTGGTTTTACAAAAAAAGTGAATAAAGCGCCTTATTGAAAACTACCAGCTCTGGATATTTTTGCTCAAAAGGGAAAATGGATAAAAACACTAAACATCCACTTATTGGTTGGGGAGGGGCTGTGACTCAGTGGTAGAGCGTCTGCTTGGCATGCAGAAGGTCCCAGGTTCAATTCCTGGCATCTCCAGTTAAAGGGACTAGGCAAGTAGGTGATGTGAAAGACCAGTACCTTGAGACCCTGGAGACTGCTGCCGGTCTGAGTAGACAATAGTGACTTTGGTGGACTAACAGCCCATTCCTGAAAAATGGTCCCAAAGCCCTTAGGAGGCCAACTACGGCCTCCGCCGGCGCAGGGGCCCACACCACCGGCGCCCGGAAGGAGCATGCCGGAGTGGCCCCAGCACTGGCGTGCAGGGCCAGGCGCCGCTCCCCGACAGCTGCCACCTCCTGCCACTCCCCGACCGCCGCCGCCCACCGGTTTCTGCCCGCCCGCCGGAACAGGCTGTGGCAGCGAGCCGGGAGGCATTCCGGCGCCCTGGGAAGTGTTCCCGGGGCGTAATGACGCCTGCCGCAGGGCGGAGCCAACGTTAGTCGGCCTTCCGAGCACTTTCGGCTTGGGAGCACCCATTTTTATTTTTGTTAAGATACGCCAGCTTTTAGCTGGCTTATCTCCCGTGCAAGCCTATGAGGGGTGCACGGGTTTTTGGCTCCGGGCAGAGGCAACGCCGCTAGTTTGCCTCCGGAGCCCGGTCCAACCCTCATAGGATGCCGCTAGTAACCCTCCGGAGCCCAGAGCCCTTTCAGGAATGCGCTGTAAGGGTCTGATTCGGTATAAGGCAGCTTAATGAGTTCATGTGAATCATACATAAAGAAAGAGGCTCAAGCCACCCCCTCTGGAATTTGTGCTCCAGAAAAAGGCTGAGCCTGAGTACGAAAATATTAAGAAATAGATCCTCTGGCTTGGGTCCTGTGTAGAGAGCAGAGGTGTACTGCATAAGGATGATTTTGTCACCTTCTCCTCCCCACTGCAGTCATTTATGTCGGTCAAAATTGTTGCCCTGTGAGTTAGTGGCAGGTCAAGCACATCATGGTGGTCAAAGTAGGAATCTATAGGGTCAGAGGGGAAAGGGGGAAAATCAGCTGCCCCTCTTCCTCAAGCAGAAGTGCCTACTGTGAGCTTAGGAATCCAAGCTGATGTTTCTTTTTGAGACAATTGCATTCACAATCCATTTTGAACAATTGGAACTGTAATGACTTTCTGAGTCCCCAAATGAAAGCATGAATAATATTCATCCCTGTCCCCCAACCCAAAGACTAAAATACTATATTGTCAAGGGATGTACCTAAGTCCTACCACATATGCTACAGATACTGATATGTCCCTATGATAGCCTTAATTTAATATCCTTGTGAATAACATTTCAGGTCAAGGTATAGCAAAAAGAAACATTTTCAGATTTTGTTGCTTGGGTCTTAAAGGTTGTAAAAAGAAAACAAGGTAGGTTTGTAGCTCTGTTTTCATGAGCGAACACTGTGGATTTTTTTTATTTATTGCTACTGACCTGGTTGGAGGCATGACCCGCTAGGACAGACAAGCAAAGCTAAAAATGATTGATGGATAATATTTAAGATTGCAATACTCTGCTATGTGATATCATATTGGATGAAGCTCTTTGTGGGCATTCTGTCAGTAGGAACTGAAAAGCCTGTGGATTGTGAATGGTGCCTTCAGCCTTAAGGGGAATACTACAGTTTCCACCTGGAGGAGCAGAAGGAAGCTCTGAGTGCAAGAAAAACATCTTATATCCCTTAAAGAGGCCTGAAGGAAACCAGATATTTGTTATTGCATTTTAATAAGAGTCTGCCATCTTTCATGTGGGTGCGATCTTGGAGCCATGATTTTCTCCAATCCCAAGATGCTGGGAGGCTGCAAGCCAAATATTCTACTGTGATGGAGGCCTCTTCTTCTGAACAGGTGTTCCCTGCAAACACACAGGTGATGCCTCGTGTGGTTTTCTGAAGCAGCTCCTGCTCCAAAGGTGAAGGAAAGCCAAAACTGGCTGTTTGCTTTGGAAAAGAAGCAAATGGGTGCAAGAAACCCATGAGCAGGCACCCAAGAGTGCCACACTGGAGATCAATGCTCATCATCACGTTCATTCAATGAGAAATGTTACCAAACCAAAGTTTAATGAAACCCAAAAAGGGATTCTGTGATGGGATGGAAAAGCAGTTATTTCAGCTATTTTTGCCTAGCCCGTATATACTGAGTAGCAAAGTACATACCTTGATTGGCTTATTCCTTCTAGTGTCAGTAAAGTTTACTATGGTGTGTGGCTGAAAACTGCAACTAAATCAGACAAAATGCATGGTATTCTCAGCTCTATGAACTGCTGCCCCCAACACAAAAAATCATAGCATTGGGGGGATAAGATCCTAGCTGCAGCCCAAATGCCTTGCTTTGGTACTGGAACCTAATAGAAGCTCTGTGTGTGTGTGCCGGCAAGTCACAGCTGACTTATGGCGGCCATGTGGGGCTTTCAAGGCAAGAGATATTCAGAGATGGTTGGCCATTGCCTGCCTCCGCGTGGGCTGAGAGAGTTCTAAGAAAACTGACTGGCCCAAGGTCACCCAGCAGGCTTCATGTGGAGGAGTGGTGAATCAAACCTGGTTCTCTAGATCAGAGTCTGCTGCTCTTAACCACTACACCATGCTAGATCTCCCACTGCAGAACAGAAGATAGTATATGTATATGGCATTGCACCAGCTCTTTCTCCTTGCTTTGACATACAAGGACAGCTACATGGTGTGTACAAAAGTAGGCAATTTTTGGCCAGGCACTGAAAAATGCACCATCTACCTGGGAAGATGTTGGTGTGACAGTAAATAAAATGGGGTTGTGGGGTGGGATGGGAATGAGAGTTGTACTTAAGCATACACACTAAGCACAAGCCAAGCCCTGCTAATATGGAGCCCTCAACTGTAAGCCCAAAGAGAGGATGAATCTTTCAGTCCTTGAAGATTGTGAGTTAAAAGGTTAGCTGGGACAGGAGAAGGAGGAGGAGATTTTTATACACCGATTTTCTCTACCTCTAAGGAACCTCAAACCAGCTTACAATTTCCTTCCCTTCCCTTCCCCACAACAGGCACCTTGTGAGGTAGGTGGGGCTGAGAGAGTTCAGAGATAACTGTGACTACCCTAAGGTCACCCAGCCGGCTTCATGTGGAGGAGTGGGGAACCAAACCTGGTTCACCAGATTAGAGTCTGCCACTCTTAACCACTAGACCACACTGGAATAGAAAGTAAGAGGATCAAGAAAAACCTCTCTCAATAAGAGAAGGAAGAACGGAGCTTCCAGTCCCATCTCTTCTCAATTTTAGGTGGACTCTTTTGGTTCGTGCTATGGAAATTATTAGCCTCAAGCAGGCACCCATGAGAGCCACAGTGGAGATCAATGCTAATCATCACATTCATTCCATGAGCAATGCTACCAAACCAAAGGTTAATGAAACCCAAAAAGGTGATCTGTTTGGTTGGTGCTTTGGACATTATTAGCCTCAAACCACTCAGTGGGCTGTCTTGGAATGTCTGTTTGGTTTCCCCCCACAACAAAGCAAGAATGGATGCAAGCGTCCATCATTCCTCCCTTTTCATGTCTCCAGTAGCCTTTCTCTCAGAGTGATCCGAACGAAGGCCTGTGACGCAGCTTTGCTACAGAAGCTTAGCTGATCGGGCCATGGAGAGTGCCTGAGATAGTTGAGCCACTTTTCAAAGGAAGAATAGGTAGTGGTGTACTGCATTAATTTCCCCGGCAACCCCTTCTGCTTTTTCACACTGCCATGGGCCAAGTTACCAACTTGTCAGGAATAGTGGCCTATTTGTGGCATTCCACTTTGGAGTGGTACCATTCATACTTTATAAGGGAAACTGGCCTGACGAATTCTGTGTTTTCAGATGTTTCCCACAATAAATGGGCTGTAAGGAAATCTTACCGACAGGTTATTATGACTACTTTAATGCACATGTGACCCACCTTCTGGAAGGCAGTCAAAATTATAAACTGGGCACAAACCTGCTGACACCCTTGGCCACGGTGTTTTACAGCAGTAAATAAGTAAATTTATTTAATACAGTCCAAGACCAATAAAAATAGAATCAATATAATAATTCAAACTTCCAGAATATCAAATAACTTTTGAGAAAAGAAACATTTTAAAATTATAAATTTACAGAATTATACATTTTCTTTATAAAAATAATAGCTAAAAAGCCTATATATGGCTTACCCAAGTTTTCCTAGTCTTATAGGCTATCCATCCAAATTTGGTGACTTTGAAATGATCTCTTGATTCTTATCTGCTAGCATAACTGAGAGAAGAGTCCTATTTTTGCCGAAATGGCGGGAAATTATGGGGGTAATCAGCAGTAAACATTTAATTTGATCCTCATTGCCCAGAACAGTGGTATTGTTTCTTTCCATGCCTCTTTTTGAAGAAGCACCATTTCAGATCTCCACATATTAGTCGTCCCTGTCTGCTTTGTATGTGCTCACAGCAAATGAAAGGAGTCACATTAAATCTTCATTTAATGTGAAAATGAAGTGACAAATTGATACTCTTCACATTTTGGCATTAAAGTTCTTAAGTCCTTCCATCCCAGTTTTGAGAAACCATTTCAGCCTGTGATCTATTTCGAGTGATATTCACGCAGTTGTCTGGTCTGGTAGATCATGCGCTCCTGATGCAGAAGGGGCTACTCTTTGCAACCCAGTGGGGGCAACCATCAGCATATGCATCCTTGACTCGGGTCTACTTCACCTCTCTCCTGAGCCCAGAAGCAAATGGAGAACATGTATCAGGGCACGGGTGTCAAACATAAGGCTCAGGGGCCAGTCGGCCCCTTCTTATCCAACCCATGGACCACCCGAGGGAGCCACCCCCTGCTCCTGATCTGGGTTGGCCAGCCTGTTGTGAACTCACCAACCAAGCCAGCCAACCCCTATCCCAATCTGGGTTGGCAAATCCACTGTGGACTCACCAGCTGAGGCAGCCATTCCCCCCCCCCCAGTCCCAATCTGGGTTGGCGAGTCCACTGCAGACTCACCAGCTGAGGGAGTCCCCCCGATCCTGATCTGGGTTGGCCAGCCTCCTGAGGACTCACCAACCAAGGCAGCATCCCCCCCATCCCATTCTGGGTTGACGAGTCCGCTGCGGACTCACCAGCTAAGGCAACCACCTCTCCCAGTCCTGAGTGTCAATTATCAAAGACTGTTAAATAAAAGAAAATACTGTAAGAGTGTTATTGTTTTAAGCATGTTTATATTTTAGGTAAAAAATAAAGTAAAAAAAATAATATCATTAATTGGCTTTGCCTGTGTCTTCTATCAAGTTTGGATCTCCTGGTATTAAATTTTATGGTACACATGGCCCGGCCCCACCAAGTGACATTTATGTCCCATCCGGCCCTCATAACAAATGAGTTCAACACCCCTGTCTTAGTAGCTTTTTCATCTTGGTACCATCACCATGAGTACCCAGCTAGCTGGGGGTAAAGGGAAGACGGCTGGGGAAGGCACTGGCAAACCACTCTGTAAACAACGTCTGCCTAGTAAACGTCGGGATGTGAAGTCACCCCATGGGTCAGGAATGACCCAGTGCTTGCACAGGGGGTTCCTGATGGCGACAAAATGAAGATGTTGGAATCAGTGGATCTCCTTCAGCAGAGAACTGCATGAGGAATGGCCCAAGATATTTTCGTGCCTGTGGCAGAAAAATTGTGAGGGAGGGGTTTGCTCTCAAAATCTGTGATCTGAAATGGTCTGCCTCTTTTCAGTGGGGGCCACCACTGAGAAGGCCTTGTTCTATACGCTGGTGTGCCTGTAACCATCTTAATGCAGATCAGGTCCCTTCTGAACATCTTACACTTGCTACTTATGGAGAAAACGATCATTTGCATGCAAAAGGAGATGGAACCACTTGGCATGTTTTTGTACACTTTTTAATAATTGTGTGCATGATATTTCTACAAACAGAAGACAAGTATTTAGATAACAATTCCCAAGTCACAAGTCACTTTCTTTTCCATCTCAGAGTGACATCAGGTTGGATGTGTTCAAACCTCAGGTTACCATTTAGGAAGAATGACCAAAGAATTGAGGCTTAAAAAAGAAAAAAGAATTCCAACTGTCTGGCTTTCTTTTGAAGCATACTTAAGGTAAAATTGATGGAGGAGTTCCTGGTTAGCAGTATGACCCTATGTTTGCTGTATGAGCAATCATAATTGTTCTAGAACGCTAACATTTATCACGAGGTCTTTCTTTCACGGATTCGATACGGAGATCACAGATGCTGCCACCGCTGTAAGGGCTTGGGACCCGCTATGATTTAATTACATTTTTGCTCATTGAAACGTTGCTGCCACGTGTATGTTCTCAGATCATTCGCGCTGCAGCGGCAATTTCCCAACTTCACCGGGCAAAAAAACAACACCCCAAACCCCCCCTCCCCAAAAAACCTCGCTATCTTTTAAAATAAAATTGTCCTCGCTCTGAAGTGCTTAAAGAAAGGGGAAAGGACTACATGAAGGAGAGCCACAAAGATGAAGGCCAGGCTTGAAGCACAGTTTCATTAATACTGGATGGCAGGGAAGGAGCCAAGTCCCAGATAATGAGGAAGGAGTTGCAATTTTTTTCAAGCTATCTGGTGACGGGGAAAACAAAAATGACATTCAGCTGACGAATGAGCGGAGTTTGACCTAGCCTTTTGACCCTTGACAATCAATCTTACCTGCTGCTTCATAAAGAATTATAGCTGTGCCACTCACATTTGACTCCTGATTTTTACTATTCCCTTAAAAAAAAAATTTTTTTTCCTCTTTGTGAATGCTGAGCCAAAGAAGATAAATATGAGCTTGGGGCACCGTGAACCAAAAAAGATAGGCTGTGCTTCGGGAGGGAGAAAATGGAGAGCAGAGGAGCAGGTGCGGTGGTTCGTGGACGATAGGAGAACAATGGTAAAACAGCCTATAGGTGTGACTCAGAAATGGCGGGGAATCTTTCAGGTGGGAACAGAAACGGCAAGTATTCCACACAGCTCCAGGAATCTTATGAACCTGTACGTGCAAGCCTTTTTATGCATTAATAGCTCTGAAGACATAAATACTGTAAGTCAATAAAATCAAATAAATGTAGTACTGGTGGGACATCGGTACTACTCTGCTGTGCAGAGGAAGGCACTGGCAAACCACCTCTGTTAGTCTCTTGCCATGAAAACCCCAAAAAAGGGGTCACCATAAGTCGGCTGCGACTTGAAGGCACTTAACACACACACACACACACACACACACGATGGGACATTGGTACAGCACTTTATTATTATTATTTACAAAAGTTGTATCCCGCCTGTCTGCCCTTACAAGGGCCGCCAAGTCAGCTAACAATTTAACACATGACAAAATCCTGTTTTTAATCCATTAAAATTATCCCTCCTGAACATGTCATTAAAACGATTAAGAACAGTTTTAAAATACATACAAAGCATAAAAACACACAGTGTTTCTTTCAGACAAAATGACAATTGAATACATCGAGAACATTGTGTAATGCATGCATCTCTATATCAGGGGTCAGGCCCTCTCAGAGGTCCAGAGAGCCCCGTCTATTTTGAGGTTCCTAGTCATAATAAAAAATTTAAAATGACATCACACAAAAACAAAAGAAGGCACCAAAAAGAAAAAAGTGATAAAATCTATATCAGTTAACAAAAAAGTTCTGTCCTCTGCCAAATCAAATCTCTTATTTGCTTAAACTTCAAGTCCAGTAGCACCTTTAAGACCAACAAACTTTTCCAGGGTAGAAGCTTTCATGAGTCAAATGTCACAATGTCAGATACGTATCTCACAAGCTTTACTTCACGAAAGCTTCTACCTTGGAAATTTGTGTTGGTCTTGGGTTGCCAGGTCCCTCTTTGCCACCAGTGGGGGGTTTTTTAGGTGGAGCCTGAGGAAGGCGGGGTTTGGGGAGGGGAGGGACTTCAATGCCTTAGAGTGCAATGGCCAAAGCGGCCATTTTCTCCAGGTGAACTGATCTCTATCTCTATCGGCTGGAGATCAGTTGTAATAGCAGGGCATCTCCAGCTAGTACCTGGAGGTTGGCAACCCTAGTTGGTCTTTATGGTGCTATTGGACTCAAATTTTGGTTTACCGCCACAGACTAAACACAGCAACCCACCTGAAATTTACTTAAACGTGCCACTCTAAGTTGAGAGCGGGCATCACATTTTGCTTCAATGCGAATGCGCATTAAAAAAAAGTGGTGGAACTTATCAACATTAACAAGTCTCTAAATCTGAGGCCTCCTCTAAGCTTGAGGCCCTGGCCAATTCACTCCCTTCCCCCTCTGGCCATGTGAGTGGTAAATAGGGTTGCCAGGTCCCTCTATGCCACCGGCAGGAGCCTGAGGAGGGCGGGGTTTGGGGACGGGAGGGACTGCAGTTGGGGAGGGGAAAGTCCAATGGCCAAAGCTGCCATTTCCTCCAGGTGAACTGATCTCTATTGGCTGGAGATCAGTTGTAATAGCAGGAGATCGCCAGCTCGTACCTGAAGGTTGGCAACCCTAGTGGTAAAACGCAATGAATGAAAACGGAACTTGTGGTGCTTATAACGTGCGCTGGCCCCCATATTTCTCAACTTCCTTCTTTCCCGTAGAGCTTTCAAGTGGTGTGAATGTCAATTTCTTCCTGAGTTGGTGATTTCTGTAGCGATGAGCTTCATGGCCTGGGATAAAAGACATTGATACAGTACACATTGTTTGTAACAAAAAAAAAGTTTAAAGAAGAGTAAAGCAGGGCAGCCTTGTTAATGGAGGAAGTGAGGTCAGAGGTCTTTACAGTCTTAACAAGATGACAAAATTTATGAACTACCACAGTAGAAGGATGTAGTTACCCTCAGTCTGTTGATATAATAAGCCCACTTGGGGCTCATAGTTATTCCCCTTGAATTTGTTTTTGTCTGTTATTTTTCTCATCTTTGGCTTTTCTTCTGTACTTGCTGTGATGGCGGGGCGGGGGGGGAGCTCTAAGTGAAGTGTGTACATGTGCGTGAAAGAAATAAAGAGAAGCGCCAATATATTTTTAAAAAGTGGTTATCAGTAGTTGAATAGTGCCTGAAGGAAGAGGAGTATATGATAAAATGGTGGATTTGGGCGAGGTTTTAGTTTTGGGTCATAGCTTGGTACCTTTTACAGCGTCACATTGTTCACGTTTGTTTGGTGTTTCTCAACACTGATTCCGATTTAAAGGACAGTCTAATTATTAAGAGCTTATGGAAAGTGTTGATATATTTGCGTGTCTGTGTGATAGCAAAAACCAAATAAAAATTATTCACTGTTCTCCTTGCAAATGTTCTTCAGTGGAGGCCTTTGAGTGCCTGGTCCCAGAGGAAAGGAGGAATACAATAAAGAAGCAAATGGTTTCTTATTGGTTGTGTTCATCTGACTATCAAATTTGTATCCTGTCTTTAATCTGTGTTCAGAGCAGCATACAAGGATCTCTCCTCAATTTTGTTCTCACAACATCCCTGTGAAGTCGGTCAGGCTGAGAGAGTGACTGTTTCTGATGTCACCCATTAAGCTTCTTTGTGAATGCAAACAGCAGTGCTTGAAGGATGCTTTACCAAAATGTCTATGTATTTGTGGCGGTTCTGAACCAGAATATCTGTGCCACTATTTGTTGAACTGCCCATTATATCTTATACCAAGGGAAAAATTTCTAGTCAATCCTGGCCAATTTGTCCAATGTATGGTGACGGAGAAGATCATGTTTCTCCTTGCAGATACAGAGGCAGTAGTCTCTTATAAAGTTGCCCTTTTTGCTTTGGCAACAAAGAAAATCCGGGCCAGGCTTGTCCAGCGTAGTAATACTGAACTGAGACGTACTCGTTTTTTGATGGGAAGTGGGATTTACAAATTATAACTGTGAACTAGGGTTGTGCATATCAATAAATCCAAACCGAAAATAAACCTGAAATTAGCCATTTCAGTAAATTTCGGGATTCGGATTTATCGAATACAAAAACCTGGGAATAAAGCCAAAGCAGAATAGGCAATTCCTGAAAAAGCTGCATAGATATTCGGCTTTTTCAGGTTCTGCTATTCACCTTTGCTCAGAGGCATGGCTCTGTGCTTTCTCCCCTTTTTCTTTTTTTCTTTTTTGACTGGTTTTGTGAGGGCTTCATAGTTGGGGCCCTTTTGAGGTAGGGGTCGTGTAATCAGAGCCAGCTTGGTCTGACCAACTGACAACTAGCTGATCTGCACTTTAAAAGATGGGGCTCACCCAGTCCGGAGATTATTAGTTTCCATCAGCTATTCATGGCCCTTCTGAAGAACCTCACCAGCGTGGTTGAGTGATCTCCTTAACATGAGCTGCCTTGGTCATGACTTTTACTGGCTCTGATATCGTTTCCCTACATTGTGACCATCTCTTGGAATCTAATTTTTCATGACCACTACAAAGGACTGCTCACAGGATGTCATTTGCCACCAAAGGAAATGTTTTCCGTGCCTTGTTTCTCTTGCATTTAAGCCTTTTCTCTCCCTTTGGAGGCTCATTTGCATGGACATCATGGAAAGTTACCCAGAATCGAGGGCGGAGCCCAGACCTTGAGGCACCAGCCTGGAATCATCTCTTTCTGCCAGTCCTCAGCAACGCTGAACTTTTGAACCTGATGAACTGCTCGGCTCGCAAATGCCCGGGGGATGGGGACAACCCCTTTGCGGGCCAATAAATTTGGACCCCCAAAGTTCACCAAACTTTGCTGACAGTCAAAGGAGAGTCCCTTGCAGCTACACTGCAAATTTGGGGTCTCTCCCTCCAAAAACGCCCCCAGGAGCTTTGAAGATACCTCTATTGACTATAATGGGCCCAAATGTTTTGGTAAAGCCAAAAATAAGCGGAATACCCACATTTACCAGTATGGGTATTTGGCTTATTTTGGGTTTACTGAAAAAAAAATCAGTCCAAAAAAACCCGATCCCGAAAATTACTGACATTTTTTTTTTTGTACAACCCTACTGTGAACACTATTTGGGCAGCCATTCAAAGTTTCAGCTAGTTTGAGATAGGGTTGCCAACCTCCAGGTAATTGCTGGAGATCTCCTGCTATTACAACTGATCTCCAGCCAATAGAGATCAGTTCCCCTGGAGAAAATGGCCACTTTGGCAATTGGACTCTATGGCATTGAAGTCCCTCCCCTCCCCAAACCCCACCCTCCTCAGGCTCCACCCCAAATCTCCCGCCGGTGGTGAAAAGAAACCTGGCAACCCTAGCTTGAGACCTAATTATTCTTGAGGGTTAGAGAGAGAGATTTATTGAGTTTTAATCTGCTACCAAAATGTAAATTGGCCAAATTGCAATAAACCTGAACCTGAACGCACAGAGCTCTGTATGAAAAGATGGGAAAGGAGGTAAGCAGTGGAGTCGATCTAGCCTTGTTATGAGGTAAAGTGAAGCTGTCAGCTCAGGAAGCATCCCATTGCCAATTATTTAACTTTTTATTATATTTTTAATGTCGGCGCATCATAACATCTCAGGCCAGCCTTGAACTGAATTCCAGTCTGGAAAGACAGGGATCAAGTAATTCCAGCTGAATAGGGTATATAGTTACAACCATTTTCAGGACACTTAGATTTGATCACAGCTGTGTAGTGCAGATTGTTACTACTGCCAAAAAGATCGTGTCCAGGACCAAAGAGACCTTTGTGTATGTGCTAAAGGGACATGTTACAGATGTCAAGAACAAACTTGAAGATATGACCATGTCTGGCATTTTCTAGTAAGTTCATCCTCATTTCAGTGATTTACTTGTATGAAAGTAGATTGAATTATGAAGAAATAAATCGCTTGTGAGACTTAGCAGTAAGATTAAGGATTTTTCAAAATTCGTTACAGCTGTATTAATGATATTGGCAGAGTATTGGATCAGTTCAGCAGAGACTAGTCATTCTTGCTTTCTTTTGCCAAGCAAAGACCTGACTTAGTAAATGTTGACATTTAACAAAAAATGATAGAAACAAGGATGATATTTGGCCGTTATTCAGAAGCATATGTCTATTTTGAGATTGACCGGTAAATGTAATAATTTTGGGTCATACTGGGTTTCTTAAAAAGCAACCACTACTGGCAAATGTTAACATTCACCATGTTTCTGGCATTTCTGTCTATTACACCTAACCAATATAGGAACAATGACTGCCATTTCCTAAAGGGTATCATGCAAACAGTGGCAGACCTACTATGAAACTAATGAAGCTTCAGGGCCCCAAATCCTAGAGGGGCCCTGAAGCAACTTTTTTTTTAATGAGTGAATTTTTCAACACAATCAATGGAGGTTTTTTTAAGTGATTGTTATTAAAATAATATTAGTGATAGAATAATGCCAATGGGTTGAAGTACTTACTACTGACCTTAGCATATGCTCTAATACCCATTTCATATGGCTTCAAAATGTCCCTGTAATTGGTCAAATTTCAAAATTTTCTTGGGGGCTTGCAGCCCAATCTCCCAGCTATATGGGCTTGCTGAGTTCGCCAAAATCTATTCATAGCCTACATTTTAGCATTGGTGCACGGCTTAATAGTTCTACAGCTCTGCACTTAGGCTAAAGCCAATCGAAACCATAAAAAGACATCTGAATTCTCAATTGAGGCTGCACTCGTCTCACTTGTGCATTTTAACACCAAAAATTAGATTTTCATCTTTTTATCCTAATGAGCCCCCTGTGATGACCTTCTCCTTCTCTATTAGAGAATGAACCAATACATCTGGCATAGAACAACACCACTGAAGAAGATAACAGTGGTTACCCAGACCTCGTTGCTGGTGGGAAGGGGCTCACTGTATGGCCCATTTTCAAGGACTCCACCCCACCACCCTGTTCTCCACCATTTGGGCCTCGAGGTCCTTGCAAGGGCAGCAAGGCCCTTTGGACCTTGTTGGATGTTGCCCTATTGTTGCTGGTTGTGAAGGGGCCCCCATGACACTTCAAGCTTCAGGGTCCCAAAAATGTCGGTCCACCACTGCATACAAATGTTAATGGATTCTCACAAATGGAAGATCCATAAACTGCTCTTATTCCCATTCTTTTATTCAGATACAGAAATCTAGCATCATTCTCCTTACCAATTGGCAGGATGAGAGAGCCCATGGAGATAACTGGACTACCCTGAGATGGGTGTTGTCACCCAAGAACTGCTTGATTATTTGTTCACAGTGGGTAGCCGTGTTAGTCTGTCTGCAGAAAATATTTTTGTTAGTCTTTAAGGTGCTACTGGACTCTTGCTCTTGATGATTTGTATAATCCTGCCAAGCATTATGGATATGAGGCAGGTTCTATGTGTTTTTAGGGTCATTTTATTATATTCTTATTTTATTGATTTTGTTCTCTATTATGTAGTGTTCTTGTTTTGTGTCAGATGCCACCCTTGTGGATTGTGCAGGGTATAAATTTTGCAATTAGATAAATAGGGGGATTTAACCACATACAGTGAGGGAAAAAAGTATTTGATCCCCTGCTGAATTTGCCCGTTTGCCCTCTGACGAAGACATGACCAGTCCATAATTTTAATGGTAGGTTCATTGTAGCTGTGAGAGACAGAATAACAACAGGAAAAACCCCAGAAACCCAGAAGACAAAAGTCAGAGATTGATGTGCATTATAATGAGTGAAATAAGTATTTGATCCCTTTGCAAAAGATTACTTAGTACTTGGTGGCAAAACCCTTGTTGCCAATTACAGAGGTCAGTCGTTTCTTGTAGGTGGCCACCAGGTTTGCACACATCTCAGGAGGTATTTTGTCCCACTCCTCTTTGCAGATCCTCTCCAAGTCAGTAAGATTTCGAGGCTGATGTGTAGCTACTCAAACCTTCAGCTCCCTCCACAGATTTTCGATGGGATTAAGGTCTGGAGATTGGCTAGGCCACTTAATGTGCTTCTTCTTGAGCCACTCCTTTGTTGCCTTGGCCGTGTGTTTTGGGTCATTGTCATGCTGGAATACCCATCCTCGACCCATTTTCAATGCCCTGGCTGAGGGAAGGAGGTGCTCACCCAAGATTTGACGATACATGGTCCCATCCATCGTCCCTTTTTTAAAATATCTTTTTTTTATTTTCTTGTTAACATCATTTTCATTTCCATCATTCAAATATCATAAATGTATAACATAAACAGTATCTTTTCAATCAATGTAAATATTCTCACATATCGACTTACCCCCTTCCCTTCTCTATCTGTTTAATATCTCTGTTCTCCCCTTTGTATTTAAATTCTAATTCATTATAGTATTTCAATTGTAAATTTAAATGAACATTCAGCTATCTTAAAACATAAATTTTAACATTAATAGTATTAATACATTACCGTATATACTCGTGTATAAGCCGAGTTTTTCAGCCCAAAAAAAGGGCTGAAAAAACTAAACTCGGCTTATACGCGGGTCAATACGGTACGAGGGGGGAGGGAGGGAGGGAGGGAGGGAAGAAGAACTTACCGCTGCCACCGCCGCCGCTGGCCCGCGCGCCCTCAGGGCGGCCTGGAAGGGGCCGGATGGCCTGCCTGCTCGCAGGCAAGGCCCCGCCGCCGCCACCCCCGCTGCTGGCCCGCGCGCGCTCTGGGTGGCCTGGAAGGGGCCGGATGGCCTGCCTGCTCGCAGGCAAGGCCCCGCCGCCGCCCCCGCTGCCGGCCCGCGCGAGCTCTGGGCGGCCTGGAAGGGGCCGGATGGCCTGCCTGCTCGCAGGCAAGGCCCCGCCGCCGCCCCCGCTGCCGACCCGCGCGCGCTCTGGGCGGCCTGGAAGCGGCCGGCGGGGCCTGCCTGCTCGCAGGCAAGGCCCCGCCGCCGCCCCCGCTGCCGGCCCGCGCGCGCTCTGGGCAGCCTGGAAGCGCGCAGGCAGGGCCCCGCCGCCACCGTCTCCAGCGCTGGAAGGGCTCCGCTGCTGCCTCCAGCTGATCAGCGGGCCTCCTCCTCCCACCTCTCCCGGTAAGTTGGGGGTCAGGGGCTCTTCCCCCTCCCCCCCAGGGTGGCGCTGGGGTCGGGGTGGGTCTGGAGGGCCGGGGAGGGGGTGGCACTGGGGTCGGTCTGGAGGGCCCGGGAGGCCGGGCGGGAGGGCGACCCGTTGTATAAGCCGACCCTCGGCTTATACGCGGGTGCCTAATTTTTCCCCATTTTTGGGGTGAAATTAGGCACCTCGGCTTATATGCGGGTCGGCTTATACACGAGTATATACGGTAATACTATTGCTACTATTGCTACTCGGCTGAATTAAATCAATACATAGCCTTTAATATTTCCCAAGTTAAATTCATTTACACAGTATGTCATCCATGCCTCCCATTCTCCCACAAATTCCATATTCTCCTTTTGATTTATTAATGCAGTAAGTTTAGCCATTTCTGCTAGTTCCAACATTTTATGTACCCAGTCGGTCTTATCAGGTATCTCAGACATTTTCCATTTTGCTGCATAAACCAATCTTGCAGCAGTAGTGGCATAAATCAAAAAAGATCTCTGAGTCAATATAGATTCTGGTATAATTCTTAACAACATAATTTCCGGTGTTTTAGGGATATTTTGTTGTAATATCAATCTTAGTTCATTATAAATTATATCCCAATTTTTTTTTGCTTTTTCACATAGCCACCAAACATGATGAAAGGAATCTTCGATGCAGTGAAGGTGTCCTGTCCCCTTACAAGAAAAACACCCCCAAAGCATAATATGTCCCCCTCCATGTTTGACGGTGGGGATGGTGTTCTTGGGGTCGTAGGCAGCATTCCTCCTCCTCCAAACACGGCGAGTTGAGTTGATGCCAAAGAGCTCGATTTTGGTCTCATCTGACCACAACACTTTCACCCAGTTCTCCTCTGGGTCATTTAGATTGCATTGGCAAACTGCAGACGGGCCTGTACATGTGCTGTCTTGAGCAAGGGGACTTGCGGGCTCTGCAAGATCTCAGTCCTTCACAGCGTAGTGTGTTACCAACTGTTTTCATGGTGACTGTGGTCCCAGCTGCCCTGAGATCATTGACAAGTTCCCCCCATGTAGTTCTGGGCTGCTTCATCACTGTTCTCATGATCATTGCAACTCCACGAGATGAGATCTTGCATGGAGCCCCAGACTGACGGAGGTTGACAGTTAGGGTTAGGGTTGTCACCTTCTCACCAAGCTGCTTGGCAATAGTCTTGTAGCCCAGTCCAGCCTTGTGCAGGTCTACAATCTTGTCCCTGACATCCTTGGACTGCTCTTTGGTCTTGGTCATGGTGGCTAGTTTGGAATCTGATGGATTGATTGCTTCTGTCGACAGCAGAACCCTAACCCTAACCCTAACCTGGCTGGTTGATAGGGGATCAAATACTGATTTCACTCATCATAATGCACATCAATCTCTGACTTTTGTCTTCTGGGTTTCTGGGGGTTTTCCTGTTGTTATTCTGTCTCTCACAGCTACAATAAACCTACCATTAAAATTATGGACTGGTCATTTCTTTGTCAGAGGGCAAATGGGCAAATTTAGCAGGGGATCAAATACTTTCCCCCCTCACTGTATTAGGGTCAGCTGTGTGATAACATATAGCAGATTCAGTAATACAAGAGTCCCTTGAATCTAGGGTTGCCAGGTCCCTGTTCGCCACTGGTGGGAAGTTTTGGGGGGCGGAGCCTAAGAAGGGCACGGTTTGGAGAGGGACTTCAATGCCATAGAGTCCAATTGGCAAAGCGACCATTTTCTCCAGGTGAATTGATTTCTATCTGCTGGAGATCAGTTGTAATAGCAGGAGATCTCCTGCCACCACCTGGAGGTTTTGGTAATCAGTATAACAACTGGTGTTCAAGACAGAGTTTTGGAAATCAAATACAGAACACTTATGGCACATTCATGCTATTACCACCTGGAGGTTGGCAACCCTACTTGAATCCATTCAGCCAACTAGCTTACCAAGAGGTTTATATAGGCACTATGCCAAGTTACCCTGTTATAAATGGCCAGTTGTTATCACCACTTTGTTTACCCAGATGTCTCCCAAATTCTCTGAAGAACTCCTGAAACTTGTACTGGTTTATGATAACAATATATGGTATAGTGAATAATAATAAGAAGAAGAAGAGTTGGTTTTTTGCTCTACCTTTAAGGAGTCTCTACCCAATTTGCTCTACCTTTAAGGAGTCTCAAATTGGCTTACAATTGCCTTCCCTTCCCCTCCCCACAACAGACACCTTGTGAGGTAGGTGGGGCGGAGAGAGTTCTGAGAGAACTGTGACTGGCCCAAGGACACCCAGCAGGCTTCATGTGGAGGAGTGGGGAAACAAACCCATTTTCACTAGATTAACATCTCTTCCGGTGCCAGAATATTGAAGCTTTCTTACACAGCAGTGATTCAAGTTATTCAGAGGCCTGCTGGGTTTTTGTCTGCAAAAAAAAACCCACCCTGGCTTGATAATGTCGAAAGAGCAGTGTGGGATGGCCCCCTTGCTCTCTGGTGCTGTGAAACAAAACCAACAAGAGTTGTATTAATTTCAGCTTCATTGGAAACATGTAAGAAGGGGGAAAGAAATCCATGATTGCCAAATGGAAAAAGGTTTAAAATTGATGAGGAAAGAAATTTTCACTTCCAAGCTTCCAGGCTATTAAGATCAACAGAGGAAAGAAAAACTGCTTGGCAGTGCCCCCTGAAGAAAACAGTTTTGCATCTGTTTAGTTAAAACTTGGCAAAACAAATCCAATTTTAGTGGTTTCAGATTTCTCAGTGCACTCATGGTGTAATTCTCGCTTCTTGCATTGCCAGAATGGTTCCAACGGTTTGAAAGACACTACATCACTCTTGCTTTTTTCCATTAAAAATCAATCAAAAGCAAAGTTCACACAGAGAGATGGTTTTAAAAAGTGAAAAGTTTCTGTTCCCCTCCCAAACTTTCTGCCTTTGCACATGATAACTGTAGTTTCCTATAACATTTCAGAATCGAAAACGGAGCCCCCTTTATACTATTTACACCTCTACACTCTCACCTCAGTGCAACCTAGGGTTGCCAGCTCCTGGTTGGGAAATACCTTAGATTTTGCAGGTGGGATCTGAGGAGGGCAGGGTTTGGAGAGGGGAGGGACCTCGATTCTATAGAGCCCAATCACCCAAGCAGCCATTTTCTCCAGAGGAAATGATCTCTATCGACTGGAGATCAGTTGTAATAGCGGGAGATCTCCAGCCACCATTTGTCACCACCTGTCACCCTGCTTGTCATGGGTTTGGACCTGTTGGGATCATTAAAAAGTTGTGATCATAAAAAAATTAATCCCTAAATAATGATGGTAATAGTGGCAGGTTTTCGATTACATGTTTGCATTTCCATTATTCCTTCGTATACTCCCCCTTCTTCCACACAATTACTATTTTATATCATTTCCACTCGTGAATATGTTTGTGTCCATGCTACATTTTAAAGACCGTCTGATTAATTGTTTTCAGAGCTATTTCTACATTAACCTGCAAGAAGATTCACCTAGGAATGCCACACAATTCCTGGGTGAGGCCCTGAACTTCGGGAGATGGAGAATAATTTGTCAGACAGGCGGTATCCTGATGGGTTTAATTAGATACCTTGCTTGACTGTGTAAGCAAAACGGAGGAGCTCTTCCCCACACATAATATTCATGCACAGCTGTAGATATTCATACCTTTTCCAAAGGGGTAAAAAAGAAAAGGGCAAAAGGCAGTGTCAGTACATTGGCACCCCGTTTGATTTTAGACATGTGAGAAAGCTCATTGTGCTAGACTCCCTCTCAATTAAGTTGTAGTTATGAATTTGTATTGTGCCCACGTCGAGGGCTCTCGTTGGGGAGGGGACCCATTGTGGCTTTCTTTGTACAAATTAATGGCATGAGGAACTTCCTGGCCTGAGCAGCATTTCGTTTTATTTCCAAGCCCTCTTAACACACACAAGATGGGGTGGGGAGGGGAAGAACATAATGAAAATGCACATGTTTAAATAAAGTGGGTTCTTGATTTTATTCAGATGCTTAGCAGCCTGACGTTAAGGAGGGAGACGATGTACAGACATAACAAGGACTCTTCGATAAAAGCATTTCACCAATCTAAATCATCTCTCAGGCACAATGCCCTGCATTTCAATCTTTGTTGAAGGGGGTGTTTGGGCTGCTGCTATGTGACAGCAACCTTCTTTGTCATTTGTGGAGGGGAGGGAGGGGGGCTCTCTTAGATAAACCGAGCTTTGAGGCCACCCTTTTAAACTCTTCCCCTATCCCTCAAAACACTTTGATCCACCATCCCATTGTATTGCTGAAAACAATGTTTTTGCTTACAGGAACTTCACTTTTAGTTAAGGAGAAAGATGATTCACTTCAAAGTGTCTCTTTGAAGACACTTGTAATGATGACATGTTCAAAAGAAGCAAATACTTGTTACTCCTGGATAAATATTTCTCTTCTGCCAAAAAAACACACACACACCAACCCCCCCCCCCAATTTCCCCTATAAACAAGATGAATCTTACGCTAATAATGCCATTAAAATGTCTGGTGTGCCCCAGATGGCTCTGGAGGTAGTCCTAGCATTGACCACACAAAGCCTTTGAAATTTCGGTAGGGAGAGCAAAGAAGTAGCATTCCAGAGAAGAACTGGGCCCCCAATCTTTTTGAAATGAAGGAATAGGAAGAAAGAGCAAATAATACCCCATCTCGTTCAAGATCCTGCTCAAAAAAGCTAGAACTGAATCCAGTAGCACCTAGAGCTTATACCCCAAAAATCTTCTTGGTCTCCTAGAGGATACAGGACTCTGTTGTAGCTGTACTACTGCAGACCAACACAGCTACCCTCTGAAACTACACTCAAAAAAGGTAGGACATTTGTCAGCCACTGACCACTCCCCCCAACTCGGCTTATACCAGGGGTGTCAAACATAAGGCCTGTGGGCTGGATCCAGCCCATTGAGAGCTCATATCTGGCCCATGAGCCAACTGAGGCAGCCACCACCCACTCTTCATCTGGGCTGGCAAGGTAGGGCCAACCTGACCAAGTGACATCTATGACATATCTGGCCCTCGTAACAATTGAGTTCAACACTCCTGGCTTACACAATTCACAGGTTACCACGGGCTGTTGCACTTGACAGTTGCCAGCAGAGCAAAATCATGCCCATTTTAAACACAATGCTGGGTGTGCATAAAAAAAAGTATCTGTGCAAAGTAATATCTGCATCCCTTCTAAACGGGGTCACCGGCTTCTGTGTTAGCATTTCCGAGATTTATGGACTTAGTAATTATATGCAGGAGACAGCAACCTGATTTAGACATGATCCCACACACCCAGCGCAGATGTTTTTCACATATCAGGCCTAACTGTTGATTATTTAAGCAAATAAGCCAGGTCATATGATGCAGGAGAAAAGAATACAGAACAATAAAAATGTGTCATGGTCACTAGCCACTCTGTGCTGGTAGGTTTGTTCCTCGAGATTTGTTCCTCGAGCCACAACCCAAGCCACAACTAAATAGATAACGTTCCAGAAGAAACTGTGCGAGGGAAGGGCAGGTTCTAAAGAGCTATGTGGTATGAGGGCACTGTATAAAAACAAAACACAGGTGGGCATGTTTATAATTTGGGGAGATTGCACCAATGGTCAGTGCATACAGTCAAATGGGACAAGGAGATGGAGGTCAGTGAGAGGGAGAAGAGTTCAGCGCTAGCGCATCATCCATATGCTATGTGCTGTTTGTATCATCTATACTAACCAGTTCAATATGGGTCCTACGAGGATCTGATGCGCTGCTACATTGTCTTTGTACTGTTGTATATATATAAGTCCTTGTATTTGATCATTGTCCTATGTGTGTTGTCATTTTGTTTTGTTGTATTATATATCAAATTTATAGAGCCTAGTACTGGTATTTTTTGCTGACTGAGTACTTGGAGGTTGGCAAACCTAGGCGTGATTATGGATTCTAGCCTCCAGGTAGGACCTGGGGATCCCCTGGAATTTCAGCTCATCTCCCGACTACAGAAATCAGCATCCCCTAGATGCTTTGGAGGGTGGACTATGTGGCATTATACCCCACTGAAGTCCCTGTCCTCCCCAGGCTCCACCCAAATCTCCAGGAGTTTCCCAACCTTGATCTGGTAACCTTACCCCCCCAATCCCACACTGGTGACCAGTAGGGACCTGGCAACCCCTGGCCAGATGTTATTCCAGATGTGACTGGATGAAAGTCCTGAGGCATAATTATAATTCTACCTAATGTATAGCTTAATTGGGTAATCTGTTTTTATTGTATGCTTCTTGCTTTAAACCATTGTCCCCTGCTTCTGAGGTGGAAGCAACTGAAATAAATAAATGTGAGTTGTGTTTTTTTTTTTTACTGTAATGAAAGATCCCAAATATTTCTCCTTTACTTTTTTCATGAGTCAAACCAATCTAGAGAATGATGTTATAGCCTTCTATACAATACAATGCCTTAATTCCCATTTGCACTGAGGAAGCAAATACTGCATTAAAATCTAATTTCTCCTGCCGTTTTCTTGCATTTGGACATTTAAAATAAGTTAGTACCAATTTTACAGTGTGCACAGGGAGCCTGAATCAAAAATACTGTCATAAACCAAAAAGAAAAAGAAAACAATTAAGTTATCCAAGTGGGAGTAGCTTCAAATATATTTGTACAGCTCTTTGGCTGATCTTCCTAACTAGAACATTTTATATACCGTATATATATTTCTGCATTGTAGAATCTTGTAGGAGGCAATTTGAGATGAATCGTTTTTTTCAGGTGAGTTTCTCTGCACTTCACAATATTAAGGCACCCCAAACTACTAATAAATTATCATGGTTGTCTTTTGAATGCTCGCTTTTTGTTTATGTTAATTTTTAAGTGATACGGAACAATGGAGGGGGAAAAAGCAGATTGGTTCGGAAACCGGGCAGTTTGGGTACAAGACTGATTTACCGTGCAATCCTAAGCAGAGTCCACTGAAGTCACTAACAGTGCCATCCTAAAGCAGTTCCTAAATGGAACTTCCATATTCAGAGGTAGTATGCAAGTCCCAGTTTCTGGGGGCAGGAGTGGGCGAGATCAAGGGGATTACTGGGACAGAGGAGAGGCTTTTAGTTATTTTGCTAAGGTTACCAAGAAGGATAAGCTTACTTTTGAGATTGGGTTACCAACCTCCAGGTGGGGCCTAGAGAACTCCCAGAATTACAGCTGGGATCTCCAGACTACGGAGATTGGTTCCCCTGGAGAAAATGGCTGCTTTGGAGGGGGCACACTATGACATTATTCCCCACACACTCTGAGGTTCCTTCTGTCATCAAACCCTGCCCTCCCCGCTAAGGTTGCCAGCCTCCAGGTACTAGCTGGAGATCTCCCGCTGTTACAACTGATCTCCAGCCGATAGAGATCAGTTCACCTGAAGAAAATGGCCGCTTTGGAAATTGGACTCTATGGCATTTGAAGTCCCTTCCCTTCCCTCCCCAAACCCCACCCTCCTCAGGCTGCGCCCCCAAAACCTCCCACAGGTGGTGAAGAGGGACCTGGCAATTCTACTCCCCACCTCTACCCCCAGATCTCTGTATTTTCCTGACCTGGAACTGGCAACTCTATTTTGGGGAAAGATTTTCTTTATGCAAACCCATGAAACAGGTTTTCATTTAAGTTAGCAAGACAATTTATCAGCAAAAGAAACTCTAATCAGCATGGTCCCCCACTGGGGCCAATTTCATGCTGGGTGTATTCACTAATTCTGCGAATGTCCATAGGCAATAGCTTTGATAGAATGCATGGCAACCACTAACTGCATTCATCAATCACCCTTAAAGATGTATGATAATGTATGTTGTGGTGAATGACAGTGTCAGCTAGGGCTTTCTGTCGACCCTGGATAAACAAGATGGTTCCTAGATGGTTCCTCACCAGAACAAAATGGAGTTTGAGTTCACTCCGTCCTTCCCCGTTTGCATTCTGTCCCCCGCCCGGCATCTGTACCACAATGGAGACCCGCCCGGGATAATCGCTAGTATGATACGAGGTCCCACAGAACAATGCTGGGGAGTCCTGGAGATCGTCTAGCTAATTCACGCTTTAATTCCTTGTATGCGTTTTCAATGAGTAGTTACCGGCAGTTACCTTCTGTATTGTTTCCTTGTATCTGAACTATCAAGACAGCTCTGCCGCACCTCGTCCTTTTGTGTTATACCCTGAACATAATCAATCCTATTGTATGTACCCTATAAATGTACTGGTGTTTCCCCACGTCTGTATTCTAGCCTTATGTTTCTATGGACTTACTGAACTCGCTGGCTTTCTTAATAAAACTTTCAAACTCGCGACTACATCTGGAGTGAAGTTCCTTATGAAAGAAACGCAACGAAGTCCTGCAGTCTGACAGATAGCTGATAGAAGTATATACATAAGCTCCAGTGATGGTTCCCATTCATATGAAGACCTGGAGAATATGTACAACCTGACAGTATAAATAAGGGGTTTTGCATCTCACCCAGTTGACATCCATAATTCCACCTGATGCTGGAGAATATAGGCAATTTCAATTTGGTACTATGTTGTATTCTGTTATTCTGTTCTGTAACAGTGGAGCTGTCATGGTAGAGCCTTGTTTTGGTGGAAGAAAAATAGGTTTTTATATGCCGACTTTCTCTAACACTTAAGGAAGAATCAAACCGGCTTACAATCACCTTCCCTTCTCCTCCCCACAACGGACACCTTGTGAGGTAGGTGAGCCTGAGAGAGCTCTAAGAGAGCTGTGGGTAGCCCAAGGTCACCCAGCTGGCCTCAAGTGTTAGAATGGGGAAACCAACCTGGTTCACCAGATTAGTGTCCACAGCTCATGTGGAGGAGTGGGGAATCAAACCTGGTTCTCCAGATTAGAGTCCACTGCTCCTCACCACTGCTCTTAACCACTACACCACGCTGGCTGTTTGCACTGGATGAGGGCTCTGCCATGAGCAGAATGGAATCACCGGATCCAACCAAATTGTCTGGGATACGCACAAGATTTACATGGATGCTACACATATTAGCTGGAAAACGCAGAAAACATCTGTGATGCCTTCACATTGCCCAGCATCAATTTGCAAAGTTTTAGAATGACCAGGCACCATTGATAAACTCCCATCTACTCCAGTAATTTGTGCATATCTGTGTTTACAACCGGCAGCTTTTCAGAAAGGTTTACCAGTTTGTCTCACACTAACCCCACAATCACAGAATCCCCTTGCAATGGACCAAAACTACTACAACAACAACAACGGGTCCGTTTTCAACCACGTGAAGGGGAGTTTGCCTCTGTGTTCTCTCTACTTTTATCCTGAAATCCAAAACTTATTCTTCATTTGGTGGGGAGCTTTTGTGGGAGTCCGAGATAATAACCAGGGAACATATTTACCAGGAGACAGCTAATTCATTTTATATGTAATATAGGGCACTCTGCAACCATCAGGACATCATGACTTTTCTTTGCTGTATTGACCTAGACTGGATTTGAGCCAGTGATCTAGAAGTAATATGTTCTGTATCCCATTACTAATCTGTTGAGCCATTAAATCCCATCCCCACCCTCATGGTTTTCTTCTTTCTTTCTTCTGTTTGGTACTAAGTCTTATTTAAAAAAAAAAAAACAGCAACTTTCACTTTACCCCTTAAAAGAGAAATTCAAGCAGGGATGTGGGGTGGGGGGGAGAGAACAGTGTTTTTGCTGGAAGCCCACACCCCTCATTACATAACGATAGACAGTGTAAATGCAGCCATACATTAGCCTATTCATCGTGTGCATTCAGTCCCTAGAAATCTACTTCAAGGAAAAGAAAAGGAGCGCAGCTCATTAAAAGATAAACAAGATCAGAAAAGCAGGCCATGCCAATCTCCGCACAGGCCCAGATGCTTAAGTTAGTTATACTTTTTCAGTTTGAGGCAATATATAAAGCCATTCTCCATTGCTGGGGAGGGAGGTGGAAAAGAGGATTTGTCTTTTCAAAACAGCAAGAGTCAAATTCTCTGCTCGGTCAAATATGAATAGGCTTAATGTATGATTTTTCTCCTTTTTAGCCCGTCGTATATTGCATTATTTCATATTAAGGCGCTATTGGGCAACATCTGCACAATTATGGAAGAGTAGAGACAAGTGACACAATAAAGCACGTGGAACAGTGTGGCATCACATGCTTGACATACCCCTTCCCTATTATTTATACCCACTGTCATAGAGACAGAGCAGCAGTCAGAGAGAATATGGACTCCAAATCAGAGAAAGGAGGTGAGCAATGTGAAGCAATTTAGGAGCAAAACAGTCTTAAAAAATTCTAGTTTGGGCCTACTTTGAGCCTTGCTGGATCAGTCTGAAGACCATCTAGGTCAGCATCCTATTTCCTAGGTCAGATGCCTCATCCAAACTATGTATGGTGCTGAGGGACTTCTTCTGTTGTTTGTAGGGTTGTGTATATCAATATACCCGAACCGAAAATAAACCCAGAATTAGCTGTTTCGGCAATATTAGGGTTTTGGGTTGACTGAATACCAAAGCCTGGGAGTCTGCCCGAAGCCGAATAGGCCTTTGTTCAGATGCATGGCTCTGTGCTTGCTCCCATTTTTCTATCTTTGACTGGTTTTGTTAGGGCCCCAACTATCAAAGCCAGCCGAAGTCATGACCAAGGTAGCTCTTGTGAAGGTGATTGCTCATCTACGTGGGTGAGAAGTCTTCTTCAGAAGCCTGGTAAGCAGCTGAAGAAGCTGGCATTTTTTAGTTGGAGGGTATGTCCCTCCAGACAGGAGTGGGTGAGCCCTGTCTTTTAAATGACCCTTCTGCCTCCAGACTAGATAGATAGTTTGGTCAGACCAAGTTGGCTCCGATGACACAATTCCTACCTCAAAATATTAAAACGTATATACATTTTAAGAGATGGCTTGGGGAAAGCATACCTTTAGGATCTGTACTCCCATATGAACCTACCCACAGGGCTGCTGAGAGTCAACAAGGACCCCTAGGCCAGGATTCCCTCTGGGCTCTTCTTCACATCACTTCCTCCCATCAGAAGAATACATCCAAAATACTTGATTAGAATATAGAAGCTACTACTATTCTGCAGCTGCACCTTGCCTAGTTCTGTGAGCCCCCAATAAGACCTGGGCCCCTGGAATCTTGTTCCCCTAGTCCTCCCCTTGGCAGCCCTGCCTACCCAACTATTAACATTTGGGGGTCCTGCTCCCCCCACCCAGTCATCTGAGGCTGGCAACCTGACAAAGGGCCTTCTTGGTGATGGCACCAAAACTGTGGAATTCCATCCCCATCATTAACTTTGCCAGTAGGTGAAAACCTTTTTGTTTTATTTGCCGTTCCTTTACTAGCCATCCCTTCTGTTAATGTTTTATTTGTTGTGTTATATATATAGTTTTTAAAATTGGTTTTTAATGTTTTTTTTAATTGTTCACCTCCTTGAGGGTTTTAATTGAGTAGAACAGCAGGATTTTTTTTCAAAATAAATAATAAATTAAAACATTTGGTGCTAGATCAGGAAATGGTGACTTCTCTGTTTTGCAATAAGCCAATGGCTACTCTTGCAGTGCAATCCTAAACCGAGTTATACCCTTCTAAAACCATGGAAATCAATGGGCTTAGGATATAACCTTGTTTAGGACTACGCTGTTAGTGGTCCAGAGCTATTCTGCAGTAGCATGTTAAGTACTCCAGATCAGATCCCCAGTAGGAACCCTGAACCTATTTTCATTGGATTTAGAAGAAATTGCTTTTATTGATATGATAGTGCTGCCGATACTAAGGATGGCACCGTGCCAGGCAGAGTCCTTGCTAATGATTTGTCCCTCGCTAGCTCAGCTTGCTCCAACATTTCATAAGAGCACAGCCACTGGACAATTGCTTGTGTTCAGGTTCTTAAAATGTTCCAGGTCATATCTGGTACTTGTCCAGACATTGGACAGACCAGGCCTGCTATCTTGGTATATGACTGTACCACATTTGCACTGGACAGATTTTGCGGCTCCTTGAACATATGTATAAATGCCCGATTTCGATCTCTGGGCCTAATTTACTATGCCATTCTTAGGTTATTCGATCACAATGCCTCTGACAAGCTTTTTAGAAAGTACAAACAATTGTGTTGGTTTCACATTATTGATTGTAATGAGATAACGTATAGCTCCTCAGACTTTCATTCCTAATCTTTTATGTAACTTTCTGGCATATATGTCACTCTGTAAAAGACTAGCACAGATCCACTGCCTGAATCTAGCCTGGCTCGCGCTGTCATCCTTGCCTGCCACTTTATGCCAAGTGCCAGCGCTGATTACTACTGGCTCTTAATACTTTCCATCTTCACCCAGTAGAAGCAATGCAGATAGGGCTGGAATTGGACCCGGGAGAGCTGAGTTCAGATCACAGCTCAGTGATGAAGCTCAAGACTCTGAGGGCCAATAATTTAATCCGGTTAAGAATCCTTGGACTTTGCCCTTGAGGATGTGGGTACTGAAGAGTCATTGTGGCTGAAGGAGACCTTTCCCCAGAAAGAATGGCTTCGGTTTTTAGGCCATGCCCCTGGGGTAGGTTTGTACTAGGGTTGCCAGGTCCCTCTTTGCCACCAGCAGGAGGTTTTTGGGGCACAGCCTGCGGAGGGCGGGGTTTGAGGAGGGGAGGGACTGCAATGTCATAGAGTCCAATTGCCAAAGCTGCCATTTTCTCCAGGTAAACTGATCTCTATCAGCTGGAGATCAGTTATAATAGCAGGAGATCTCCAGCTAGTACCTGGAGGTTGGCAAGCTTAGTTTGTACCCATGAAGTTCTTTGCTTGAATTCTCTAGTTCTCTTGGCTGATGGAGATTAGAGGACTATATCTCTAATTAGAAAATTGCATTCCTGTAGTGCAATCCTATGCAGAAGTATGCCCTTCTAAGTCCACTGAAGTTAATGGGCTTAGAAAGGTGTAACTCTGTTTAGGATTGTACTGTTAATTTCTGAGGTTCAGTCCCTGATATACCCAAATCTTGATAATGTGTGAGGGAGGCAACTTTATTTGTTAGCCCAGTTACAGGAGAAAAAGGGGAAAATCCTGTGTATGTTACTCTGAGCTTCTTAGGAGAAGGACAGCATGCAAAGGGATCAGTAAAATTTATTCACCAGTTACCTGTTGCCACAAGGAACCTTTCTGCACAAATAGGGGTGCCATAATAAGAGCTATTCCTGACTGAGGATATGGATAGAATATGGGGACAGAGGAAGGATTCTTCTGCTACTCCTGTTTTTGGACACCAGGAAAAGGAATTTTTAAAATAAAAAATAAATTGTACCTTAGAATATTAACTGTTATCCTGGCCCAGCTATTGTCATGGGCAACTAGTCACATATCACAATGAGCGGCCCCAAGAAAATCCCCAGTCACATCAAAAGATGCCGTCAGCAAGGTTGGTAGGGACCAAAGAGGTCTGCCAACTCCAGTTTGAAAAATCCCTGGAGATTTGGCAGGGGAGCCTGGGAAGGGTGGGGTGTGAAGAGGGGATGGACTTAGCAGGGTATAATGCCATCGTGTCCACCAGCTAGAGCAGCCATTTTCTCCAGGGGAACTGATTGCTGTTGTCCAAAGATCAGTTGTAAAAGGGGGGAGGGGAGCAGTTGTGAATTTCCTGCATTGTGCAGCGGGTTGGACTAGATGACCCTGGTGGTCCAAACTCTATGATTCTACTATTCTATGAATTCTGGGAAATATCCAGGCCCCACCAGGAGGTTGGCAACACTAGGCCCAGATGGGTACCATGGAATTGGGACCTCGGAGGTAGAAAACATGGAAGTCTGACTTTATCTTGCTGGATTGGAAGGACACTCTTGAAGCCATCCGCTTAAACAAGTATGAGGACCATAGCCAGTATATCAAAACAAGAAAGTGTTTCAACTAGAATTTAAATTTTAAAAGTACAGCATTGAAGTTAGTGAAAATGCATTCCATTAGTTAAGGACACCAAGAGAAAAAGGAAGAATAAATCTGTTCAGCTGACTCATCACTCAAACTGAGTTCCATTTCTAGATGATCTTAACCCTGGGTGGTATCATGAAGGAAAGGTACCAGGGATCATACTCAACATCTGGGGAGTACTATAGAATGCACAGAACTTTTTTTAAAATGGGGACATTCCTAAATTTTGCAAAGTTATGCAGAAAATGAAATGTCTCAAGTTATTTCCTGGGGTCGAATATAAGTGTATGTTTAATTACAGAGGAGCAGAATGTCTAAACCCCATTGATTTCACTGGGGGAAGAGTTAAGCATGTGCTTGACTTTCTCCCACTGATGTCAGTAGGAACTAAAAGGGATGGCCTTTGTGTCCAGTGTTGATATTACAGTTGCTTGCAATCTCCTGGGCTCTGGCTTTGTACCGAAGCCCTTGTTCTTAATTTGTTTCCTTCCGACGTGCATCTTAATTTCTTTGGCACCATGCATATGCTCCCATGTATAATCATTTAGGACCTCCAGGCAACTTTGTACTTTAAGCATTGGCTTTTATTTTATTCCTTTTAATATCCTTCCCCAGCACGCAGAGCTCTATAGCTATAAAACAGCCTTAACACATTTAGGCTGCTTTCTTCTTATGCATTTGTGCAATGAGGCCTTTAGGAATTACCTTCTCACCTTGCGGGTTGCTTCTTGACATTTATGTACTACTTTGAAGACTTTTTACAAAGTACTTAAAAGTCATCTCTTCACCAAAAACAAATTTCGAAGCATTGGCATTTCCATTTTTACACATAGGAAATGAAAGCTGAAAGACACCAACTTGCCAAGAGCTATCGTGTGAATAGGGTTGCCAACCTCCAGGTACTAACTGGAGATCTTACAACTGATCTCCAGGCAACAGAGATCAGTTCACCTGGGCAAAATGGCCGCTTTGGCAATTGGACTCTATGGCATTGAAGTCCCTCCCCTCCCCAAACCCTCCCCTCATCAGTCTCCACCCCCAAAATCTCCAGGTATTTCCCAACCCGGAGCTGGCAACCCTACATGTGAAGCAAAAACTAGCCAAAAAAGCTGGAATTTGAATCATCATCTTTCTCCCAGCTTCATTGTGCTATCTGGTAGACTGTACAGACTGAAAAATTCACCACCATGCAATTTAAAGCACAACTTTCCTCCTTCACATAGGTCACTTGAAACACAAGTATTAGCCCAGTATTTGTCTCCCTACAGCATGTTTTCCTATCTTGTGATCCAAACATAAGCCCACCAGGCCTGTATTGTGGCCCTCTGGGTGTTTGATGTCACCTCTATTTTTCTAGAACAACGTTGGCAGCAAAAGCAGCCAGCTTTGGGTACATCTCAGGAGATGAGAGCCAGGATTGTGTGGTGCAGGGGAAGGTACCCCAGACCATTTTGCTTGGTACCCAGAGCCTAATCTCTGCCAAAGCAGCTGAGGTACTGATTTTGCCAGCGGCGTGGGAGAAGGCCATCAACATGGCTTATGTGTGCCATCATCTCCCAGACCTGCGTAGCCACCAGCCAAGTCCAGAGCAAATCTGTTGACTTGCTCCAAGCATGCCTAGCCAAGTACAACCTCTGCCCTTCCATTTGCTGACACACCAACATCTTCACAAGTAGATGCTGCTTGCGGGGAGGGGATGTCTACTCTGGTGTAGTGGTTCAAGTGGACTGGGAAGATTCCAAGCCCCACTCAGCCATGAAGCTCACTGGGTTACCTTGGGCAAATCATTCCCTCTCCGCCTAACTTGAATCATACTGTTGTTGTGAGAATAAAACAGACAGAATCACGTTTGCCACCCTGATAAAACTGCCAGCCTCCAGGCGGGAGATGGAGATCTTCCAGAATTACAGCTGATCTCCAGATTACAGAAATCAGTTCCCCTGGAGAAAATGGCTGCCTTGGAGGATGAACTCTATGACGCTGTACCCTGCTGAGTTCCCTCCCCTCTCCAAACTCTGCCCTCTGCAGGCTCCAACCCCAAATCAGGAATTTCCCAACCTGGAATTGACAGTCCTAGACAAAGTGATGGGGCTCTTGAGCATGTGTGGAATGTAACAGAGGCTGGAATGTAGGCAGGAGGGCTGCCAACAGCCAGGTGGCACCTGGAGATCTCCCACGATTACAACTGTTCTCCGGACAACCAAGATCAGTTCCCCTGGAGGAAATGGCAACTTCGTACAGTGGATTCTATGGCATTATATTTAGGGTTGCCAGGTCCCTCTTCGCTATCGGTGGGAGATTTTGGGGGGTGGAGCCTGAGGAGGGCGGGGTTTGGGAGGGGAGGGACTTCAATGCCATAGAGTTCAATGGCCGAAGCGGCCATTTTCTCCAGGTGAACTGATTTCTATCGGCTGGAGATCAGTTGAATTAGCAGGAGGTCTTCTGCTATTACCTGGCAGTTGGCAACCCTAATTATATCCCTCTGAGGTCCCTTTCCTCCCCAAACCCTGCCCTCCCCAGGCTCCATCCCCAAATTTCCAGGAATTTCCCAAACCAGAGATGGCAGCCCTGCACAATGAATAGAATAAAAATGTGATAGATTCTTAGATATTTGCTTTCACAGGCCTGCCCTCCAGTCTTCTGTGCCCTCCCCGCAGACTCCACTGGCCCTCGTGCCATCCAGATTCCCTTTTCTTCACTAGGCTTGACCATCAGTATCTGTTTTCTTTGTGATGAAATCCTCAGCTTACTTGCATAAGCTAGACTGGGAGAAGACCGAGTCTGCTGAGAGGTCTCCTTTTATTCTATGAGTCCTTGGAAGCGTCTTGTGTACCCAAAATGGATGCATTTATGAGGGGGAGATGATACTGTATGCACAGCGTCAAGATTTTCCTCCCTAGCCATAAGCCTGTATGAGAGGTCCTCAGCTTCTGTATTTTGTTTTTCAAATAGTGACCCAACGTCTATCAGTAGGGTTGCCTGGCAACTGACAGGAGGGTTGTGGGGGGCACAGCATGTCCTTACTGAAAGTTCATACAGGAAGTGACAAAGGGTAGCTCTAGGAATCACTGGAAACTCTATGGTTGGCAGCTCTATATCACTGTGTTTCACCATATTTGGAAAATCCCACTCGGTAATGCCACTGTGTCTTTCTTAACTTATAGCTACCTCATCCCTGAATTCCCAGCTTCAGCAACTCCAGCATCTTCAACAGCTCCAACACCAACAGCAGCAGCAGCAGCAACAGGGCCAACCGAGCCAGCAGCCGCAGGGGCAAGCGAGCCACCCGCCCCACCAAGCTCAGCAGCAGCAACCGCCACAACAGCCTCAGCAGCAACAACCCCAGCAGCAACCCCAGCAGCAGCCCCAGCAGCACACCCCGTCTCAGAGCCAGAGTCAACCGCCGCCAGCTCAGCAATCTTCAGGCTCCCCTCAGAAGCCCAACCAGTCACCGGGGCACGGCCTTCCCTCACCTCTCACGCCACCAAATCCACTCCAGGTAGGACCCCGTGGTCATCTGAGGGAGGTCACCATCTCTTCTTAAAGTTCTCCGTTTCTCGCCATTGTGCAGTAAGGGTCTCTAAAAGCGGGGTTGTGGCGGTGAATGTAGCTTATCTGTAGCACATATCCGCGTGCATTAACAGTAAGGCACCATGTTGCACAGTTTTCATTTGGTATCATCCCAAGGGGATGTGGAATGATATGGTATCGCCCCACCTCATCAGATCTCAGAAGCTAAGCAAGGTCGGTATTTGGATGGGGGACCTCCAAGGAAGGCTCTGCAGAGGACGGCCTCTCACTTGCCTCTCACTTGCTTTGAAATGCCCTTGCCGGGTTGCCCTAAGTTGATTGAGACTTGACAGCCCATACTTATGTATCATCCCATGAACTCCGTGTACACTGTTATCCAGGTAAAAGCAATGTTGTTCCAATGCTTCTTTTCTGCTAAAACAACCCTCACCACACCACCATGTTGAGGGAGAGGGTTTGTAAACGAGCGACAGCACAAAGAAACTTTGTGTTGTAGCTCCCTATTTATAGGGACAGTCCAATTTAACTTATTTTTATTTACTCCATTTGTACCCCGCCTTTCTCCCCAAAGGGCACATTCTGGTCTCCATTTTATCCTCACTACAACCCTGTGAGGTGGGCTAGAAGTGTGACTGGCCCAAGGTCACCCAGTAATCTTCCATGGCATGAGGGGGGATTCCAACCTGGGTTTCCCTGATACTAGTCCAATGCTCTTAACCACTACGCCACATTGAGTTCCCTATTAATACACTGACAACAAGAATATGTGAGAGAGTGGGATATTGGAAGGGGCCAGTACGGTAATAGTGATATGCTGAACTATTCAGTTATCCATTTAGTGTCAAGGATATTTTCTCCTTGTCAAAAAAACGAACAAAACACACCTTGCACACTGAGACCATTTAAGTGCCAAAAAAAGGATATTCAGTGGTCAGATTTTCTGAGTTCTTAATTGCCTGTCATTCTATATTTCAAAACACCTGTTTAAAAAGTGGCTTCTCCTGTTCTGTTTACATCTAGCCAAAGGAAAAAGGCAGCCTGCTTGAGATTCTCTAGGGGCTTAGATTTCTAGTGGGAGTTCAGCTTTACTAATCAATCCTCTGCTTTCAAAAATGTCTCCACTCATCCTCCAGTCCTGGTGAGAACCAGGAAATAATCTACCTTCCATCCCCATGAATCTGGGGATAGAGTTTATCAGGTTAAGTTCTTCACAACTATGCATAATATTTCAGTTCATGGGGATGCTGATCTAGATCAGGGCCGTGGCAATGGGGAAGATGGAGTGAACTGTCCCCCGCAAATCCCTTGAATGAATCATCGAAACACAGATTGAAAGGTACCTCCAGGGTCATCTAGTCTAACCCCCTGCACAATGCAGGAAATTTACAACTACCTCCCCCCCACACACACCCAGTGACTCCAGCTCCATGCCCAGAAGATGGCCAAAAAAACAACAACCCAACCCCTCCAGGATCCCTGGCCAATCTAGCCTGGAGGAAAATTCCTTCCTGACTCCATGTAAGAAAGGGCCATGAGAGCCACGCACTGACGCATCCCTTTCTCTCATGATCTGCCTAAGTTCACAGACTCAGCATTGCTGTTAGATGGCCATCTAGCCTCTGCTTAAAGACCTCCAAAGAAGGAGAGCCCACCACTTCCTGAGGAAGCCTGTTCCACTGAGGAACCGCTCTAACTGTCAGAAAGCTCATCCTAATGTTTAGCCAAAAGATTTTTGGATTTAATGGAATGGAAACAGCTCATTAAGCCCTGGTTTAAGCCCTTGTAAGGAAAAGAACAGGCATCATATGAATACCCACAATACATATCAACAGTGTTATGGTTAACAGATTGAGGGTGAACACAAGATAAGCAATCCTCAGTAATTCATAGAATCAAAATCAGGGTGAAACCAAGCTACAACTCAAACAAAAGGGAACAAAAATTATCCAAATGCAAGCAATGATAAACTAGATAAACATCACGGGCAAGAGAATTCCATAAACGTGGTGCCACCGCTACAAAAGCCATACCTCCAGGCACCATCCGCTTCATCTCTGCAGGCAGGAGTACCTAGAGAAGAGCCTTTTGGGAAGATCTTAAATGGTCCTTCAAATTTTTCACTGAGGGTAATATGCTTCCTGCATCATATCTACTCCCAGGACAGTATTTTGAACCAGCTGAAATTTCCAAAGCCGTTTTTAAAGATGCTCTTCCTCTTTCAAGGAGGCATTTAACAGCCACTTGGATCCAGTTAGCTAGTCCCCTTTGACTAGATGTAATTAGCTGCAGGGAGCAAGTGTTGAGCAGGCAAACTGCGTCAGAATTCTCTAATCACCAGGTCCACATCCTTGAGTTGCAATATCTGAAAGAAGAAGAGTTGGTTTTTATACCCTGCTTTTCTCAACCAAAAGGAGTCTCAAAGCAGCTTACCTCCCCCCGTATGAGGCACCTAGTGAGGTAGGTGGGGCTGAGATAGGGTTGCCAACCTCCAGGTGATGGGTGGAGATCTCCCACTATTATAACGGATCTCCAGGCAATGGAGATCAGTTCCCCTGGAGAAATGGGCCACTTTGGCAATTGGACTCTATGGCATTGAAGTCCCTCCCCACCCCAAACCCTGCCCTCCTCAGGCTCTGCCCCAAAAATCTCCAGGTATTTTCCCAACCTGGAGCTGGCAACCCTAGGATGAGAGAGTTCTAAGAGAACTGAGACTGACCCAAGGTCACCCAGCAGGCTGCATGTGAGGAATCTAATCTGGTTCTCCAGATTAGAGTCCGCCATTCATGTGGAGGAGCGAGAAATCAACCCTGTTTCTCCAGATTAGAGTCTGATGCTCTTAACCATTATACCACGTTGGCAGCCAAGCAACAACTATATTGGTCCATAACAGCAAGTTGTGTTTCTGTTATCAATAGTGGCATCAAAATCAAGGCATATGTGTATAATTATGGCTGCAGCGCTATGGGCACTTTCCTGGGAGTGAGCCCCATTGAATAACATGGGACTTATTTCCAACTAGACCAGTTTAGGATTATGCTTCCAAGTACCTTGCTGCAAATTACAGGCATCTGTCGAGGGCTCTTAACCACACAGAAATGCTCTGCTGGATTTTCTGTGTAGATGCAATGGAGGCAGTCTTTTTCCCCCACTGTCCGCAAAGCAGACCCTAAGAGAAGCTCTTATGTTCAGTGTGTTCATCCTGAGATTTTGTTCACCATTGGTATAGCGGTCATTGTCCCAAGACATCTTGTATAGTAGGGTCTTAACAGGCTCAGATTATTAATAGAACTGATTGGGGGTGCTAAAGTCAACTGCCTTGTGGACCTATGTATGTGAGAAGTTGGCCCAGGATTCAGTAGATCAACTTACCATGTTGTGCAGCAATTCCCAAGGGTCATGAGGTCCACCTAACTCGTTTCCCATCCCTGTGGAGGATCAGACTCCCCTAAGTCTAACCCTTATGTGATTTTCAGCTGAGGGGATGGTATCCATCTCATCCCTAGCTTGCGCCAAGTGTGAAGTTTTAAGAGCGACAGCCTGTGTGAACGCAGTGAGTGGGAACACACCCGAATGTCCATTCAGTAACAACGCAGAGTCAATTACATTCTTCAAGAAGGCAACGATCCGCTCACCGCAGGGAGAACAAACTGAACCCTGCAGGGGCTACAGATACATGCTGATTGCTGCCAGCTAATTTGAATCAATCTTTTCTGTGCAGGCTGGATCAAACCAGGAGCCTTTACACACACAAGGAGAGAAGAGCATAACCAGACAAAAGGAATTCCCATGCTGCTTTCTGCTGCAGGGGGGAAAATGCCTCCTTTTCTGGCACGTGAGGCCAACATTCACAGTAGTGTTTACAAAATGAACCATGGGCACAAATACAGAGAATGCAGGAAAATACCTATCTCATGGTTTTATAAGCAGGGCCTCCAGTATCTGGTACGTGAAATCAAAGCGACCTCAAATACATTCAGAGTGCTATCGACACCTACTGCAATGCAGCTTTAGAATCATAGAATCATAGACTTGGAAGGGACCAGCAGGGTCATCTAGTCCAATCCCTTGCACATCTAGTCCAACCCCCTACCTCCCCCCACACACCCCCAGTGACCCCTACTCCATGCCCAGAAGATGGCCAAGATGCCCTCCCTCTCATGATCTGCGTAAGGTCATAGAATCAGCATTGCTGACAGATGGCCATCTAGCCTGTGCTTAAAAACCTCCAGGGAAGGAGAGCTCACCACCTCCCGAGGAAACCTGTTCCACTGAGGAACTGCTCTAAATTTTAGAAAATTCTTCCTAATGTCTAGACGGAAACTCTTTTGATTTAATTTCAATCCGTTGGTTCTGGTCCAACCTTCTGGGGCAACAGAAATACCTTGTGATATTTATTCAGAGAATTCACATGGATCTCAAGTGGGCCTTACTCCCAAGCAATTGTGCATACAGCTGCATCTTTACATTGGTTTAACAGTCATCCCCACACCACTGGGACCCTGTGCTAAAGGAGGGACAGGAGAAGATCGAGCACACGTGGTTCCTCCTCTCACCAGCTCTCCTCCTGTGTCACCTGCCAAGACGGTTCCTCATTTAGCCCATTGAACAACGGGCTTTGATTTGCAGATCTCCATCCTGAATGAGATACTCTTAGCAGCACTTCAGTATCTAGTGTCGATGGCTACTTAAGCTAAGTGAGCAGTCTATCGTGCTAGCGATAGCTTAGGGACTCTTTAATATGTAGATTATTGATGCAAAAATAGATTCAGAGGGGCGGCTGTCACATTTTATCGTCTCAACGCTGCTGCCGTGCCAGCGCAGCTGAGTGCATTCGATACTAAGCCGCGCTAAAATGCTTGCTAACTACTTGTCTAGCTTTTGTACCATTAATTTTCATTAAAAAACAACAACCCCAAGATCATATACATATCTATAAAATATAACCTTTTAGTGTTGTCATTTTGACAGCAGTTTGACTGTTTCTGCAAGACTGGGTCTTGTTTTCACTATTTCCTTAAGCATCCTGGAACTATTTCTTCACACAATTCATAGTTAAATTATGGAACTTCCTGCCCCAAGATGTGGTGATGGCTGCCAACTTGGAAGGCTTTAAGAGGGGAGTGCACATGTTCATGGAGGAGAAGGCTATCCATGGCTACTAGTCAAAATGAATACTAATCATGATGCATACCTAATATCTACAGTAGAGGAGCATGCATATTATATTAGGTGCTGTGAAGCACAGGCAGGATAATGCTGTTCCAGTCGTCTCATTTGTGGGCTTCCTAGAGGCACCTGGTTGACCACTGTGTGGACAGACAGCTGGACTTGACAGGCCTTGGTCTGATCCAGCATGGCTTTTCTTAGGTTCTTATGTTCTTATGGTCAGTGGTCACTAGTTTTATGGGAAGATCACATTGAAGAGGGGACATAGGATAGTGGGTTCAGCCACTAGTGTCAGCGACCCTATTAGCATAGCAGTCACCTCCGTTATATGCCTCTGTAGCTTCTGGATTGGCCATTCAGCTGCCTGATTTGGCCCGGGGTCCTCCAGTCACCGATCCCTACTTTTGAGGGAGGGGGAGTTCTAACTGCATACCGCAGATGCCCAGTGTCGCTTTACATAGCTACTTTTGTTTTGTTTTTTAAAAACTTTTTAGAATACAAGGAGCTTTTTTTTGTCTGATGCTTAAAGTATTGACTTGGAATTAAATTCAAGGAAATAATAGCCTCCAAGGTAAACGGTCTTTATGAACTGGAACAAAACAGCTTCGGTTGGGAAGAATATGAAGGGAATAAAGATCAACTAAGTTGAAATTTGACAGGTTAAATTTCATTTCTGAATTCTTGATTTTACATGTGGGTTTTATCCTCTTACATTATTCAGTGGCTGTCCGAGAGATATTGGTTTAGAACAGAGGCGACTTAGAACGATTGTCACGGAGAAGCCGGTAATACAGAAGGATGATTGCATTTATTTCATAAGGCTCTAACGGCTAACAACAATTATAACTAAAAATGTACAGGGGCTGTCACGTCTTCAGACAGAAAATTAAATGAAACCGACTTTGTTACATATACCTGACTGAGGTATTTTACTTCCCTGGGTTGGTTCAAAATTAATAACAGTTTTGGACTACCAATGTAGCTGCAAAAATTCTCAGAATGATTCGTGTCAGATTTCTCTGTATCTTATTTTGATTTTATTACTAGTCTGTACTCAGTTCAGTGGAGAGTGTTGCCTTTCCTCATTTTCCCCTGTAACCAAGTTGCTGGGCTACCTCGTAGCCTGATTCATGCCATCTTTGAACGATTCTTTTCTTTTGACCTGGTTTGGTAGGCCTGTTTTTCATGTGTTCATTTATTTAAATGTCTGCTCTGCCTTTTCACTGAAAAAGCCCTCAAGTCACGATGACTCCTCACACGGTTCCTCAAAACCTAACAATAATTTTTAAAAATGACTGTGCATATATTGCAGTATACTGTGGCGAAAGGTCTGTCTAGAGCAAAATCTTAGCTCAGGACTTGCCAGTCCATGATGGGGATTAAAAGTGAAAAAATAACCCTTTTCTGGGTTCTATTACTTATGAGGTTTCGCCTTCTGAAGAACAGAGTTGCCAACCTCTAGATAGTAGCTGGAGATCTCCTGGGATTACAAATTATCTCCAGGAAGGGTTGCCATGTTCCTCCTCACCATTGGCAGGTTTACCCTGGAAGCGATAGGGACTTTCTAGCACACTCCACCAAAAACTCTAGGGTTTCCATAGAGTTTTGGAAGAATGTGCTAGAGCATCCCCATCACTTCCAGGTTTATCCCAGAAGTGATGTTGATTGCCCCCATTCAGCTGTCCTGCATCTGCTCGTCAGCCAGCTGAGGGGTGGCGAGCAGCCCCCTTAATTGGCAGGCAATTGCCCACCATTACCTGGTATCTGGCAACCCTGTCTCCATTTCCCCAACGCCGTTAAAAAAAACCGTTTCGCGGCTTTTTTTTTACTTAACTGGGGCTTTTCACCCCATTGAAAACAGCGAGGCTGCACTTGCTAAAGAGCAGGTGCAGTAACGCTATTCCGGCCGCCGGCGCAAGTGGCCGAAAGTGGTGAGGAAGCCAACCAAGCAGCAGCTCCTCCCCCTGCCCGCCTCTGGAACACCCCCTGCACCGGCGTGGCGTCTCCATGCCATTGCCGGTGCCACTGAGAGGCCGCGCCGGCGGAGGGGGGAGGCGCAGTCCCACGGAACTCGGCCACCACCAGGACTGGCGTTGCCGCTGGCGTGAATGCGTGTAAACGCGTGATTACACGCATTTACGCCGGCGGCGAGGTCACGCCTCCTCCTAAAGAATTTTGGCCTAATTCTCAGGAACGGGCTGTTAGTTTTACACTCCCTCCAAATATATGTATCTGCTGCAGATAGGAATTATTACTATATAATAGTGGCTGGCAGTTTATCCCATGGTAAATGCAGCTGTATCAAGCAGCCGTGAATTATAGGGCATAATGGCTGTATCCCTTTTCGATGGAAGTCAACCGATTAAATGTTTTCTCACCAATTAGCCATCTTTTAAACTGGTAACGCAATTAACTGGGTGATATTTAGAGGACTTTTTATTAATCATAGAATAGAATCCTAGAATCTAGTAACCCCATACTAGAGCAATCTGATGAACCTGTAGGCATGTAGAATCATAGAGTTGAAAGGGGCCATACAGGTAGGGTTGCCAACTTCCAGGTACTAGCTGGAGATCTCCTGCTATTACAATTGATCTCCAGCTGATAGAGATCAGTTCACCTGGAGAAAATGGCTGCTTTGGCATTGGGACTCTATGGCATTGAAATCCCTCCCCTCCCCAAACAAGGAGCCCTTCTCAGGCTCTGCCCCCAAAACCTCCCTCCAGTGGCGAAGAGGGACCTGGCAACCGTACATACAGGCCATCTAGTCCAACCCCCTGCTGAATGCAAGATCTGCCTTGAGCATCCCTGACAAGTGTTTGTCCAACCTCTGCTTCAAGACTGTCAGTGAGGGGGAGCTCACCTCCTCCCTAGGTAGCCAATTTCACTGTTGAACAACTCTTATTGTAAAAAAAAATTTCCTAATATCCAGCTGGCACCTTTCCGCCCGTACTTTAAACCCGTTATTGCGAGTCCTATCCTCTGCTGCCAACAGGAATTACTTCCTGCCCTCCTCTAAATGACAGCCCTTCAAATACTTAAAGAGAGCGATCATGTCCCCCCTCAATCTCCTCTTCTCCAGACTGAACATTCCCAACTCCCTCAGCCTTTCCTCATAGGGCTTGGTCTCCAGGCCTCTGATCATCCTCGTCACTCTCCTCTGCACCCGCTCCATTCTGTCCACATCATCTTTGAAGTGAGGCCTTCACAACTGCGCACAGTACTCCTGGTGCAGCTGACCAATGCAGGCAAGTAGAATCATCCCTAGCAAGTGCTCATCCAGCTGCTGCTTGAAGACTGCCAGTGAGGAGTAGCTCACCACCTCTCTAGGCAGCTGATTCTACTGCTGAACAACTCTTGCTGTTAAAAAAAAATGTTCCTAATGTCCAGCCAGTACCTTTTCACCCATAATTTAAACCCATTGTTGTGAGTCCTATCCTACTTTGCGGACATTACTGTGAGTCCTATCCTACTTTGCCCTGAAGAAAATCGTTTCTCTCACCTGCTAAGGACACCGGAGACAGGTCAGCTAGGTACCCCTACATCACCTCTTGATCCGTCTCCAGTAAAGACTCCCTCCCTCTAGTTGTTATTATTTTAGTTGTTTTACCTCTTTTAAATTGCACCAGCTTTGAAAATGCTTGTATGGAAAAGCAATATTAAAAATGGATGCAGATAAAGCAATTTGTGATTGGTAATGTGCACAGTTTCCCTACATCAAACCAATGTGTTCTATGGTTACCACCAATACATTGTTCCATAACTTGATATAACATCTGATTAAAGTCTACATTTTAAAATCTGTGATTAATCAGTTCACAATACACATGGATTGGTGAGGGAACAGATACACTATAAAACCTGTTTGGCTACCAAAGCTAAAAACGAAGAATCTCTTCTTTTACATTTGGACATGAGGGAAGACTAGCAGAAACCCTCAAAATAAAGGCTAGCAGCTTAGTTAGCTTAGTTATAAGGCAGAGTTGCAGGAAAGTAAGCGATGAAACCAGAAGTATGTGGTGTCAGGCTGGCCTGGGATTAGATCAGTAAGTTTAGACTCTAGAGAGACTGGCTCCAGTTCATTTCGGCCGGACTTTTTCCCTGACCCAAGTGGAATTATTTCAGATTTTCTGCACTAACTGAAAAACAAATACATTAAACACTGGTTATGATGTGTTACCTTTCCATGGCACTTGCACATTTAATAACTCACGTGAGTAGTTTGCTTATGAGCACAGCATTACATACAGAGCAGGGCATTTGCAGAAGTTCAGAAGTAAACTCAGCAAGCAGGGTGTGCTCTGGAACCGGAAAATCAAGCTCATGGAACTTAATATATTAAAAAATCTGTGAGTGACCTTGTCATATATTAGGCTACTCAAGGGGCTACTTCCATGGTCTGCAAAATGCACAAGTGAGTCACTCCCAGTCATAGATTAATGTGGGTAGATTTGTACAGGTGAAATATTGTTGCCAAGGTGGCTGCCGATTCAGGGGATCGTCTAAGGTTACACTTACAACAGATATGATGTCAGGAAACACACACTAAAATGTGTGCCAGTGCAACCCAAGAATGGTTAGAGACACATCTGACTCACTACCAAGATACGCACATGAAAAAAAATATCATTTGCCACTCTGCCAGATATGTGTGCTGGTAGCGAAAGGCATGAGTCGCAAATTATATATCGGCAAAACATAACATCATAGATAGTCTTGAGCCTTTGGTGTCAGAGGGCCAGCACCAACCTGGCAAAGACTATGGGTTTTTGTCAGTCTATATGAAGTAAACTGAGTGCCTACACAGCCACGAATTGGATCAAGGTTGCATTGGAAAGGGAGATTTAACCTTTCCAGCCCAGCTCAGTTTTGCTCATCAAAACTGAATTCCCTGTGCCATTGTTCCCATTTTAACTGGGGGAAAGACAGGTTTATAAAGGACACGACTTTCCCCCTTTAAACTGCTAATAACAGTGTGGGGAACCCAGTTTTGATAGTGAAAGTAAGGTGGGCTTGAAGAGTTAAATCTCCTTGTCTCTTCCCATGCAGCCGCAATCTAAACCATGGTTGCACATATGCACAGTCTACTTTTACAATCTGCCAAAGATCCTTGATCTTAATTGCAGGGCCCTAAATCATGGCTCTCCTGAAATCTGGTTCTGTTGCATCCTCAGATCTCCTCTCTTCAATGGTTCTGCCCAGTTTCCTTATACTGGAATTCCGTTCCAGAAACGGCACCATTTTCTATTCCTTGAAATCCATCCTCAAAAATCCGTGAAGGGTTTGACTTAATTGTTTAGTCTTCATTCCTAACTCATACAAAGCTGAAATGATTGCAGCTGTATTTGTTCACTTTATCTATGTAATGCCGTGTTCTGCGGTGTGGTGGCCATGGGAGCTAGAGACCCACCAATGTGTTTTCTAGTATCCACTTCCTTCTTCCTCAAAGTGAAGAGCCAATCCTTGATTTCTCAATGGAGCAGGAGGTTCTTCAGAAGAACGCAGAAGGCATCACCTTTGTGTCTCCATAGGGAGTACCCTTTCAAAACAGCTGCCTCCATCATAGGAAGACGTTTAGCTTGGAATAGACCAACATTTTTGTGATTGGCACTAACCTCTATGGCAGCCATTTTGTGGATGGCCGTGCCTCCATGGCAACTATTTTTGTGGTGGTGCCTCCTATCTTTTCTCAAGCCCGTGGAAGTATTTACAAGCTCAACAAGGTTGGGGACCCCTCATCTAGTAGAATTTATCTCGCTCGTCTTCTGGGTAGCTGAGTGTGGTTCACACAGCTCCCCCTTGCCCTTGCTACCACTGCCTCTCCCAGTTCTTCCCCCTCTCTCTACTGTTTATTAGCCTTCACCATCCCTTCTTTTTGTTGCCTCTTTGTGTTGTCAAAATGTGAGTTGTAAGCTCCTTCCAGAACCATCATTTTTACGTAGGTTATTCTGTAAAGTGGTTTCTTTGGTGTTGCCATTAAAAGAGTAACCATCTTTTCTCAGGTCTGCATCTCATATCACAGCTCAAGGCAGAGTGCATTTAAGGTGTCTCTGATATACAGACTTCTTCCCTTCTCACTGGGGAACCCTGAGAACTGTAGTTTCATGGCAGATGAGTACTAATGAACTCTAGTAGAGAATTCTTAGCACCCTCGATCAAAATACAGTTCTAAGGATGCCATAATAGTTAAACAAGCATAGAAACAATATAGGAATTCCAATATATAGTCAGAATCGTATTTATTTTTATTTAGTTAAAATATTTATGTCCAGCACTCTGAGTCAATCATGGCTCCCTGGCTTTCTGTGACATTATTTTTTCAGTCATTTGGCTTTGGAAATATTGTATATGAAGTGCAAGTCTAGAAAATGAAATGTGTGGATCCAGGGGCGGGAAATGAGGAAGCGCTGCTTGACTACCGTACCCCCACACCCGGTACCAGGCTAGCTTCCGTTTCAGTTCCACCCACAGGTCTGAACCACACAGATCAGGAAAATCTGCTGCGTTAAAAGAAATCTGTATGGCAGGCAGCGACAGAAACAATTTTTTTTGCTGTTTTGCTCACCTGCAAAGATCGACAGAAAAACAGGAGATTCCCCAAGGGCTGCCTTGACTGCCGAAATATTCTGACCATTTTCAGAACTTGGTGAAAAAGCACCTTTTTGTTGTTGAAATAAGCCAAGCCAAAGAAGGATCATGATGGGTAAATAAAAAGAGATGACTATTGGGGGTGGGTGGATGGGGGGGAGAGGGGGGGACATTAAGACAACAACAACAGAAACATTCCAAATAAAAGCCAGGCCTTAGATGGCAAAAGCAGCTTCTACTTCAGATTAAATTTTCATGCTAATCTTAAATAATATATCTGGCACCTAGATATTTTATAGCAATGGAAGATAGATGGGGAAAGCGCAGGCCTAAATGAGGAACAGCACCTGCTCAAATGCCCAAGGAACCAGTCGCTTCATAAAAGCAAAATAGAAAAAAATCTCCTGCGTGCAAGGACTGATGTTTCTTCTTCTTCTTCTTCTATTTTGAAGATAAACTCCTTTCTAAAAAGCTTGATTCAACATTTACTGACATTTCCAGGCATTTACTACAAATCTTTCAGATTTAGAAGGAACAACGACGTTTATATTGCTTTGAGAGTGGCAGGTAAAAATTAATTTACAGACACTGTTCTATAGTCACCCCCTTTTCCCTTTCTTTCTGTCCATATTTGTCTGAAGGCTGCATCCTTCCTGTGTTTACTTATGCCTAATTAATCGATTTCGAGGCAGTTTAAGAGCTGCTCTGGCAAATTCATGGTCCAACGAGGGTGGCCAGATGCCCAGTTTTTCAGAAGACAATATTTTTGAGGCCTGGCCTCAGAGATGTCCAGGTTCTGCTTCTGTCCAGTGAAGTAGCTGAAGTGTCGGGGGGTGGGTGGGCTAGATTCCTGAGTAGTCATAGTGTCCCTGTAGCTACTTGCAGGCAAAAGAGGGGCTCATAAAGCACATCAAGCTGTTTGGGGTTAATTAAAGAACATGAGTTGGGATACCTGAACACCTGCTGGTTCAACTCACATCCTGTCCGTCTAGGGTTGCCAGGGCCAGGACTCTCTCGGCCAGGGCCCCAGCCTGGTAGAACTCCCTCTCAAATGAGACTGTGGCTCAGTGGTAGAGCATCTGCTTGGTATCCAGAGGGTCCCAGGTTCAATCCCCGGCATCTCCAGACTAGGCAAGCAGGTGATGTGGTAGACCAGGGGTCTGCAAACTGCGGCTCCCGAGCCGCATGTGGCTCTTTGGCCCGTTGAGTGCGGCTCTCTGAACTTGGTTCGGAGCCCCTGCTCTTGCGCCCGCTCGCGCCGGCATCCGGGCTGCGAAGCCGGGACGCCTGAGAGAGAGAGCGGGTGAGCGGTCGCGCTGTCTCTGCCCCCCCCCCCCCCCGCCGTGGAGAATGGCCGGGTTCCCCTTGCCCTTGCCCTCAATAGTTGGGAGGCTAAAGCCTCCCCTCCCCTCTAGCCGTGCGATTGCTGGGCGGGCGGCTCGGCAGTTCCTGCCCCCCCGCCTATCAGCTGTTGGGCGGGGTGGGCTTCCTTTGGTAGACCTGGCCTCCGGCTGAGTCCCATTGGGAGGCCATGTCTACCCACTGGCTTTCTTGGCGGTAGACTTGGACTCTGAGGAGGGGAAAAGTCCCCCTTCAGAGTCCAGGTCTACCAATTGGCTTCGAAGGGCCTCCGGAGGCCAGGTCTACTGCCAAGAAAGCCAATGGGTAGACCTGGCCTCCCAATGGGACTCAGCCGGAGGCCAGGTCTACCAATAGGCTTTTATGGCGGTTGACCAGGCCTCCAGATGAGGACTGGACGGGGAGGGGGAAATGACAGGGACTTACAATTTAATTTTTATCAATAAATAAGATCACTATTATGTATGATATCAAGTTTTTTTCAGTGTACCTATCGTTTAATTAAGACTTAAAACTTTAATTAAAGTTTATTAAGTTAATAAACAGTGTACCTACGTATATAGTTTAAGTTTAAGGAATTTGGCTCTCAAAAGAAATCTCAATCGTTGTACTGTTGATATTTGGCTCTTTTGACTAATGAGTTTGCCGACCCCCGCACTAGAGTATTTGTAATGTTGTTCAACCAATCAGCAGCATATTATTTTTTTAAAAATCTATCTATTCATTCATCCTATCCTCACCCAGGGAAGTCCTGAATAACATTGAAGAACCTTCTACTGCTAATGGGTGAAAAATTGCTCTGGAATCAATGTGCTCTTTCTAGTTGTTGGGTTGGATCCAACCAGCTTTTTCTATCAATCTTGTACACTTCTCCTTAATGCAGCCTCTGTCCCACATAGCTTTTGTCAATGTTGGTCCCATGACTCCCCCAGCATAGCCATTTTGGGTGGTCAAAGGAGACTCCTTGTCCCTTTTCAACCGTGGAAAAACATTTTAGATTCAAACAAGAATTTCTGAGCGACATTTTTTGAAAAGTAAATTAACCCAATAGTACTAATGTAGAAGCCAGTGTGGCGTAGGGGTTAAGAGAGGTGGTTTGGAGCGGTGGACTCTGATCTGGAGAACCGGGTTGGATTCCACACTCCTCCACATGAGCTGCGGAGGCTAATCTGGTGAACCTGGTTGGTTTTCCCACTCCTCCACATGAAGCCAGCTGGGTGACCTTGGGCTAGTCACACTCTCTCAGCCCCACCTACCTCACAGGGTGTCTGTTGTGGGGAGGGGAAGGGAAGGGAAGGCGATTGTAAGCTGGTTTGATTCTTCCTTAAGCAATAGAGAAAGTTGGCATATAAAAGCCCATTCTTCTTTTTCTTCTTCTTCTAATGGACAGTGCAAACCCTTTCCTAGGAGTAAGCCCCATTGAATAGACCTGAATAGGATGGCACTGTTTGTATCTTATCAGTGGGCTTTTCTGCGCTGGGTTGTTTTGCTGTAATTTGGCTTCTTAACTGCTTGGTTTTTCTGTCTCCCTTAAACCTAGCATTGTTTACTGTCCATTGCTCTCCATTGCCCCCCACCCAGTTTTTTTGCATGCTTTTTCAGACCACCTCAGTTTGAACCACCTCAGTTTGAATCTAGATTCCAGCCCAGTGTTGGTGATAAAAGGTTCTTCCTGTACAAAAAAAAGTAGAAGAAAGGACCACCTTATCTTTTTTCAGCAAGCCTCTTCCACGCTGCTATTTGGGTTCACTACCTACTAGATCATCTCACAGTGAGGTTTTCAAAAGCTGCATTTAAACAGAATAAAGTGATGTTTAAGGGGTTTGGAAAGGGAATGTGTATAAGAATCGTTCCATTCCCTAAGGAAAGCTCCTCTCTACCTGCCAGCTCCATCCAAGTATACTCTCTGCAGGTCCTGCTATTTTTAGATGCGAGAGAGAATTGGTGTGAGTCACATTTAAAGTGAAAGAAATTAATCTTCTAGCAAAACAATTGGCATTATTAACACCCAAGAGGCTCACCTTGGATCTAATACCAAAAAGCATTTGCTGGAGAATTCTCTGAAGTGTGTGGAAGGAAAGGAGTGTGCTGGTTCCCCTCCCTCCCCAAGTATAGACACCTTACCTCTATAATTCAGGACTCTGAAAAAGAAATATCAACATGGTTCCTCTGTGAGTGCTGACTGTCACCCATTCCCACAACACCTTCTACCTACATTACAGAAGGGAGCAAGTTTATAAAGATTATAAAGAAGTATGCAGTTATAAAAAATCCACACCATCCTGCCATATGCAGGTGGGGGTAGGTTTTCATCTAACTAGACCTTAAATTGGAAGAGCAAAGGGAATGGTAATGTTAGTCTCTTGACAGGACAATAAAGAGGGCATGCGGGTGACCTAAAAGAAACTCTCTCACCCAGCAACATTGCTGCCCAATGTGAAGGAGGACATTTATTACGTTATTTCACAAATGGGAGGTAAAGGGTATAACAGATTGTAGGCCTGTCATGGTGATGGTCTCATTGGAGAGGCAGTTCCACCAGACCGAGGCCAGGGCCAGTCATTTGTACCTTATCAGTTCAATCCTAAACAGAGTTAACACCCGTATAAATCCATTGAAGTCAGCAGGCTTAAATGGGTATAACTCTGCCTAGGATTGGTAAAATCCTCCTTATCACTTAGTTAAGGATGATACATAAGGTTGCCAGGTCCCTCTTCGCCACCGGCTGAAGGTTTTTGGGGCGGAGCCTGAGGAGGGCGGGGTTTGGGGAGGGGAGGGACATGGATAAAATGGCCACTTTGGCAATTGGACTCTGTGGCATTCAAGTCCCTCCCCTCTCCAAACCCCGCCCTCATCAGGCTCTGCCCTGGTGGCGAAGAGGGACCTGGCAACCTAGCTGGAGATCAGTTGTAATAGCAGGAGATCTCCAGCAAGTACCTGGAGGTTGGCAACCATAATGATACAGGTGACCAAAATACATGGGGGAGAGCATTCCATATGGTAGTGTGTATGAGCTTGGAGCACTTCCTTACCGAGTGGTTGTATGTCCACAAACTCTCCTTTGTTAATGGTCACTTGTATTTATACTGTTTTTTGAGTACTATGGAAAACACACTGTTTTCTATAGGGACAATTATGCAGTTCCCATCTGTCAGTTGCAGGGTGGGGTGGAGAAACCACACAATATTTTTCTATTGCACTGCGAACTGCAGTATGAACATCTATCGCGCTATGAATTGCGCTATGAACTGTGAGCGGGATGGTAGCGCTTCTCTCTGCCGAAGACTCTTCGCATGCCCAGGATGTGCATACAGGTAACTCTGTATCTCTCCCTGTAGCTCCAAGAGACCAGTTGCTTTGCTCCAAAATCTGTAGGGAAAAATTAAAACCAAACCTTTTTTTCAGCAAACTGGTAGAAATAATATGTCATGTCCACTTGTGGATTCTGGTGCAATTGCTGTTTATCTGATTAATAAATGCTGAAGAAATTATTATTAATAATCATCATCATATTCTTTTTTTAAGCCTGGATATTTGGGGAGGGTGACTAAGCGCTCTAGGAGTTCATGAAATTTGTTTAAGTGTTAATGGGTTGATTGCCAAGTTTAGAGCCTGCCTTCTTTTTTTCCCCCTCCCGGAAATTGATTGACTGGTGCTGGAGGTCTTTCACACTTGACGCTCGGATTTGACTCGAAAATTCTGCCAAGTCTTTTACTCTGAAATTTATCTTAATTAGATCTGAAAGACCTGCCACAGCAGAATAGTCACACCGATTAAAATGAAAAACAGGAGAAATTACTGATCAAATTAATCATAATGTCGGGTTACAGCTGTAGGTCTGATGTAATTTGCCAGTCCAGTGAGTTACATCGGCCCAGGCCCAGGGAAAAGAGCTGGTTTTACGCTGATCCGTAACACCAGCCTGCTTCGGGCAGCCCATCAGGACGCCTAGTCTATTCGTTCTCTTGGCTTAGCCTGACCTCAGTGCAGCAACTAGAAACAAATAAGGACAAAATAAATAAATAAAATAGAGAGAGAGAGAGAAGGAAATATTCTTTTATCCCGATGACCATACTGCAGATATGAAATCTGCTAGTCTTTTACACATACCCACACACTTAGAAACACCCTTAATATACAACACGTGCGCACGTAATGTACGCTCCATAAAGCACACACATTTGTACAAAGGTCAAAATGTCGCAGTGGCAAGATATGTGGCCCTGGTCAAGAAAAGTGGATTAAAAAAAACACCAAAAACCTTTTAGAAGCCAAGCTTTTGAACTAACAGTGAGTGCTATAAATGAATAAAATAGTACGTGAGACTGGGGGAGCCCTCTGGAAGATAACAGATCAATAATCAGATCCGAGATCTCACGTAGCTGATTGATCCTAAAGTTCATTGTGAAATCATAGAACTGTCATGTATTCCATCATACTACAAAGCGGGGAGGGGGAGATGATGAGAAAGCTGCGTGTCTCCCAGGGGTCAGGAGGAGTGTGATCCAAGGAGTAGCCGGAATCATTTGCTTAACATTCGTGTAAACCAGTGGTTGAACACGTGAAGCTGCCTTCTACTGAATCAGACCCTTGGTCCATCAAAGTCAGTATTGTCTACTCTGACTGGCAGCTGCTCTCCAGGGTCTTAGGCAGGGGGGGGTGTCTTTCACATCACCTACTTGCCCAGTCCCTTGAACTGGAGATGCCGGGGATTGAACTTGGAACCTTCTGTATGCCAAGCAGATGCTCTACCTCTGAGCCACGGCCCCTCCCATTCTGGGAGCAGGGGACTCCTGGGGGGGCACAGAATGATTGCGAGGGGTCCCCAAATCCATATGTGCACTAAGCATTGCCATTTTTATTTTCTTGTCATGATGTTTTTTCTCAATCAATGGACACTGATAGCACAGCCACTATTGTGGGGGGTGTCTGCGAAATCTTTTGATGGTAAAAGGGGTCCTTGTCCTCAAAAAGGTTGGGAACTACTGATTATAAACAATCTGCTAGAACTAGGAAGGGTAGTCATGACAGGCATTGCATTGAACCCTCATTTCCTAAGGTTGCCATCCACCTAGGGGCAGCAGCCAAGCTCTCACCATTTGGGCTCCAGACCCCAATGGGCCTCTTTGCTCCAGTGGGAGCAAGGGGAAGAAGAAGAAGAAGAAGTAGTTAGTTTTTATATGTCAACTTTCTCTACCACTTAAGAATCAAACCGGCTTACAATCACCTATCTTTCCCCTCCCCACAACCGACACCCTGTGAGGTAGGTGGGGCTGAGAGACTGTGACTAGCCCAAGGTCACCGAGCTGGCTTCGTGTGTAGGAAAGGGGAAACAAATCCAGTTCATCGGATTACCCTCCGCCACTCATGTGGAGGAATGGGGAATCAAGCCCGGTTCTCCAGATCAGACTCCATCGCTCCAAACCACCACAAACTACCACTCTTAACCACTATACCATGCTGGCAGGGGTGGGCAGCAATGTCACACAATGCTATTTGGCGTCATGACGCCATTTCCAGTTTGTATCTAGAAATGATGTGACAAAGCTCTAGTAATTCGCACATCTCTATGGTAAAAAAAAAAAATAGAGATGAGCAAATTCCTAGAGCCTCATGATGTCGCTCCCGGGTTCAAACCAGAAGTGACATCATGATGCCACACTGTCATAGTGCAACATTGCTCTCCACTTTTCAAGGCCTCCAGCATGTTGCCACTGTTGGCAGCCCTCTTTGAATGGGTGATTATAATTCACCAGTCTTTTTGAAAGCCTAAAATTAACTCCAGATGTGCCACAAGTCCAATATCCCTTATGTCTGCTCACATGTTTGGTTGTTTGTTTACTTCATTTGTACCCTGCCTTTCCGGTGTGGCGTAGAGCCAGCATGGCGTAGTGGTTAAAAGCGATGGTTTGGAGCGGTGGCCTCTGATCTGGAGAACCGGGTTTGATTCCCCACTCTTCAGGCTAATCTGGTGAACTGGATTTGTTTCCCCACTCCTACGCATGAAGCCAGCGGGGTGACCTTGGGCTAGTCACACTCTCTCAGCCCCACTTATTTCACAGGGTGGGGAAGGGAAGGTGATTGTAAGCCAGTTTGATTCTTCCTTAAGTGGTAGAGAAAGACAGCATATAAAAATACCAACTCTTCTTCTTTCTCACCAAGAGTCAAGGCAGATTACACCATTTTAAAAATATGCAAGAGGGACAGGGTAATACAATTAAAAACAATACAAATAAGGATAGTAATACACAAACAAAAATGATGCAATGAAACGGGATAGCGAGGTTAACAACTCACTCCAAGCGGTATAGAATATACAATGATCAACATGACAAACCTCCTACAATTTCCCAGACATTATAACTTTCCTTTTCCCTTAAAAGAAGTGCCCTCTGGAATAATCCTATTTTACACATTCTGCAGAGTGATAAAAATGTGGGAACCTTCCTGACATGAAGCTGCCTTCTACTGAATCAGACCCTTGGTCCATCAAAGTCAGTATTGTCTACTCTGGCCGGCAGCAGCTCTCCAGGGTCTCAGGCAGAGGTCTTTCACATCACCTACTTGCCTAGTCCCTTTAACTGGAGATGCCGGGGATTGAACCTGGGACCTTCTGCATGCCAAGCAGATGCTCTACCATTGAGCCACAGTCCCTCCTCCTCAGGCAGGCCATTCATTCCACGGGGCGGGGTGGGGGGTCCCAAGAGAGAAAGCTCTGTCAGAATTATTGTTCCAAATGAGATAGGTGAAGGAAGTTACGTATTCCACTGTGAGCAAAACAAAACCTGCCTAACCCCATACTATTGCAATCTGATGAATATGTAAGCATGTAGAATCATATAGTTGGAAGGGGCCATACAGGCCATCTAGTCCAACCCCCCGCTCAGTGTCAGATTAGTTTAAAGCATCCCTGACACATGTTCGTCTAGCTGTTGCTTGAAGATTGCCATTGAGGGGGAGCTCACCACCTCCTGAGGCAGCTGATTCCACTGCTGAACTGCTCTTACTGTGTAGTGGTTAGGAGCGGTGGACTCTGATCTGGAGAACCGGGTTTGATTCCCCACACCTCCACATGAGCGGCGGACTCTAATCTGGTGAACCAGTTTGCTTTCCTTACTCCTCCACATGAAGTCTGCTGGGTGACCTTGGGCCGGTCACAGTTCTCTCAGAACTCTCTCCGCCCCTCCTACCTCACAAGGTGTCTGTTGTGGGGAGGGGAAGGGAAGGCGATTGCAAGCCAGTTTGAGACTCCTTAAAGGTAGAGAAAATTGGGGTATAAAAACCAGCTATTCATTGTGGAGAAAATGTTTGTGACATGATGGGGAGGGGAAGAGTTCTTTTCTGACAAAACCTTTGGAGTTCATTTAAATCCACCTGGATAAGAAATAAAGATGATAAGTGGACTTAACTTGAGCACTAAATAAACATGCGAGTTGGCTCTTGTGTATTTGCAATTTAAACTGCACATGCTGCTCCCTTAAGGCTGTGTTAGCTCGAATGCTGAGCAGGATTTAGCTCAAACATCTCTATTCTGTTTTATCAATTTATTATATTATATCAGTGAAATTCTGGTGTGTGACTGGTACTTCCTGAAATTCTTATCTTAGCTTCTCTAACAAATAAACTCTCACCATCTTCCTTCTTCCCCTTCCCTGTCCCCCACCCTCACTAAATATAGCAGTTCAAAATCAGAGATAGCCTACAGTGCATAGAGCCAGAGTGGTGTAGTGGTTAAGAGCGGCAGACTCTAATCTGGAGGACTGGGTTCAATTCCCCACTCCTCCACATGAACCTTGGGCCAGTCACAGTTCTCTCAGAACTCTCTCAGCCCCCGTGGAGGCAGGCAATGGCAAACCACCTCCAAACGTCTCTTGCCTTGAAAACCCTATGGCAGGGGTGTCAAATATAAGGCCTGAGAACTCTTACCCACCCCGCGAGCCCGCCGAGGCAGCCACCCCACCCCCAATCTCAATCTGGGCTGGCGAGGCATGGCCCGGCCTGAGTGACATTTATGTCATATTTGGCCCTTGTAACAATTGAGTTATGGGGTCCCCATAAATCTGCTGTGACTTGTCAGCACTTTCCATCGCCACAGTACATAGGACCCTAACCTGGATGACCCTGGCTAGCCTGATCGCATCAGAGGTTGGAAGTTAAGCAGGATCAGCCCTGGTTATCACTTGGAACAGGAGACCACCAAGGACATCCAGGGTTGCTACGCAGAGGCAGGCAATGTCAAACCACGTCTGTTCTTCTCTTTCCTTGAGGTCATTACAAGTTGGCTGCAACTTGATGGCACTTAACACATACAGACACACATAATCCGTAAGACACCTATGGTTTCAATGTACTTCTCTTGGCAGAGTTCTGAAAGTAGCTAGGTATAGTTTTACTGTTTATTTCAAGTAACATGGAAGATGTCTGGGATATAAATGGTGGAAGTAAAGGACTAAGGAAGGGAGATGAAAGTCTTGGCTTAAGAAGGAAGGCATTGCTGCAGTAAAACAGCAATGTTCTGGTAAATGTCTTACTGGTAAAAATATAATTAAGAGAGATGTGCATTGATGAGAAGGATCTATTTAGATTCATTACAAAATTAAAGAGAGCCAGCATGGTGAAGTGGTTAGGAGTGGCAGACTCTAATCTGGTGAACCGGGTTGGTTTCCCCACTCCTGCACATGAAGCCTGCTGGGTGGACCTGGGCTAGTCACAGTTCTCTCTGAGCTCTCTCAGCCCCACCTACCTCACAAGGTGTCTGTTGTGGGGAGAGGAAGGGAAGGCAACTGAAAGCCAGTTTGAGAAAATCGGGGTGTAAAAACCAACTCTTCTTCTAAAATCACAAAATAGCACACGGTTCCTGCAAGGCAGAGTGGTAGGAGTGGAAAACCTAGCTTTTAATGTATGGAAACAAAACAAATCAAGCAGAAATCACAAAATGGTGTGGAGACAGGGATTCTCATTGATGATCTGACTGACACCTGCCCTACCCAGATATACATGCCCACAGCAGAGAATTGCTGTATGTGTGTATAATAAAGTTCTGTCTTCCTGTCCAGCACCTGGTGCTGTAGGATCAGATTGTCAGTAAAATTGTCAATCATTTTTCAGAGCAAAAAGAGAAGCTCTGGATCCAGCTTTCACCCCTCTCTTCCATTTCCAAAGAACTGATTGGAATTATTGCAGATAGTCTAACTGAGACGGCATCCATGCAGAAATCACATTCACCCTGCCCGTTAACCCTTGTGGATCCTTTTGCTTGTACGGAAACTGGAGTCTGTTTCTGTATATATTTATTGGTTTAGTTGGACTACAGCAACTATCTTACAGGTACCTGTAATACCCGGATGAATGCATTATAGACAGTGTTCACTGTTAATAATAGATGCAGTAGATAGGGGAGGGGGGAATCACGTCTCGTAGTTGCCCAAAAATACTTCATTGTGAGTAGTGGAAGAAAACAATATCCCTAGAATCAGAGTACAAGAAAGCCAGCGTGGTGTAGTAGTTAAGAGCGGTGGTTTGGAGCAGTGGAGTTGGATCTAGAGAACTGGGTTTGATTCCCCGCTCCTCCATGTGTGTGGCGGAGGCTAATCTGGAGAACCGGGTTGGTTTCCCCACTCCTCCACATGAAGCCAGCTGGGTGACCTTGGGCTAGTCACAGTTCTCTTAGAGCTCTCTCAGCCCCACCTACCTCACAGGGTGTCTGTTGTGGGGAGGGGAAGGGAAGGTGCTTGTAAGCTGGTTTGATTCTGCCTTAAGTGGTAGAGAAAGTTGACATATAAAAACCAACTCTTCTTCTACAAAATCTGGTGTGGGTGGGAGGAAGAAAGGAAGATCTTGTTGGCAGCAGCTGAGTTCCATCTGGACTAAGTTTGCCTTTCTTTTCCTGCAGGTACTATAAAACTTGGGCATGGCCAAAGGTACAAGCCTTTGGCCATGAGCTGAAGGGCACTCACCAAAGGGCCCTTCGGCTCTTGGCCCATGGCTCACAGATGGTACCTGTGGACGTACCAACAGTTGATACCCTGCTCATTTGAACCATGTTGTTTTGTTTGATTTTAGTTTATCTATACTACATTTGTTTGCTGTTGTTGTTTTGAGCTGCTTTGGATCTCCTCGAGGGAAAAAGTTGGATATAAATGCATGAATCAGAATAATAAAACCATGATGCAGGGTATTTTGATTCTCTACAACAGTTCAGCAGCATCTATGCATTTTTTAAAAATTCTGAAAGGCCCATAAACATTTGAGTCTTACAAAGCTCACAGGACCTTCTCCTTGGTTAGCAAGTTTCAACATGACCCAAACAATCCAACACTATATTTTAGACACCTCCATACAGTCGCAGATTCAGACAGAGAGGAGGAAGTCTCTGTATAGAAACAGGACCAGACCCTAATTTGTTTTCCATCGTATTAATATTTTGAAGTTTCTCTCAGGAACTGATCGCTATCACATGTGCTAATGAAAGGTTTTCCTAAAGTTAATTTCCCCACTCATAATACAATAAACAAATTTACTTTAACACTTGAAAAAACCCATCCATACTAAAGAGAATCAGTTGCTTAATCCTAAAATTAAAGGTTATTGCATGCAAGAGAAAATAATTACATGCTCAAAGTATGGAAAAAAGAAAACTTTTTTTTAATATGTAGGTATTTGTATAATTAAAGACTAATCAAGCATGAAGGCTGCTGCCTAAACCAGAAAATGAGATTGTTGGCAAGCAATATTGCAATGTAAATGCCATTTTTGTTTAAGTACTAAAAAGCTGGAGGAGTGATATCCAGAAGAGATTAAAAGCAAACAGCATTGATAATAAATATTTATCAGATTTCAAATGCAACATGATATTTTACATTCAAGATGTATTTGCACTGAACTGTTCAGTCCTCTTTTCAGGGTCTGCTAACACCTTTGCTTTTTAAAAAATAATGTAGGCAAGGCAATGATTTATCCATTTCCCCAACTACAAGATTTCAACTCTACTCAAACATATCAGTGTCTTTGTAGACTACAGACAAGAGAACCTCTCAGCAAGTGCATCCTGACCCCCTACATTATAGCAGATGTGAACAATGTATGTCTCAGCCCATTCCTGAGGTTGGGGGCCAAATGGGCTTAGGAGGAGGCGTGACCTCTTGCACCATCTAAACTGGCATAGACGCCAGTGTAGGAGCTCTTACGCCAGCCATTTTGGACTGTGGCAGCAGCGCAGCCCTCAGACATCAGCTCGGCTTCCCGCCAGCGTCCTCCTGGCGCAAGTCCTCGAACCAGCTTCCTGGGAGGCAATGCAATCCAAAACAGAACTGGTGGTGGGAAGTGCTGTCAAGTCTCAGTTGACTTTGGTCAACCCCATAGGATTTTCAAGGCAAGAGACAAACAAAGGTGGTCTTCCATTGCCTGCCTCTGCTTAGCAACCCTGGAATTCTTTGGTGGTCTTCCATCCAAGTACTAACCAGGGCTGACCATGCTTAGCTTCCAAGAATTGATAAGATAAGGCTAGCCTGGGTCATTGAGGCCAGAATTACACCCTTCTAAAACCACTGAAGGCAGTGGGCTTAGAAGGGTGGTGCTCTGCTTAGGATTGCACTGTTTCTCCTACATCCTCTCATTTTTGTTTCCTTCCCCTTATGTGCATATGTAGAGGTTTAAAAGTCCAGCCTAGCCCACCCGGTCTTCTCAGAGCTTGGAAGCTAAGCAGGGTCTTCCCTGGTTAGTATTTGATTGGGAGACCAGCAAGGAAGACCAGGATTGCTGTGCGGAAGAAGGCAATGGCAAAACACCTCTGCTTCTCTCTTGCCTCGAAAACCCCAGGGTCCTGGGTTCCCCATGAGTCAGTTGCGACTTGACAGCACACAAATTTTTAATGTGCATACCATCCCAGCAACTGCAACCACATGAGCAGCGCTCACTTGCACATGCATTTCCTCATCCAGCACATGCCCTTTAGCTGGGTTGGGCTACGTATGCTCAGTCCAGAGATATATCCATACTATGCCTCATTAGCCCTGCAATCAGTAATTTGAGTGAGATGCTCACATCCAGGTTTAGGAATTGACATTTCCTGCTGACAATAAAGTCAGATGTGAAACACTTTGTCTATACAGGATCTCCCATTTGCTTGAACACAGCATTATTCTGCATTGGTTTACATACAACTGCCACAGCTCTTTTTTCCAATGCCCCATAAGGTTGAAGCTTGTAGAATGCCCAATCTGTGCAACTCCGTGACGGAACGAGGGCGGTAAAAGGCAGGTTCAACTAAATGCCATGCCTCGGAATGAATTTTTTCTGAACAATTGATTAAAGGGCTGCGAGTGTAGACAGAAATTGGAGCCACTTAGCGAAATCAGATTGAAAATTGAGCTACATCCGTGTGAATGCCCTTGTGTGGGACTGCTGAAATTAGACTGAGCGCCCAAACAAGAAGGTTACATTGAGGTGACTGGATCAGTTTAGGTCCCAATTAATTCCACCGCTGTAATACCTGTGCCAAACTACTGAAATTAACTGCTTTCCAGAGCCATGAAGCACGTAAGTGCAGTGAAATGTCAGAACGCTAGAAAGATGGTATGTTGAGCAATCCAGTTCTATTTCTCAGTGCCTTCTACCCCTAGATGTCTTCGGAGAGATACCAACAACCAACAGCAGGATCTAAACAATGAAGGTTTTATTCACACAGGCTGGATGGGAAAACCTTTTACACAACGTGTCGTTGAACTGATTCCAGTAGTGGTGAAGGAGACTTTTCAGGCCCCCCTCCCAGTGCAAAATTACAGCAACATAAAGGATTTTTCCTAAGAAAACCCTTAAAAAAGAGGAACTTAGAATCCAAATATGGCCAAACTCTTCAGCCCAAGGGGCTATATCCTCTTGACCCAGCTGTTTGGGACTGGGATACACACACATGTGCACACTATGACATCACCACTCACACACCTATGAAACTTCGCCAGGAAGGGGTCCCTTCAGCACCAAGCAAGAGGAAATCCCAGAAGCCTCAGGAATGAATCACAAGTCTCTAGAGCATCCTCTCATTTTGACCTGGGAGTAGGGCTGCCAGCTCTGGGTTGAGAAATACCTGGAGACTTTGGGGGCGGAGTCTGAGGAGGGTAGGGTTTGGAGAAGGGAGGGACTCCAATGCCATAGAGGCCAATTGCCAAAGCGGCCCGACTGGAGATCAATTGTAATGGCAGGAGATCTCCAGCCGCCACCTGGAGGTTGGCAAGCCTACCTGGGAGGGATGCTGGCCAAGTCAGAATCTTTGACTATTCTTCCAAGCCTGAATGAAGATGCTCAAGCAGCTGGCTATTTCTGGGGGGGGGGGGGTGACTTCAAAAAAACAATGCAAAAACCAGGCACCACCCAAGGACTGCTAATTGTCCTATTCTTTTAGTAGTAGAAGAAGAGTTGGCTTTTTTATGCTTTCTCTACCTTTTTAAAGGAGAATCAGACCCGCTTACAATCTCCTTCCCTTCCCCCACCCACAACAGACACCTTGTGTGGTAAGTGGGGCGGAGAGAGTTGTGAGAGAACTGTGACTAGCCCAAGGTAACCCAGCTGGCTTCATCTACACTTATCTACGCTCTCATTATTTCTCTTTAATTATAATGTGATTGTAATGACAAAGTCTATTCAGAGTGTTCAGCAGAGTTTGACAAAGGAAGTGACAAAGGTATCTTGTAGGAACCACTGGAGACTCTATGGCAAAAGCTCAAGGAATCACCAGAGGTTCTGTGGTTTTACCACAGAGTCTCCAGTGATTCCTACAGCTACCCTTTTCACTTTCATTAACAACTTCTGTTGAGTGCACAAGGCTGCTTTCCCCTTTCTTTTTCCCCTGCCGCTGCTTGCAGCAGGACCTGTGGTGGGGAATCCCCACCCGTGGATTGGGAGCCCTACTGACTATAGCAATCCTATGCAGAGTTACACCAGCCTGAGACCACTGGTTGCTGAAGGAGTTGCTGATTAAAAGAAGCAGCCCTAATTCCAGCCTACAGTTCACTCATTCCAATGGTATCGAATTTATATGGGAGCAAATCAGTTCTGCTTTGCGTTGGTTTAAAAGGATAGTAAAAATTAATTTGCTTGCAAGTGCTAGTATTGGAGGCCACTACCCAATCCCACCATGTTGAGAAGAGATTCAGAGGAAGTCACCCAAAGCCAGGGCCCAAACATTATTTCTTTGGGCCAAGGATAAACTTGTAATGTGAGGCTTCCCCCCATGACCCATCCCATACTTACATTGTCATTTTTAGAAACATAATTGTATTTCTAAAGATAATGGACCTTATCTTCTCATGAAAGTCATCAGCTTGTAGCCCAGGCTGCCCTAGGGTTGCCAACCTCCAATTTTCCTCTAAGAAATAACTGCTCAGGACCTATGGGTCATAGGAGCAAAGAAGGAAAGGAAGTGAAACCGAGGGGAGTTTCAAGACCAGCTTGTGATGTGACAGGGGTAGTTTGCTGTTTACAGAACAGTCAAAAGTAGGAAGAAACCTGTGAGCAGCACAACTACAGTAGTTCATAGCTAGGGTTGCCAGGTCCCTCTTTGCAACTGGCGGGAGGTTTTGGGGGCAGAGCCTGAGGAGGGCAGGGTTTGAGGAGGGGAGGAATTTAAATGCCATAGAGTCCAATTGCCAAAGTGGCCATTTTCTCCAGGTGAACTGATCTCTATCGGCTGGAGATCCGTTGTAATAGCAAGAGATCTCCAGCTAGTACCTGGAGGTTGGCAACCCTATCCATAGCTACAATGTAAGCTGTTTAAAGGTGTTTAAAGGAAGCTGTTCAAATGAAATCTGATAAAGGTAAAACAGCTAGGCTATGAATATAGAATAGCTGGGTGGAAGATTTTAAAAAAGGAGACAAAAAAGGTAATGTATATGTGAATAAACTATAATCACATGTATGTTTCTCTCTCATATACACCAGCAGATAGATGCTGTACTTAAAATAAGCTGTTGGGAATATCTGACCTCAGCTGATACATTTTGAACACATCTAGGTTTTTAAAATTCCAAACCTACAATCAAATGGGTTCCCCCCGCCCAAAAAAAAAATCTGGATTCTCAATACAAATTTTTTAGCCTTATTGCTTTGCTAAAGATTTGCCACCCGTGGCCCTTTACATATTGAACTTAAGCTATAAAAATATCACTTCTTATTGATCACATGGTTATTAAAGTCAGCCAAATGCCCCATTTATATGTCAAACACTTGTAATATTTCCTGTAAATATTAGAACACAGGAAGAGGCTCATAATACTATTGTGTGCAGTCACGGTTAGAACAGTCCAGCTTTTCATCACTGAAACGATAATAAAACTGTCATCAAAAGTTTTATTAAGCATGCCGTGCGTTTATCAAGGAAGTCTAACTTCATTTATATGTCTACCCTACCCATGTTGAGGACACGCATGCAGCTGTTTAAACACATTGTTCATGTGTCTCAACAACGCTGATCATAAGGGCCTAGGATTGCCAACCTCCAGGTAGTCCACAAGAAAAGAAGGCTCAGTGCTGTAAGGATAATTGGAGCAACCCAAAACAGCACTATAACACTATAAGGCAAATAAGTGAATTTTATAAAGTGCAAAGTGAATAAATATATACAGCATATACAAAGGGAGTACAAACAGATACAAAATTTACAATAACAATCCAATAAGTATGACTTATCAAGAGGATGCCAAGGATCCTGATTCAACAGGTAAGTTCAAGTAATCAACCAATTAAGGTATCATTTGATATTAGAATTTTTTGAATCATTCAAATTCTTTTTAGGTTGCAGTTATTGGAACAAAGCCACAGGAAAAAGATGTCAGACGTGTTGTCTAGATCGGGACCACGTTTCGCATATGGCTTCTTCGGTGACCTGTATCTGTGTATCAAAAATACATGTATTCAACTAATAAATCAACATTTATAATAGACATTAAAACATTATTTAATCAATAATAAAAAGACTATGCAAGCATAAATATTCTTACCAATAATAGATATAAGTATAAGTGCCTTAGTAGGTGTTGTCTCATAGGGACCGCAAAGATTTGTATCCAGGTCTCCAAAAGGACAGAATAGTCAAGGAAAGATAAGGATGGTATTTAAAAGTAAAAAGGATTTGGCTCTTAAATGATCGCAGCTGTAGCAGACAGGCTCAGAAAAAACTCAGAAAAAAGGGTTCTTAAAGTGATGCTATCCTAAAAAACAGGAATAATCTAATTCATTGTTTAGACCATTGGGAGACAATGTTCCCATAAGGAAAATAAGTTTAGTCTCCATTTGGTGCAGTGTTTTTTGGATATTTTGCGAGTCATAGGGTCGACCACGGAATTGCCATAAAACACAAAAGGAGAAATCCCTATCTCCATGTCCTTTTTCCAAAAAATGGGCAGTGAGCGGGGCTTCTAAATTTCTGGAGCGAATTCTAGAAGAATGTTCAGAGATCCTGATCCTCACGGGACGTATGGTGCTGCCAATGTATTTTAAACCACATTTACATTCCACGCAATAAACAACATTTTTTGAAGCACAATTAAAGAATTTTTTTAGAAAAAAACGGAAACCAGTGGTAGTAGATGTGAGCTCTTTAACTGTAAGGCATAAATTACACACTGAGCACGTACCACAACGATGATGTCCTATTGCTGGCGGCAAAAGTAAAGAAGTGGAAAAAGAAGGCTGGGGAGAAATGTCAGTGTGGACCAGGAAGTCACGCATGGGTCGTGGGCGGCGTAATCCGCATAGAGGTGGATTTTTACAGCCAGGTAAGGTTTCTACTAGGTGCCAATGTCTTTTGATTATGTTATTGATCAGATGAGCCTTGGAGCTATGTTGTAAGGACCAAGTAATGTTAGTAGAAGATGTAGGTGGTTTTGATCTTAAAAGTTCCTGTCTGTCTTTCAGATCTGCTCTGGTTTTGGCTGACTGTAAGACGTGGGGTGGATATCCTTTGGCTGACAATGCATTGTTTAAAGAAGCAGCTGTATAGTGATAGTCTGTTGAAAGAGTTGAATTCCGCTTTATTCTTAAAAAATGACTGTAAGGAAGGTTGTTAATTAAGTGTGGTGGATGAAAAGAAGAAAAATCAAGTCCTGCATGTTTAGTTAAGGGTTTGGTATAGGGTTTTACTGCCAGAGTAGACCCAGCAGTAACAAACACTTCCAAATCCAAAAATGGAATGGAAGTCTTACTGAACGTACCAGTAAAAGTAAGGTGAGTATGAAGAGTATTAACCCATTCTAAAAACTGTTTGTAGGCAGCCACTGACTTGAAATTAAAGAACAAATCATCAACAAAACGTTTATAGATAAGAATGTCATCTGAAAAGGGATTGTTTTGGAATATGAACTTTTTTTCGAAGTAAATCATAAAAATATTGGCTATTGAAGGAGTGCAAGCTGCGCCCATACTGACTCCATTAACTTGTAAATAAAATTGATCTTTATACCTAAAGTAATTATGCTCAAATAATATATCCAAAAGTTGCAGCAAAAATTGGGTAGGCGGTGAGGGATCATTTCTAGAGTCTAAAAGATCTTGGATAATATTGCGCGCTTCATTGAGGGGTATATTCGTATACAAAGATATGACATCTAAGGTAGCAAAAATACTATCAGATGGAATAGATTTGTTTTCCAATTGAAAAATAAAATCTCGAGAATCTAGAAGAAACGAAGAAGTAGAAGAAGCATAAGGTTTTAAATAATAATCTAAGAACTGGGCAATAGGTTCTAGAAGTGATCCTGAGCCTTCATACTCACCTTACTTTTACTGGTACGTTCAGTAAGACTTCCATTCCATTTTTGGATTTGGAAGTGTTTGTTACTGCTGGGTCTACTCTGGCAGTAAAACCCTATACCAAACCCTTAACTAAACATGCAGGACTTGATTTTTCTTCTTTTCATCCACCACACTTAATTAACAACCTTCCTTACAGTCATTTTTTAAGAATAAAGCGGAATTCAACTCTTTCAACAGACTATCACTATACAGCTGCTTCTTTAAACAATGCATTGTCAGCCAAAGGATATCCACCCCACGTCTTACAGTCAGCCAAAACCAGAGCAGATCTGAAAGACAGACAGGAACTTTTAAGATCAAAACCACCTACATCTTCTACTAACATTACTTGGTCCTTACAACATAGCTCCAAGGCTCATCTGATCAATAACATAATCAAAAGACATTGGCACCTAGTAGAAACCTTACCTGGCTGTAAAAATCCACCTCTATGCGGATTACGCCGCCCACGACCCATGCGTGACTTCCTGGTCCACACTGACATTTCTCCCCAGCCTTCTTTTTCCACTTCTTTACTTTTGCCGCCAGCAATAGGACATCATCGTTGTGGTACGTGCTCAGTGTGTAATTTATGCCTTACAGTTAAAGAGCTCACATCTACTACCACTGGTTTCCGTTTTTTTCTAAAAAAATTCTTTAATTGTGCTTCAAAAAATGTTGTTTATTGCGTGGAATGTAAATGTGGTTTAAAATACATTGGCAGCACCATACGTCCCGTGAGGATCAGGATCTCTGAACATTCTTCTAGAATTCGCTCCAGAAATTTAGAAGCCCCGCTCACTGCCCATTTTTTGGAAAAAGGACATGGAGATAGGGATTTCTCCTTTTGTGTTTTATGGCAATTCCGTGGTCGACCCTATGACTCGCAAAATATCCAAAAAACACTGCACCAAATGGAGACTAAACTTATTTTCCTTATGGGAACATTGTCTCCCAATGGTCTAAACAATGAATTAGATTATTCCTGTTTTTTAGGATAGCATCACTTTAAGAACCCTTTTTTCTGAGTTTTTTCTGAGCCTGTCTGCTACAGCTGCGATCATTTAAGAGCCAAATCCTTTTTACTTTTAAATACCATCCTTATCTTTCCTTGACTATTCTGTCCTTTTGGAGACCTGGATACAAATCTTTGCGGTCCCTATGAGACAACACCTACTAAGGCACTTATACTTATATCTATTATTGGTAAGAATATTTATGCTTGCATAGTCTTTTTATTATTGATTAAATAATGTTTTAATGTCTATTATAAATGTTGATTTATTAGTTGAATACATGTATTTTTGATACACAGATACAGGTCACCGAAGAAGCCATATGCGAAACGTGGTCCCGATCTAGACAACACGTCTGACATCTTTTTCCTGTGGCTTTGTTCCAATAACTGCAACCTAAAAAGAATTTGAATGATTCAAAAAATTCTAATATCAAATGATACCTTAATTGGTTGATTACTTGAACTTACCTGTTGAATCAGGATCCTTGGCATCCTCTTGATAAGTCATACTTATTGGATTGTTATTGTAAATTTTGTATCTGTTTGTACTCCCTTTGTATATGCTGTATATATTTATTCACTTTGCACTTTATAAAATTCACTTATTTGCCTTATAGTGTTATAGTGCTGTTTTGGGTTGCTCCAACCTCCAGGTAGTAGCTGGAGATCTCCTGCTATTACAGCTGATCTCCAGGCGACAGAGATCAGTTCACCTGGAGAAAATGGCTGCTTTGGAAAGTGGAAGGGGCATTATACCCCTTTGAAGTCCCTCCCCTCCCCAAACCCTGCCCTCCTCAGGCTCCATCCCCCAAATCTCCAGGTATTTGCTAACATAGAGCTGGAAACCCTATAAGGGCTTCTCCCTTTATTGTCCTCAAACTCAGTCTCATACCCAAACTCACTCATCTTGCTTATTCTTAGCCTTTAATGAATATAACCTGCTTGAAATCAAAAGAGTTTCTGTCTAAACATTAGGATGAATTAGAGTTAGAGCGGTTCCTCATTGGAACAGGCTTCCTCGGGAGGTGGTAAGCTCTCCTTCCCTGGAGGTTTTTAAGCAGAGGCTAGATGGCCATCTGTCAGCAATGCTGATGCTATGACCATAGGCAGATCATGAGAGGGAGGGCATCTTGGCCATCTTCTGGCCATGGAGTAGGGGTCACTGGGTGTGTGTGAGGGGGAGGTAGTTGTGAATTGCCTGCATTGTGCAGGGAGTTGGACTAGATGACCCTGGTGGTCCCTTCCAACTCTATGATTCTATGATGTATTTTCAGGGTAGGGTTGCCAACCTCCAGGGACTAGCTGGAGATCTCCTGCTATTACAACTGATCTCCAGCCAATAGAGATCAGTTTATTTAGAGAAAATGGCCACTTTGGCTATTGGACATTATGGCACTGAAGTCCCTCCCTTCCCCAAACCCCACCCTCCTCAGGCTCTGCCCCAAAAATCTCCAGATATTTCCCAACCTGGAGCTGGAAACCCTACCTGGAGAAAACAGCCGCTTTGGCAATTGGACTCTATGGTATTGAAGTCCCTCCCCTCCCCAAACCACGCCCTCCTCAGGCTCCGCCCCAAATGCCTCCCGCTGGTGGCAAAGAGGGACCTGGCAACCCTACTTCAGGGAAACAAAAAAAAAAAGTCAGCCATTATAAGCGAGCACTTAAAGCACATTTTCAAGGCTCCTTATCGGTTGCTTCCAATGAAATTACAGAGGTTAAAACAGAAGATCCTTAGATCTCCACCCAGCCTCCTCGTGATGCCTTTCCTATAAGCAAATGCTTTCGTATCAGTAATCGAAGGGAACCTTTTGCCAACCACTGGGGAGAGTTTTACAGCCCAGCTTCGATTGGCGTCTGAGCGCAGTCCTGTGAGCATGGAGGTGTTTGTAAGCATTTCTAATGGCATTTTGATGTACATGTACAAAATTGATGTCGGAAGGATCATTGTAAAGGCCCAAACAGTGGAATATTGAGGACATTTTCAGGTGGCAGCCAGATTCTAGCTGGGTGAGCCCAGTGTATTTTCTCATGTCACAGTTGATTAGGTTCACAGGGAAGTGGAAAGAGTAAAAAAATTCTCTTATTACTGCAGCAATGCCATATCAGCCTCTTTTCCCTTTGAATGCAACATTAGTTTTTGTCCAGGACTCTAACTGCTTTCTACAGTTTGGGGAATTGTAAAGCAGAAACAATTTTCCCAGCTAGGCTGACCTTCACAGTAATAAGAAATGACTGGGATTTTCTCTCTTATTTCTCAAAACATTTGGCGTTGGGATGGAGGCAGATGGAGGGAATGCGGTTTGTTTTACTTGAGATTATGTTGTGGGCACCTACTTGGCACTTTGAATCTAATTTTTTTCCCCATTCGGGAGATTATACGGACGGTGGCACCATCTGACCTGTAGTCGGGAGGCAAGTGTATTGAGAAATGACATTAATGTACTTTAAGCCTTTTGTTATCACCACAGAGATGGCATTTTGCTTCTGGCCATTGTAGGGACATGGTTCCCCTCTCTTGGGGATGAATATTTTCATTTACTCTTCTGCACTTACTCAGGTGATAAGCAATAGTCTTGAGAAACCTGAAAATCGTTACAAACCAGGAGTAGACCCAATACATAATGGGAGTGGACTGTAGAAATCCGCTGCTACTTTACCATTGCTCCATTGTGTTGCTGAACCTTTGCTGTCACAGCCTGGGGAAACTGGGAACATAAATCCATCAATTGCATGCCCATTAAGCAGAAAGGCAACCTCAGCTGTTCATCGGTCTCTAAGAGTTTGAGTGTGACCTAAGGGGTCACTCCTATGTAGGGTAGCAACTTTCCAGGTGGTGGCTGGAGATCTTCTCCAGGTGACAGAGATAAGTTCCCCTGGTGAAAATGGCTGCTTTGGCAATTGGATTCAATGGCATTGAAGTCCCTCCCATCTCCAAACCCTGCCTTCCTCAGGCTCCGGCCCAAAACCTCCAGGTCTTTTCCAACCTGGAGCTGGCAACCCTATTGTCAGGAGTCAGGAGTCGTGCAGTCCAAGCAGGCTCTTGACATGAGTTAGGTCCGTTTCTGTTCAAGAGCATCTTTCGGTTTTGTTTCCCTGAGCTGTTCAAACTATCCCCGGTCCTTGCCTTCCCCCTCACCTGCTCTGACCTTGAGTCACAAGCAGGCAACTTCAGTATTATGGCTTGCTCACTCCCTGCTTCCCACCAGGCACTGTTATCTCCCAATTCCCAGGCCTGCTTGATCTTGCACCTGGGATTGCTTTGTGCTTAAAGTTATGCTTTGTAGACTGGATGGTCATTAGCAGCTTTGAATCTGTGGATTGCTTATGCTGTACCTGCGGCTCCTGAATAAACGTTTACCTGCTTTAGATCTGCCTGTCTGAGCGAGTGACTTTTTGGGATTGCCGAAGTTGGCTGGAGAACCTCACACCTATGTTACTAAGAATTGGGCTGCACATTGAGCAAAATGAGGTGATAGAGTCTATTCTAGACAATATCAGATAGACTGCAAGGGAAGTCTACACTCTACAGTTTGTGATGCTTCTGTTACAGAAAAGCCAGTGCACTTATAATAAAGAAGTTGTACATAAATAGTTTGGCTTTAATAAAAAAAGATACTACGCATGCAAAGATGATGTCAAAGGAGTGCCTTGTTATTTGGGATCAGATCCTATCTTTGCTTGGTATTCATTTGGGGGCCTTGAATCAGTCATTTCACCCATCTAGTCCAGCACTATGTTTCAAACTTGCGACCAGGGCATACAGACAACAGCATTCTCCTGCAGATTGTCAAAGCATCTGCTATTCAGAGGTATACTACCCATGAACATGGTAGGTCTATTTAGCCATCATGTTATATAGAAAGTCTTCGGTTAGTTCGGTGGGGATTGGAGCGATTGAAGGAGCTTGTGATAGATTGAGCCAGTGGGAGCCAGTGCAGTAGAACTGCAAAACCAAGCACATTACAATATGTGACTAGTGAACTACTTATCAATTTTATTTATGCACTGATTTTAGCAGATGGACAGTTCATGATAGAATATGATTCCCTTCATGGTGTTTGTATTCATGCATGCTATAATGCTGTTATTATGCCAATAAAGGTTTATGTATGTATTTATGACTAGTGAACTACATTTGGCTTTGCGGGTCAGAGGTTCCAGCCACCAGAGGCCGAGCATAAGGAACCAGACTTCCTTCTCTTAGTAACAGTAGCAGAAAGATCTTGAGGACTGGAGAAAGAACACACTAGAACATCAGTCCACCAACTTGCAAGTGTGGCTATTGCCTTTTTTTTTTTAGTAATTTTTATGGCTTTTGTAAACTGCCTTGAAGGCCATATAAGATGCAAAGGCATGGTTTAAAAAAAACTTGAAATAAATAAATAACATACACTGTATATTAAGGAAATTCCTTTAAAATGAAATATCCTCTAAATATATGAGCATCCAGATTTTCCTTCCATTGTCTTTTTTTAAATAATATTCTTTTTTCATCCTTATATAGGGTTGCCAACCTCCAGGTAATAGCAGAAGATCTCCTGCTATTACAACTGGGTTTGCCTTCCCAAACCCTGCCCTCCTCAGACTCCGCCCCAAAAACCTCCCGCCAGTTGCAAAGAGGGACCTGGCAACCCTATCCTTATATGACACTATCCTTTGAGCAATATTTGTTTTAAAATATACAATGATGAGCCACTGGATTATATTTATGATCCATCCAGCAACCTGGGCCATTAAATAGCAGACCAGCTGTCAAGGACAGGAATAGCAATTGATAATGTAAACACTAGTTTTTCGAATGTATTGAAACAATCCTGTTGATAGATTGCTGGTGGTGGTGGTGGTTGTGAAAAGTGCCGTCTAGTCGCAGCCGACGTATGGCAACCCCATAGGTCTTTCAAGGCAAGAGACATTCAGAGGTGGTTTGCCATTGTCTGCCTCTCTTTGGGCTGAGAGAGTCCTGTGAAAACTGTGACTGGCCCAAGGTCACCCAGCAGGCTTCATGTGGAGGAGCAGGGAATCGAACCGGTCCTCCAGATTAGAGTCTTCCACTCTTGACCACCCACCACACTGGTTGCTGATAGTGTTATACAATATTTACCTCTTGCACTTTATGATTATTAGTTATACTAATCTGTCTAGTTGCAAACCCTAAGAATCCAAATGAAAGATTTTTGACGTAGATAGTATAGACAAAAAAGTTTTGATATGCATCCTGCATACAATGGAAAGCTGAGATAATCAGGGATTTTTCCAAGGTCGTATAGAAATTCCTTTGCAAATCTGGGCATAAATCTCTAAAGGAGGACCAAACCTTATGTACAAAGCATTAGCCAAGGCTATATTTCTTAATTATCAGTCATATTAAAATGTTACAAAAGTAAAATGCAATTTCTTTACCTTTCAAATTGATGAATGGTTTCTCACTAGTGCACAATAAAACAGTTCCTTTTATAATGTACCACTGTTTCAGAAAGTAATGATGAAACCAAAATTTTTTATTTGATTAATTGAATGTAGATTTTGTTTCCTGTTGGCACCGTTAACGTGCACATAGTAAATGAACGGGTGCTTTTAAAGGTCTGAGATTTGGCAAAACGATGATCCTATGAGGAAGAGACCACCTTTTATTGATCGTACATTTAGAAGAACAAATTGAGTTTCCAGACCTTAATCCTCTAGGAAAAGCAGAAAAACCAGAAGGGGAAATAGCTAGTTTTACACAGTAGGTTCTCTCAACTTGATTACCAGACAGAACGTGAATCCGATTTTAGATGTAAAGACATTTCTCTCCAAAATAAGCTGTTTACAAGGTACTTTGGTTTATTGTGGCTCGAATGCTAGTTAGCAAAGGCTACTCACTCCGTCTTTACAAAATTAAGATACAAAATTTATTAAATAGACTCAAAGTAGTTCATAAAAGTATAGGTTCTACTGTTTGTTGTGGAGGCAGGTATTGGAAAGATTTTGTTTACCAACAGGTTCATACTGTAATACTATAGTAACTTAGGCATGTTCCAAATCAATGTTAAGTGCATACTTGGAAGTCCCATTGATTTCAGTAGCATCTGGTTAGCTCCCGTATTAAAAGTCATGAGATTAAAGGATCGTAACTATTTTTAAAACTGCAACGAATAAAGATTAGGGGGTTGGGATCAGTGTAAACAATAGCCTTTTAACCACAGTGCTTAATAATGATTGTCTGTAAGATTTTGTTTTAGGTAGGGCTACTCAAAGGAGCCCCGTGGTGCACAGTGTTAAGATGCAGTACTGCAGTCAAAAGCTCTGCTCACGACCTGAGTTCGATCCCGACGGAAGTTGGTTTCAGGTAGCCGGCTCAAGGTTGACTCAGCCTTCCATCCTTCCGAGGTCGGTAAAATGAGGACCCGGCTTGCTGGGGGTAAAGGGAAGATGACTGGGGAAGGCACTGGCAAACCACCCCGAAAACAAAGTCTGCCTTGGAAACGTTGGGATGTGACGTCACCCCATGGGTCAGGAATGACCCGGTGCTTGCACAGAGGACCTTTACCTTACCTTTACTCAAAAACAGAGAGCCAGCATGGTTAATGGCTAAGATGGGCAGACTCGAATCTGGAGAACTGGGTTCAATTCCCCCCTCCTTCACATGAAGCCTACTGAGTGACCTTGGGCCAGTCACAGTTCTCTCAGCCCATGTGGAGGCTGGGAATGGCAAACCACCTCTGAGCATCTCTTGCCTTGAAAACCATACAGGGTGGCCATAAATCAGCTTACTTGACTGCACTTTTCACCGCCACTCAAAAACAATATACCTGGATCAATGTTCTAATCCTAGAGGACTAAGGTTGCCAGGTCCCTCTTCACCATCGGTGGGAGGTTTTTGGGGTGGAGCCTGAGGAGGGTGGGGTTTGGGGAGGGGAGGGACTTCAATGCCATAGAGTTCAATGGCCAAAGCAGCTTCACCCGCAAAATCTCCATGTATTTCCCAATCCGGAGCTGGCAACCTTACGTACAACACACGTGCACCTCCAAGCACCTGGGAATGGCTTTGCCTCTAGTCCCCTTAATAGGACAGCAGGCAGCAGCACATAAATAGGAAAGCAGTCAGGAGTCTTTGCCATAACTAGGCCTGTTGATTCCCCTGTGTCAATTGTGACCCTCACATTTCAGGTTGGTCATTTGTGCTTTATACCTAGGGTTGCCAGCCTCCAGTTGGTGGTTGGAGATCTCCTGCTATTACAACTGATCACCAGGCGACAGAGATCAATTCACGTGGAGAAAATGGCCCCTTTGGAAGGTGGACTGTATGGCATTATACCCCCTTGAAGTCCCTCCCCTCCCCAAACCTCACCCTCCTCAGGTTCCACCCCCAAAATATCCAGGTATTTCCCAACGCAGAGCTGGCTATCCCAGTAATACCCATTGGGATTTAGCATATTATTTTATCCAGATATCAGATGGATTCAATAGGGCCAGGGTAAATACTTATATCTCACTCTATTGTCAGAGCTCAGTGTAGGCTACAGCAGTAATCCTCATGACACCCTCTTGAAGAATAATCCAAATTACTTAAAATGCTACACCCGTTCTTTCAGTTCTAGCTCAAGAGAGTTCTAGTGTGTGTGAATTAAATCACACAACTTCATATTTGCAGAACCCAGACCAACTGTCATTTGGGGGGTTATTTTTTTTCCCAAGTAAAGACCTAGCATAAAACGATGTTCCTGTGATTAACTCTGGGGCAGCTTCTGTGTCTCTTACTTTTTGCAGAAAGCGACAATTAGAGACAGAATTGTGGGAGATAAAAAGGAAGTTTTGCCAAGGCAGAAGCTCTTCTCACCAGGAACCTCTGCCTTGTTTGCCTCCAGATTCCCCTCTCCTTGCTAACCACATGTGGTCATGCTCTCCCCTTAGTTCAGAGGATAAAATTTGGCTCTTGTTCTGCATGATGAGGAAAGGATTTGAGTTGTTGTAACACGCAAGCAATCTCTTTTGCTGCCAAAGCCTGCCTTTATTGAGCTCTCGCCAGCATAAGCGGGGTTGTACAAGTTGCTGGGTGTCAAGGTTCCCGGGACTGAAATCCATGTAGACATAACAATGTTGACAAGCACACCACTTGCTATGTGGTTTCCTTTCTTGAAAAACCATGGCTTGCTTATACGTAAGGCTTTAAAACACCTCAGGTCTGAATATGTGACCACAAATCAAAGCGGAAAAGAGATCTGAGGGGAATGCAGAAGTTCATGTTCAACTACCATGTCATATGATATTAATTTACTAGAAATATAAAATGTATTAAATGAGTGTTAGGGAGAAATGGAGGACTTACAAAAAAATTAATTTTTAATGGAAGTAATTAAATGTTTTCTACTATACTAATCCATTTATTACTAGTGAGATTCACTATTTTTCTTCTTTTTTCTTTTATTTTCTTTTCCCTTTTTTCTTTCTTTTATATGATAGTACTTACTATTAATAATATTAGCAACAATATCAGGATTCGAATTTTATTCAAAAGAGATTACTAATTTATCACAAGATGGAGGGAGGTGTAGGGGAAGTCAATATTTCTTTGATTATACCCAAATATCTTTAACAATGTTTCCTATTTGTTTTTACTTTTTATTGTTTACGTCAATTGTTAAACTATGTGATTAATAATTCTGGAAAAATAATTAAAAAATATTATTACTTTTTAAAAAAGGAACATGGATTCAGAAGGGGTGGGAGAAAATTTCCCCGCAGAGTTTACAAATCTAATCTTGGATATGTTCAAGCTCCGGCTCTGGATAAGGAAGCAAGACAGAAATAAAAACAACGGAAGCCGTTTAAAAAAAAAAAAAACTAAAAAAAAAACCCTGCCATGTCCATATAGACCACGAACCAGAGGAAAAACATCACTGTGGTTGAGATAGTAATGATTCTTCTTACAGCACCTCCCACAGTAAAAAAAAATAATCTTTCCCTTCGTGCTCATATCCAAGTGATTTAACTCCACTGAAGTCCAAAGAGTTACAGTACTATGAAGAGGAATAATAATAAGAGGAATACAGCCCTTACATTTTACTGGCTTGTTCCCCACTCATGGTGGCTTTAGACTGCTGTCTTGATAAGAATTATTTCCAAAAAAAATTATTTCCAAAAAAAGGGGGGGGAATACACTGAACATAGACAAATATCAAGTACAATTCAGTAAAACATCAGACTCATCAAGGATTTTAAATGGCGCTGCCATGTTATTATCTATAGTACATATGAAGCCAAGGAGCCTAATTCAGTACACACCCAAGCCATTTTGAAAAGAAAGGGAGGAAAAAAAACACATCGGCTTCGTTGTGTTTGCTGCATATTTTCTCCCATCTGAAAGAAATCAGAATCAGACCTGAGAGAAGCTGAGACCTTATATTATTTTTACCACCACCACCCCCCAAAAAATCCTTGATTTATAAAGTGCAAAAGATTGCCTAAAGGTTCTATAAATATTTCGTGCAATTCCGGTCAACAGATAAAAGTAGAAAAGGGTTGATACACGAAGAAATTCATCTGTCTATCAACAATGCCCTATGGAAGGGCACGATTCTGTGTACAGGAAGGCAATAATGTAGGGTATAATGAAAAACTTACAGATTTTCAGGTTGTTAGCAGATTTACTGTCGAAAAAGATGTTGTCCCAGGCACCCCAAATAAGGACATGAGACATAAGTCTTGGTTTAACTAGTTTATTTAAATGGCTGGTCTATGTCATAATTTGTTAAAATACGCTAACGTATTTTAAAGGGCGGGCATTGCTAGGCAGCTTTGCCATGGCTGCCATTATTTGGGCCAATCCACCCTGGCTCGAAACTTGGCCAGTGACTCCCCCATTTTTATTTATCCTCGCCAGCACATGAAACGTGCCAATGGGTACTAAGCTTCATCCCCCTCCCCTAATGTGCCATGAGCCACCACCAGGTTTGGGACAGTGCTGCTCAGTAGGGTTGCCAGGTTGCTGGAACCGGCGGCCAATTGCCTGCCAATCCAGCAGCCTGCTTGGAGCAGCGGCTGCGCGAGACCGTGCTCACGTCACTGCCAGGTTTATTGCCGGAAGCGCCAAGGGGTTTGAGTGGTTGAGCGGTAAAGGGCCCCTTCGCAATGTGGTGCTTCCGGGATTAAACCCAACATGTGACGTAAGCATGTCACATGCAGCCGCCTGATCCCACTCCCCAAAACCTCCCACTGCTGGAGAGGGAGGACCTGGCAACCCTACTGCTCAGCAACAAGGGCGCTCCTTCCCAATCCCAACCCATCCTGTTGAAAGGAATGTGACAGATTGTCCAAGAAATGACCCTCCATCATGTCCAGTGCCTCAGGGTGCTGGCTTGCTAATTCTCCCTACCTAGCCTGAGCAACCCATTCTATCCCTGCCAAACAAGGGGGTAGGGTTGCTTCATTCCCCTTGCCCCCAGGAACATATGGAGGAGGATCATGGGGAGGGGGAGAGTCATATGATGTGGTGATGTCCCTTCCGGGACCCTGAGATGGTGTCACTGCATTGCATGACACTCTATGTGGTAAAGACCATAGAGATTTGGGGAAATTCCTAGAGTCACAGATGCAGTGATGGAAAGTGATTTGGATGTGGCCAATCACACACACACACACAAACTTTTCTCCTGCTGTGTGAGCAGGCGGAGTAGGTGGGCAAGCCTAGATTGCCACTATCAGAGTACCTCTCTGCCAAAGAGTAAGCAGGACCCAAGCACGTGACTGCAGAGGCTGGTGGGTTTTTTGGTCCCAGCCAGCTCTGTGCTCCTAATACAGGAAATGCTCCCAAGGGGACATTTTCTGTATAAGGCCTAGCTAATCCAAAATTAACAAGCATTTCAGGAAGGGCAAGCTGTGAAACAGTGGCACCAGGTTTTGCAAGACCTGGTTAAAGGCTGCATAACTAGCCACCTCTGATGACAGAGTACTAACCCCAGGACAGGTCCGACCCCCAAACCCTGAAAATTAGTCAGTCCCTGCAAATATCCTCCTCACTACCAGGTATGGGGGTGCCCTCTGTTCAACTCCCTAACCGATCACCCCACCAGTGCAAGGGGTGCTGCCATCAGAGCAGATACAGGGCATGATCATTCGCATTTGCTCCTGGGGAGGTGGGGGTTCCACACCACCAGACAGGCCCACATCACTGATGCTTAGGGTTGCCAACTGCCAGCAGCTGGCGCTTAGCAGGAGACTGGAGGGCAGGGATTTGGCAGGTGCTGTTGGAGGAGCGGTGTGACATCACTTCTGGGTCGAGCCCAGAATGTCCCATGAGTGTAATGACATCACATCTGGGTTCTTCAGCCCATTTCCCCCCTACTACCCTACAGAGTGGCAGCTGAAATTGGGGGCTTCTCTACTGGTGGTTCTCTTGGCACTGCAGCAGTAGAAGCAGATATCCCCTCAACCAAGAAGCCAGCTGCTTTGCCAAGTGGTCCTTTTTTCAAGGCTGCCAGGGGCAATTCCCCTGGAAATGTAGTAGCTAGGCTAACCAGCTCCTGTGGTGCTGAGGTCACCACTCCTGCTGCACTCTTCTGAGGTCACCACTCTTCTTGCCACAGCTATTTTGGGCACTGGGAGAAATTTTTTGAAAAATCACAGGCATCACATGCTGCGGAAAAACTCAGAAGTGACATCACGTTGCTCTAAGAATTGCCAAAACTCTATGGTTTTACCATAGTGTTTCCTGCAGTTCCTAGAGTGACTTGACATCACTTCCTGTTTTCCCCAGAAGTGACATCAAATTGCACACACATTGCCAGAGCCACCTATGACTGCCCCCATCTCCTGCCAGGTGCCAGCCATTGGCTGGCAACCCTAATCAGGAAGTCCAGCCGACTCCCCACTGAGGTCCTTACTCCAGAGCTGCCATCCTGGTAATCAGATCAGAAAAGAAGGTTAGAAGATTAGATTTGCTCAAGTGTTTATATTCTGGCCATCACTCAGGTCTTCATTGTCAGGCAGCAGTGGGATGGGCAGTCTCTTGGAGAGAGGCTTCTACGTTTCTAAGCTGCCTTTTGTCTGTTTGCACCCATGATACTGGGAAAGAATGGCAAGAATCAGAAACTGTTGCCCCTATTCATAGGGTCGCCAGGTCCATCTTCGCCACCGGCAGGAGGTTTTTGGGGCAGAGCCTGAGGAGGGCAGGGTTTGGGGAGGAGAGGGACTTCAATGCCATAGAGTCCAATGGCCAAAGCGGCCATTTTCTCCAGGTGAACTGATCTCTATTGGCTGGAGATCAGTTGTAATAACAGGAGATCTCCAGCTACTACCTGGAGGTTGGCAACCTTGCCTATTCACCAAGCCCTACTTGGCCTGGAAATCCACAAATACCCCCTTTAGGCATAGGGTTGCCAACTTCCAGGTACTAGCTGGGGATCTCCCGCTATTACAACTGATCTCCAGCTGACAGAGATCAGTTCACCTAGAGAAAATGGCTGCTTTGGCAATTGGACTCTATGGCATTGAAGTGCCTCCCTTCCCCAAACCCCACCCTCCTCAGGCTCCGCCAAAAAAGCTCCCGCCAGTGGTGAAGAGGGACCTGGCAACCCTATTTAGGCACATTGTGCTCTTGGGGGAGGCAGACGTTTTCACAGCCAGAGGCAGGCCAGGCAATGTACACTGCAGTAACCATCAGTTTCCAAGGGTGTCTAATTCACTGGTTCCCACCCGGGGGTCCGTTGACCCCCAGGGGTCCATGAGAACTAAATTAAGGTCCGCGAAACAAAGTTATAAACCCATAATAAATTAATATTTTCAATTAAAAGTTCTCTATTATAAAAATATATAGTCAAATATTATTCTAAGTTTAATGTTTAACTAACAGTTATGATTAAAGTTTATTTTCAAATTCTCTGAATTTTTATTTTGAACCTTGGGGTCCCTGCAACGAACAAAAAATTCCTAGTAGTCCCTGGTCAAAAAAAGGTTGGGAACCACTGGTCTAATTGGTGGCTTTGACTGAACAAAAATTAGCAGAATAAAATAGGGGAGGGGATATGGGGAAGAGGAAGCCCCAGGAGAGCCCAATGAACCTAACTGCTACGTTTTGAAGATGAGCTAATAACCGTTGCACAAAACAGATCCAGCTTTCGAGAGCATCCAGAATTCAGACGCTGTGTCGTTTCCTGTGCTTTTTCAAGGAGCTTAACAAAACTCCATCTGGAATTACCTCGCTGTTAAGGGTTGAAACGGAACCGGCCCCCAGCCCTCGGTAGCATCCCTAATAGACCCCTGACAGAGATGCATCTATATCAGGACTTACTGCTCATTTTGGCAGTAGGTGGCTCGCTGGCACTGAATCACATGAAAGTGTGTAGGAAGGGAAGAGAGGCTCTCTGAGAAAACAATTTCTACTGCCTTACAGTATTAATCCTTTGACATTCCTTTCATATACGACGCTAGGACAGCGGGATCGTTGGCATGCTGTGGGCACTCCCTCCCTGTTGGCGTGCATCCTCCAGTGTGCAACAAAATAAAAGCAGCCTGTGACAACATGAAACCACAACTAATGTCATATTTTGGTGTACAAAACACTGTTTATCTGTTTTTGGACTCCATACTGTGCTTTGGGGGAATTTTTCAGCCCTCTTTGAGGAAATTAGTCCTTTATTCATTTACCGGGCTCTCAGCTTGCCTTACTATCATGGAGCCAGATCTGATCGGCCACCTGGTTTTATGATGCCATCGTATGCCTTATGTTATTTATTTATTTAGTGACGTAACGTTTTTAATAGTCCGTCTTTCTCATTGGGACTCAACTAAAATTACACAGAGTGAGTCTACACAATCAACAGGATGGGACATTCAGTAAGCAACTAAAGAGGATTTGGCTTTGGGTTGCAGAACCAACACATTAAATTATGCAAAATTATACTGTACGATCCAATTTTCAGCAAACTATACACAGTAGTATAGACTGCAGCCTGAGGTTGCCAGGTTCCTCTTCGCCACCGGCAGGAGGTTTTTGGGGCGGAGCCTGAGGAAGGCGGGGTTTGGGAAGGGGAGGGACTTCAATGCCATGGAGTCCAATTGCCAAAGCGGACATTTTCTCCAGGTGAACTGAACTCTATCGGCTGGAGAGCAGTTGTAATAGCAGGAGATCTCCAGCCACCACCTGGAGGTTGGCAACCCTACTGCAGCCCCATATAATTTATCCAAGTAACTTTGTAAATTAGAAGAAGAAGAAGAATTGGTTTCATGTGTAGGAGTGGGGAAACCAACCCCTGGATTACAACTGATCTCCAGGCGATAGAGATCAGTTCACCTGGAGAAAATGGCTGCTTTTGAAGGAGGACCCTATGGCATTACACCCCACTGAGGTCCCTCCCCAAACCCCGCCCTCCTCAGGCTCCACCCCCAAAATCTCCAGGTATTTCCCAAGCTGGAGCTGGCAACCCTACCTACTACGTTATGTCACTTTTCAAATTTAAACGTACCCGTAAAACATTTTAAGATTGCCTTATATGTGATGCTGGAGATCTGTAATCAAGAACTTTCGCAGATTTAAGTTTGAGGAGGTGGGAATTCAAGTCAGGGAAGCAGTGCTGAGGAAGGGCTATTTATCCTATTTCCCACACCCTTCTCCCAGGCTAACAGTATAATCCTAAACATAGGTTCACCTTTTTATGTCTATTGAAGTCAATGGGTTTGGAAGGACATAACCGTGTTTAGGATTGCGGTAGAACGCCACTCCCACCCTGTGTTGCTATCGGGTCTATATGAAATGTAAAAGTTTTCCCTCGTGGGACCAAAGAGCATTTTTCTGGAGGAGAGAGCAATTTAGATTGAGGAAGCAGGACTGGGGAAAGGGTTAAATGCCCACTTTTATCTTTCTCCTGTGTCAGATCTATTTTAAATCACAGGGGTACACTCAAAAATACAGTGTACGAATTGGATCTTAATGAGAGAAACAGAGATCGGTCAAGATACAGTACAACTGATTAAAAGAAAAAGATTCTACAGAGCAAGCGTGGTGTGGTGGTTAAGAGTAGTGGGCTCTGATCTGGAGAACCGGATTTGATTCCCCACTACTCCACATGAGCGGCGGACTCTAATCTGGTGAACCAGGTTTGTTGTCTGTTGTGTCTTTTGTGGGGAGAGGAAGGGAAGGAGATTGTAAGCCGGTTTGATTCTCCTTAAAAGGTAGAGAAAATTGGCATATAAAAACAACTCTTCTTCTTCTTCTTCTACAAGCAAGGCTGGGGGGATATACAGCAAAATAAGTACAGCTTCCTATAACCTACTATGCTATTCATTTACTGGACTGTCATTCATAAAATCATTTTAGCATCCTGGGGGGGGGAAATCATGGTTTTCCTAATCATTTATCACCTTATACATTTATCCAGCAAACATGAGCCAGCCCAGTTATCAAGCACCCATTTCTATGGCTCTCAAAAGCATTCCTTAACTTTCTTCTGTCTGAGGGATTTTATCTTCATAAATCACACAGGGGAAAACACATTTGGAAAAAAAATATTGTGGTTGCTCTTTCCCCATTTTAACTGCTTTCTACTAATAATCCTTTGCTATGTCTACTCTTTTGAGAACAGCAAGGTTACGTTTCCTAGTCTGATCATACCAGTTCTCAAAATGGCTTGAGACAATCCATAATCTATGCCCCGTAATGAATGAAGCCAGGATGTGTGTGAGAGGATATGATGTTCCCATCACCTCAGGTTGTGTCAATTCATATTGAGTCAAGTCAGGTTGCATCAGAGGTATCCATGTCAGTACTTCTTCTTGAGACCAGTAGATTTGATTTTAAGTAGATTTAGACAGCCAATATTTCAACCACGACAAATGTATGTAATGAGCAGATAGCTTTGAAAAACCAGCTATTTTTAAAGGCCCAGGCAAGTTAGCACCATTTGATACAGCGGCATACATATTTCGGTGACACATTATTGAATTTAAGCACAAATATAGGCTTCCTGAGTTTAGTAGGAAAATATTAAATGATCTGTGAATCAGTCATAATAATCTTTGAGGAGAATCACAAATGTCCTATGAGGAAATACAGTGCACCTCACAAACATTAATGATTCCATCGTATCTCATTACTTTTTCTTATCCTGCATTTTGTCTTCACAGACATGTATCATTACAGTTGATCTAAACTTTCAGAGGGGTGCCTAGTACAGTCTGTACAACTTCAAAATGCATGTGAGGGATCACTAGTTTGAAACCACACCAATGTCTACATTTCCCTGCATGTCGGACACTTGAAGAAGAAGAGTTGGTTTTTACATGCCAACTTTCTCTACCACTTAAGGGAGAATCAAACTGGCTTACAGTCACCTTCCCTTCCCCTCCACACAACAGACACCCTGTGAGATAGGGGAGGCTGAGAGAGCGTGACTAGCCCAAGGTCACCCAGCTGGCTGCATGTGTAGGAGTGGGGAAACAAATCCAGTACACCAAATTAGCCTCTGCCGCTCATGTGGAGGAGTGGGGAATAATACCCGGTTCTCCAAATCAAAGTCTACTGCTCCAAACCACCTCTCTTAACCACTACACCACGCTGGCTTGGATATCAGGGAAGCTTTCTGGCCTAATCTCCCTGATGTATAAGCTTTCCAATTTCTTGCAGAAGCAGATCCTAGCAGAGTCACCACAGACAGGTTTCCATCTGCAGCACAAGAAGCCAGGCTTGGGTGAAGCGGAGTTCCAAGGCAGACAACTTATTTCACCAGCTGCCAGAGTTGGACTGAGGTCTTCAACATTGGAGGAAGCTCTGAAATCTCCAACCTCTTTGCCTCTGCAATTATTGGAATTTGGCAATGGTGACCTCGGAGGCAGGTGGGGGAGGCAGATTCTTCCTCCCACACCTGCTCAGCTTCAGATAGACTTGCTGTGTCAGACAGGTTGTAGGGCCAATTCCTTCCTTCCATCAGTATAAGGGCCTGGATTAATGGGTGGGCAATGTCTACGTCTGACTCTCTGGGAGGAGACAGGACAGGAAGGCTGAGCAACTCAGGGGCCACAGTTGTGCCATGAACCACCCTTGAACAATGGTAAAACAAATAAGTTAAATAATAACAACGTGCCTTTGAACACGCATAGAGGTTTTGTCCATCGCTGTTGAGAAACTGCAGGTTCCCAATAGGCCATAATTTAGAATTAAGAAGCAGGGTTAACCAAGCGAGTTTACAGCCATAGATTAAAATCCTGCATCTTTCACTTTAGAAATTAATCACTGACCTCTGCTGTTATCAGTAGCAAAGTAAAACAAAGTCCAGTGGCACCTTAAAGACTAACCACATTCATTTCAAATTGAGGTTTCATGAATTGCAATTCACTTGAGATTACAACCAGAGATCAGGAACATTATGTTCACATAACAATCCATTCTCTCCCCCCCCCCAACACATTAGTTTCCTCCTAGCAACACTTTCATTAAAAAATGGGGTTTTCTACAACTGTCTCCCTTTTTTTCTTGTTATAGGTAAGTACCACCTCCCTAAAATGCCTCTTAGCATGTGCAAAATGTCTTTCCTTCGCCAATTCATAGAATAAAGATGGATTAGTTTCTTTTCAAAAGAAATTTACCAGCACTGTGGGGGGGGGGGGTCTGTAGCATGGAACCAAGCACCTCCCTAACCCAAACTTTTCCTGACTTCCATTTGTAGCGGCTCCAACTTTCCTTCAATAATCAGCCCATCATTCACTCTCTCTCATTCTCTATCCTTCACCTCCTCCTTGTTTTCTGTTTTGCCTAATCTCAGTGGGCTGTGAGAAGCAGAGGGATAGTACAAGCATCTCATTTGCATTTAACACCGAGATATTTGGAAGGGAAGCTCAGAGGGCGAAAAATGAACATTTGCATTTCAAAGAATACATTTTATGCCACTTTCTTGACTTACCTCGGTAAGACCAAATAGTTACATGATCAAAAATTATGCTTTGGGTATCACCATGAAGTCTGTCTATAAAAATAAAATGGTTTATGTACTGTTCATAGGTTAGTCCATTGCAATGTCTATGCCCTGGCCTTCAGCTTTGCATTTAACCCGCACTGTCATGTATAGTTTCAGGTGGGTAGCCGTGCTAGTCTGTAGCAGCAGAACAAAATCTGATTCCGGTAGCACCGTAGGGACCAACAAAATTTTCCAGGGTTTTAAGTTTCCATGTGTCAAAGCTTACTTCGTCAGATACCTGACAAAGTGAGCTTTGACTCCCGAAAGCTTATACCTTGGAAAATTTTGTTGGTCTCAAAGGAGCTGCTGGTCTTGAATTTTGCACGGTTGTGTACAGTATCAAGAAAGAAAGAAGCACAGCTGTTTCTATAAAAGGTGGTGGAAAGTGGCATCAAGTCGCCGCTGACCTATGGTGAGCCCTTGTGGTTTTCAAGGACAGAGACGAACAGAGGTACTTTGCTATTAGCCTGCTTCTGCCTAGCAGCCCTGGACTTCCTCAGTGGTCTCCCATCCAAGTACTACCTAGAGCGAATCCTGCTTAGCTTCCAAGATCTGACAATCCTCAGCCTAGCCTCAGCCATCCCGTTAAGGTTGCCAGGGCCTTCTTTGCCACTGGCGGGAGGTTTTTGGGGCAGAGCCTGAGGAGGGCAGGGTTTGGGGAGGGGAGGGACTTCAATGCCACAGAGTCCAATTGCCAAAGTGGCCATTTTCTCCAGGTAAACTGATCTCTATTGGCTGGAGATCCATTGTAATAGCAGGAGATCTCCAGCTATTACCTGGAGGTTGGCAACCCTACATCCAATTGAGGGCTCTACAAAAGGAGGAGAGGACAGTTAGAGTGCAGATTTTTCCCATTTCAGAGTTTTGATAATTTTAGCTATTCCATTTAACTTGGGATGTCAATTATGTCCTCTGAGTCCATCTGTTATGTTTTTACCTTGCTCTTCTGGTGGAGAGCTCAGAGCAGCATAAATGGTTTGCACTTACTCAATTTTAGCCTGTGCCTCCCTGGCTCTAATAGGGTTGCCAGCTCTGGATTGGGAAATAGCTGGAGATTTTGGGGGTGGAGCCTGACGAGGGTGGGGTTTAGAGAGAGGACGGACTTCAATGCCATAGAGTCCAATTGCCAAAGCAGCCATTTTCTCCAGGGGAACGGATCTCTGTCGCCTGAAGATCAGTTGTAGTAGTGAGAGATCTCCAGCCACCACCTGGTGGTTGGCAATCCTAGTCTCTAGGCTGACCTTTTCACAACTGTCTACCAGCTCTTTGTATGTGGTGCACTTCAGCCTGGCCCTGTATCACTGTGGGCTACAGCTGGCAGCTTGCACATTTGAATACTCCCTTGTAAAGAACTCCCTGCAACTGGACAGGATTCTTAGTCTACAATCGACTTTGTCCATTATCCACTGAATAGGGTTGCCAACCTCCAGGTGGTGACTGGGGATCTCCTGCTATTACAACTGATCTCCGGGTGACAGAGATCATTTCCCCTAGAGAAAATGGCCGCTTTGGCAATTGGACTCTATGGCATTGAAGTCCCTCCTCTCTTCAAATCCTGCCCTCCTCAAGCTCCGCCCCCAAAATCTCTAGGTATTTCCCAACCCGGAGCTGGCAACCCTACCTCTGAACACAGAACGAGTTTGGCTTGATATCGGAGGGACTCTTCGAGGTTTTAAGGGCCATGCTACAGTACCTGCTCTACACATTATCAAAGGAGTTCCTCCACCCAAACCAACTGGCGCTCAAAAACAACTGGAACTTTCATTGGTACCTTTCCGTCCCGTAGATAGTAGGAAGTCAATTAGCAGTGTGTTGGTGTGTAGCAGCTGCCCGGCTATCAGCAGTCCTCACTCTTTGCTCTTTTCTTCCTATTTCCAGCTGGTTAATAATCCCCTAGCCAGTCAAGCGGCGGCGGCAGCAGCAGCGGCAGCCATGGGGTCTATAGCGAGCTCGCAGGCCTTTGGCAATGCACTCTCCGGCCTTCAGGGGGTCACAGGTCAACTAGTCACTAATGCACAAGGACAGGTGAGTGGAAGACGGAGGGGAAGAGTGAATTCCTACGGCATATTGATCTCGGGCTGAGCAGCAAATACCTTATGCATGACAGCAATTTGTGGCTGCACGTATATTGGGAGAAGGAATAAATAAATAATGTTCCTTGGCAAAAGGGGAAGAAGAACAAAGCGTTTAGACTTGCTGAGGTGGAACTGGAAAAATCCTTTAAAAAAAAAATTAAAGTTTGCAAAGCAATTCAGAAATGGACGTCAGGATTTTGAGTTCTGGCACCTGCAAATGTTGGATTACGGATTTCTGTAACAGCATAACCGAACCGGGCACTGCTCCTTTAATTCTTGGGAATATACTGTGCGGGTTTAGAACTAATAACAGTGGCAACAACAACCCTTTTGAAATGAGCATTAACCTCGAAGTGTTTGAGAATTAGGTGCTAATAGGCAGGATCCAGCAAAGGCTGGACACTTCAAAGCCCTACTGTTAACTCCTGCTTAACTCTCGCATTGAAATACTCAGAAGTTAGTCCCACTGAGATAATGGGATTTACTCCTATGGGTCTCAGGACCTAGGGAGTAGGCTTGCAACTCAGCAAGGACTATAGGAAATTCAGTGGTACTACTTCCAAGTGACATTGCATAAAGTTTAGCTATCCAAAGTGCCTTGCTTTAGTGGGATTCTACCTGTTGGTTTAAAAAAATATATGTGTTCTTAACTAGCCTTTCATGTTAACCATCAGAATACAGAACAAAACAGTGATGCTACCAGTTTTTCATGCAAATGAGAGGGGGTTGTGTTTTGTAGATATCAAATATAATTCTATGGTACGTTATAGTCTGAAGACTAGCTGTAAGTCTGGGAGAACTCTTAGCCCCACTTTGAGGCTTGGTAACCCTCCTTGCAAGACTGCCTCTGGGATTGTAGTAGAGTTTCCAGGTCCCTCTTCACCACCGGCGGGAGGTTTTTGAGGATGAGCCTGAGGAGGGCAGGGTTTGGGGAGAGGAGGGACTTCAATGCCATAGAGTCCAATTGCCAAAGCAGCCATTTTCTCCAGGGGAACTGATCTCTATTGGCTGGAGAACAGTCATAATATCAGGAGATCTCCAGCTAGTACCTGGAGGTTGGCAACCCGAGTGTGTAGCATTGTAACCTGGCCTTTTCTTTAAAGGCAAGGCCCTCTTTTTCTTCCCCATAGGACAACCATCAGCTTGTTGTTCCCCTTGAATTCACATGACTCCACTCCCATTTTTCTCAGAAGTAGCCTTCACATCAGAGGCCAAGAGAAGCAGCAGCAGATGGAGTCAGGAATCATGAAATGACTTCACTTTACAGAAAGAACAAGAGGGCCCATTTGTCATAGGGTTGGCATAGGTTGGGGGGTAGGAACATGGGAGGCATGTGACATCAGTGACAACATTATGTCACTTCCAGGTATAACCGAGCAGTGACAATGGGTAGCTCTAGGAACTGTCGGACACTCTGTGGTTTTACTATAAAATTTTGGTCAATTCCTAGAGCTACCCTTTGTCATTTCTGGGTTGTAACCAGAAGTGATGTACCAGCACAGAGGAAACCGGCAGGTTTTTAAAATAATTTCTCCCACCACCATTCCACAGCAGTCACCGGGAGGTAACCCTAATTTGTCATATTACTCTGGCTTTTATTTCACTACGTAAGGTATCCACATGAATACTGAAACCCACCAATTAAACTTTAAAATGTTCTGTTATCTATACCGAAAAATAGTCACCAATTCCTCAAGGCCCCTTGAGCCTGTTATTAAAAGTGATATTGGGAAGCAGCAACATTTATCTTTTGAAATCAGAAGCTTTCGTTTCTAAAAGGGCATAATTCTTGAAATCGGTGATCATAAATTTGTGCTCTCTCCATTTGTGGCGTATAATTTAAAACTGTGGAAACTGTAAATTCTTCACCTCTCCATGATCCGAAATCACCATTTAGTCGAAATGGAAGGTAGCACTTTTTTATTCTTAGTTTTATTTACTAAATATTACAAAGGATTATCATCAGATAATGTTCCTTTGGGGGTCTTGATTTTTAAAGTAATATCAATACATTGCTGTTATTGTGATGGTTGTTTTGTGGTTGTTAACATAAAGCATAAACAAAGATGCAATCTGAACTCACGCTCCTCTTCTAAGAACCACAAGGGGGGGAAAAGTGCTGACCTTGTTATATTTACTGGGTGGGTACAGAATTGTTCCATCACTACCCCGAGGGTTGAACGATGGAGCTTGTCAAAGTGAGGCCTTATCTAATGAATCATCTTATCGCAGGTGCACACCACACATATTAAAGGAGGATTGCACGACCACCGTGCCCTCTACAATAACCTTTCAGTGTCTACTTTAACCCTTGTTTCAATCCCTTTTCATCAAAGGATCATTTTATGCAGTGCGCTTTAAATGGAGGCTCTCAAAAGCCTATTAAGATTTCTGTTAGGGATGGAATGGAAGAAAAGTTGGTTATAATGCCTATAACTCATAGTCAGATCAGCTCCATCTAGAAAGCTTGCTTGTTTATATCTGTGCTCCAGAAATAGTGCAAACTCTCCTCTCACAGGAGGCAGGAGGCGCGTAGGACGTAAATTTAAGCCTCTGAGATATAAAACCATGACAGTTTGTCAGCAGAAGGGAGTTTTCCCCCCACACCTCTTTCCGACTTTCTCAGGAAGGGAAGTAATTGGACTGGGTTGGTAAACTGTTGGTCAAACACATTAGTCCTGTGCAAGAATAAAATGGCATCCTGGACTCCGCAGCAGAACTGAATATTTATTTTGTACCCCCAGTCCAGTTAGAGGACTAGTCTTGCAATATCACAGCAAAACACGGAACAGTATGTTGTTCACACTACATAACGTATCTTCTATCTACATCACTGGTGCCCAACCGGGGGTCCGTGGACCCCCAGGGGTCCGCGAGAACTAAATTAAGGTCCATGAAACCAAGTTATAAACCCATAATAAATTAATATTTTCAATTAAAAGTTCTCTATTATAAAAATATATATTCAAGTATTATTCTAAGTTTAATGTTTAACTAACAGTTATGATTAAAGTTTATTTTCAAATTCTCTGAATTTTTATTTTGAACCTTGGGGTCCCTGCACCGAACAAAAAAGTCCTAGTGGTCCCTGGTCAAAAAAAGGTTGGGAACCACTGATCTACATGAAGGTTTTTAAAAACTTCCTTAGAATGTGAAGGTTTCTGCCTCATTTACCCTCAAGTTTCTCAAGTTCAAAAGGAAGGATATGGGAATGATTGGTAATCTGTGTGTGTGTGTGTGTGTGTGTGTGTGTGTGCGCGCACACACACACACACAATACTGTTGCCAACCTCCAGGTGGTGGCTGGAAATCTCCTGGGATTACAAGTGATCTCCAGGTGACGAGATCGGTTCACCTGGAGAAAATGGCAGCTTTGGAAGGTGGACTCTATGGCACTGAAGTCCCACCCTTCTTCAAACCCTGCCCCCCCCTCAGGCTCCACCCCCATAATCTCCAGGTATTTCCCAGCCCAAAACTGGCAACCCTAGTGCATAAAGCTGGCCAATACTGTATCTACCTCTTTATTCATTTTGTTAAAAAATGATTTCTAGTGTACCTCTCAAAGTGCCTGACAAAGGAATAAAATCCAGTGATGATGAAATCAAACATCAAATTAAAATGAAATTCCTCACCCTAAAATCACCCCCCTCCAAAAAAAAACCCTAAAACTCCACCCTAATTGTTACGGCAAGGCCATAGACAGCCCCAGAAGAGAAATCCACATTCACTCTTTGCAGCATTCAGATACCTTCCTCAAATGAAGAATCTTAGAGCCAAACTATATGTTACATTTATACAAGATTCAGGGGGGAAGTGGTTGACAGGGGAAGGCCCCTAACCTGCTGCAAACTGCTGCCTCCCTAGGATGTATTGCAATGGAGAAGGGGTTGTAAAACTACATTAAAAGCTGCCAGTGTGGTGTGTTTTAGCCTTGTATGACTTTTAAAGGAGCTACGTTGCTGAATCTCCTTTGTTAGTTAATTCGCAGATTTGGAGGCCCTGCTTCAAAATACAAAAATGGGAAAGGCCCTGCTTCAAAATACAGCCAATCATACCACGAATAATGTCATATGGTTAAAAGTGAACTAATCTTCTATCAGACATAAAGGACATCTCTGAATTTGAATAATTGCAGAGATGCAGAAACACAGAACTTGTGTGTTGGATCTAAAGTACTAATAGTGGTGCCTTCTTCCAGAATGAGAAGGCTTTTGCTGGTGAAAGAGGAATGTTCTACTGGTGTAAGACTCCTCAAGCTGGTGGAAGGTGTTCTGGATGACTCATATCAGGCCTAATTCATATTTAAGTGTGCACTTAAGAAGCCCTGGGAATCTAGTTAGCTTTCCTTTATCAGATCTTTTAGCCAGAGGTACCCCTCAACAGGGGAGGGGCTGTGGTTCAATGGCAGAGCAGAAGGTCCCAGGTTCAATCCCCGGCATGATCTCCAGTTAAAGGAACGAGGCAAGTAGATGATGTGAAAGACCTCTGCCTGAGACCCTGGAGAGCTGCTGCCGGTCTGAGTAGACAATACTGACTTTGATAGACCAAGGGTCTGATTCAGTATAAGGCAGCTTCATGTGTTCAGTAACACTTTAGGCTTGTTAAAAGTATAGTACACACTATTAGAGAATCTCTGCTTCCATTTTAAGCTTTTATTAAAGCATACCTATTCCATCTCTAACATTGACTAAGTCAACTAAGCATTATACCATTCATCCATCATTGTTACATAGATCATTAAAGGAGAGCAATACACGAGTCCTTAGAAGTTTCTTACCTAAAAATAAGCAGGTCACAGGCAAACAGCCCTTTTTGAGAAGAAAGCTATTACTCAATTAAACTTCCCTATTTATAGAATTTTAACATCATCTCCTAGCAATAGCTAACTGTCCCACTTCATAACAGTGGACATGGCTAACTCATTATCTTATAACTTATTTATTTATTTATTTGACTTATATGCCACCCTTTCCCAACTTTCAAGTCAGTCTCAGAACTGCAAACATCATACAAGGTTATCAATACTTAAAATATTTTTTTAGAATATTTAAAAGTTGTTGTTTTATTCTTGCTACTTTTAATCTTAAAATCTATTCAAACGTAGTAATTACAAGCTTCTCATACATATGAATGTCTTTTGGCTCTCAATCAACACACCCATCTTTGAATCATATCTTTACTTCTCTGAAGGTGGACATTCTCAGATGCTGTCTGCACTTGGGTCTCGACAAACACTATCTATTGTTATGTGTTAGATGGCTAATCTACACAAGGCCATATAATTATGTTACTACTTTGTTTTCTTGCTCCTCTCCAAGGCTGTTCAATTCTGGGTTCCTGTTTTGCAGAATTTATCTGGGAGGCCAGGATAGCTTTGTGTTTGTGCAAAGAAACATCTTCTATTATTATTTTTGGTCAGGTTTAGCAACTGTTCCCCTGTATTTCTGGCTATATCTGTGACAGAAGGAATCAGCCTTTTGTGTTTTCATTCCCTATGTGTAAACAGTCAGCCAAGTTTTATGATTTTGTTGATGGTATTAATCTTCCCAAAGAATCTAAAATTCTGATCCCTATGAAAACCACTGCAGTGATGACTAATAAAAACTCCCAGGTTCAACCCCTGCCTGAGACCCTGGAAAGCTGCTGCCAGTCAGAGTTGACAAGACTTATTTTGATAGACCACTGATCTGACTCAGTAGAAGGCATCTTGATGTGACATATACTGTTGATTAAAATGGTGAACATAGTGCTTTCCTTGATTATTTTTCAGCAGTCCCGACGATTTCATTGTTAGAGTTCTAAATGTTACTGGAAGGTGGCCATTTTATAACAATTGAGTATTTAACAAGAACCCTAATATTAGTTTCATAAATCAAACACGTCTGTATCATTCTAACTAGTAGTTTATATATTCTTAAAACCTCTCCTTTTTTAATGTTACAATCAAAAGAAAGAAAAAGACATCAATTAAAAATATTGTATAATATGCACAGTGGATGTACAGGACTGGGACATAGTTTAAGAACCAGCCGAAGGATAAGAACATAAGAAAGGCCCTGCTGGATCAGACCAAGGCCCATCAAGTCCAGCAGTCTGTTCACACAGTGGCCAACCAGGTGCCTTTAGGAAGCCACAAACAAGACAACTGCAGCAGCACCATCCTGCCTGTGTTCCACCGCACCCAAAATAATAGGCATGCTCCTCTGATACTAGAGAGAATAGGTATGCAGCATGACCAGTATCCATTCTAACTAATAGCCATGAATACCCCTCTCCTCCATGAATATGTCTACTCCCCTCTTAAAGCCCTCCAAGCTGGTAGCCATCACCACATCCTGGGGCAGGGAGTTCCACAATTTAACTATGCGTTGTGTGAAAAAATACTTCCTTTTATCTGTTTTGAATCTCTCGCTCTCCATCTTTAGCAGATGACCCCGTGTTCTGATATTATGGGAGAGGGAGAAAAACTTCTCCCTGTCCACTCTCTCCAAACCATGCATAATTTTATAGACCTCTATCATGTCTCCTCTTAGCCGCCTTCTTTCCAAGCTAAACAGCCCTAAGCGTCCTAACCGCTCCCCATAGGACATTTGCTCTAGTCCCTTAATCATTTTGGTTGCTCTTTTCTGCACCTTCTCAAGCTCTGTAATATCCTTTTTTAGGTGTGGTGACCAGAACTGTACACAGTATTCCAAGTGTGGTCTCACCATAGATTTGTACAAGAGCAGTATGATATCAACAGTTTTATTCTCTATTCCTCGTCTAATTATGGCCAGCATGGAATTTGCCTTTTTTACAGCAGCCGCACACTGGGTTGACATCTTCATTGAGCTATCCACCACCACCCCAAGATCCCTTTCTTGGTCTGTCGCTGCCAGCACAGATCCCATCAGTGTATATGTGAAGTTGGGACTTTTTGCCCCAATATGCATCACTTGACACTTGCTCACATTGAATCTCATTTGCCATTTTAATGCCCATTCTTCCAGTACGCAGAGATCCTTCTGGAGCTCTTCACAGTCCGATTTTGTTTTAAACACCCTAAATAATTTGGTGTCATCTGCAAACCTGGCTACTTCACTGTTTAACCCCAACTCCAGGTCATTGATGAACAGGTTGAAAAGCACCAGTCCCAACACAGATCCCTGAGGCACCCCACTGCTCACATCCCACCATTTTGAGAACTGACCATTGATTCCTACTCTCTGCTTCCTATTTTTCAGCCAGCTCTCAATCCATAAGAGGACTTGTCCTCTTATCCCATGACGTTGAAGTTTGCTTAGCAGTCTTTGGTGGGGGACTTTGTCAAAAGCTTTTTGGAAATGCTTATTGACGCTTTCAAAAAACTCTAATAGGTTAGTGAGACAGGACCTACCCTTACAGAAGCCATGTTGGGTTTTGCCCAGCAGACCTGGGTTTTGCCCAGCCAGATGATGCTATTCTTTTTCTTATTTTAAAAAATCAAAACAAACCCAGGCAATTTAAAGCAAGCTCTGATGTATCCAGGCACTTCTTGAAAGAGCCAGTGGGGTGTAGTGGCTAAGAGCAGTGGTTTGGAGTGGTGGACTCGAATCTGGAGAATTCTGGGTTTTATTCCCCACTCCTCCACATAAGCAGCAGATGCTAATCTGGTGAACCAAGTTGGTTTTCCCGGTTGGGGTGACCTGGAGCTAGTTACAGCTCTCTTAGAGCTCTCTCAGTCCCACCTACCTCACATGATATCTGTTGTGGGGAGGGGAAGGGAAGGTGATTGTAGGCCGGTTTGATTCTTCCTCAAGTGGTAGAGAAAGTCGACATATAAAAAGCCAACCCTTCTTCTTCTTCATAGTGCAGTCCTAAGCAGAGTCACACCCATTCTAAACCCATTCACTTAAGGACCTGAGTCTTTTTAAGACTGCACTGTCACACTTTCCCAAGTTTCAACAGGTTTTTCCTGTGCTTGTAATTTGCCTCCATGAGGGTTTTCCCACCTTGTTTCGCTGGGAAGGGGGCCCCTACAGATCCCAAACTTCTACGTTATTGCAAATCACAAAGGAAAGTTTTAATTATGAGGACTCCTTTCTGAGTATTTTTGTGCCTTCCCGATGCTGCTACAGACAGACAGACAAACAAACAAACAAACAAAAGAACCAGCCAAAGGGCTCCTTTGGCCCTAAACACACATCCTCCTTAGGAGACTGAAAACTCTTCTGCAGAGACCGAGGAGAGCCGCACACCTAGCTCCCACTAATTAACCAACGTAACTGTTCTTCCAAGACTTTTAATCCACAATTAGCGGGACGACTAAGCCGACGGCGGTGTTGTTGTTGATCCAGTCCGATAATGGGAGCCCTTTGGTTCTCATTATTCTGATGAGAGGGCAGCCATTGGCTCTTTGAGCATCTTGACGGTAAACGGTGCTAATAAGGCCTGATGGGCTCTGGGCTCCTAACAAGCCTCTCCGCGGCGAGAGTGATTACAATGGAGATAGATTTGATGGGATGCGCTCGCTTTTGTAGTGTCTCAGCTGCTGACACTCTGCGACATAATCAGGTCACGGAGCCGGTCACAGCCATCAGCAAAAGCCGTAGCTCCATCCCTCATTATTAAAGTGTATTATTCAGTCCCAGGCCTTCATAACACTGCCAAGGGCCTTTTCATTTCATATATATATATATATATGTGTGTGTGTGTGTGTGTGTGTGTGTGTGTGTGTATGTATGTGTGTATGTATGTGTGTATATATATATATATGTTTGTGTGTGTGTGTGTGTATATGTATATATGTATATGTATATATGTATGTGTGTATGTATATGTATATGTGTGTGTGTATATATATATATATATGTATGTATATATGTGTATGTATATATATGTATGTATGTATGTATATATGTATATGTGTATATATATGTGTGTGTGTGTGTGTGTGTGTATACATAATGTCTCTGCCCCACGCCCTCCTGCTCCTCTTTGGCTCAGCATCAACTCCTGACTAACAAAATAAAATATTTCGTTGGCTAAAGAGCTAGTGAATTCTTTCCAGAAATGGGAATAAAGCAGGCCCTTTCGGATCCAGCGAAAGGATCACAATTAAATAAGATAGGGATTTTTTGTCACCACGCTCTGCATGGAGCAATGTAGTATGTTACGTGCAATAAAAATGGGTGGAGAGAATTACAAAAATAGGATCTGACTCTCTATGTGGATTGATTTGTAAAGTCCTGACTGTGTATCACATTTGAAGAAAGGACAGGGCTACCTCTCTTTAATGTACCTAGGCCCGCTGCTACCTGGCAGTTGCTTTAATTCTTATCATGCCCTAAACATTTGTTCTTGAATAAAGGAAAACACAACCTCGACAATGGAGTTGTTCTAGAAAAATGTATGAGGCTATTTTGGATGACATCTTCAAGGTATTAAAGGCCAGGCTAGGAACCCCTGCAGTCGTTTTTCAGAGTTGAAGCAAATTTGAAAATTTTATCAGTACACATGGTATAGATGCTAAACTCACAAAAAAAAAATCTTTGCATCAGTTAGACATGTTTATTTTTTTTATTCCTGTAAAACCTGTTTGACCAGAAGCAACGGCAGGACAAAAAAGATATGTTTGTTGTGTGCGCCATGATAAGAGATGCCTCTCTTAAGAGATGCCTCTCTTACGCCACTTTCAGCTCTGTTAAAAAGAGTTGTCTGTCTACAGTTTTTAATCCACACACCGTTCAGGTTACAGTGCTTGTTCTTAAATGATTTACATCCTTAAGACATTTACCTAAGAGTAAAATCTGACGACTGAATTACAATTAAGGGCAGCTTTTACTTTGTGTACAGAACATAAAATGCCTGATCCTTTCCTTGATGACACATTCACACAATTTAAAGGACAATGGGGTATATGCACATGTCCCTCATAAGCAAAGGGACGCATGAGTATTTTATACTCTGATTTAGACAGAATATGCCTCAGGAGTGTTCACAGCAACTGAGCGCAGTGGTTCCCAACCTTTTTTTGACCAGGGACCACTAGGACTTTTTTGTTCGTTGCAGGGACCCCAAGGTTCAAAATAAACATTCCGAGAATTTGAAAATAAACTTTAATCATAACTGTTAGTTAAACATTAAACTTAGAATAATATTTGAATATATTTTTATAATAGAGAACTTTTAATTGAAAATATTAATTTATTATGGATTTATAACTTTGTTTCGCGGACCTTAATTTAGTTCTTGTGGACCCCTGGGGGTCCGGCGACCCCTGGTTGGGAACCAGTGAGCTAAAGGAAGGGATGATGGAGAGAGAAATCTTCCTGTCTGAGTCCCTAATAAAAGGGGAAAATTTTGGGGGGTCATCCTCTTGCAGCAGTTCTTCATGGCCCCCCCAGCTTGTACCATCTAAAAATAAACTGGTTTTCCAGGGGTCCTTTCAAAATTACAAGTGATCTACAGACTACAGAGATCAGTTCTCCTAGAGCAGTGGTTCCCAACCTTTTTTTTTGACCAGGGACCACTAGGACTTTTTTGTTCGGTGCAGGGACCCCAAGGTTCAAAATAAAAATTCCTAGAATTTGAAAATAAACTTTAATCATAACTGTTAGTTAAACATTAAACTTAGAATAATATTTGAATATATATTTTTATAATGGAGAACTTTTAATTGAAAATATTAATTTATTATGGGTTTATAACTTTGTTTCACGGACCTTAATTTAGTTCTCGTGGACCCCCAGCCAGTGTCCTAGAGGAAAGAGCAGCTTTGATGGGTAGACTCTTTAATAACAAAAGAGGGGGGGAATCCTGATGGAACTCAACCAAAATACTGATTGCAAACCAAAGAGGTTGAGCTGGAAAATGTTAAAATTACAAATATATAAATTTTAATAAGGTGCACATGTAGATTAAAAGCATAAAACTCCTAGTAAAGGCAAAAACCTACACATTCAGTATATACAAACATAAACAACTGCGATGTACAATCTTTCTTTGACCAATATAAGATCCAAAAAGGACCAGACACGTTTCGGCCTGGATAGGCCTTCCTCAGTGGTCGGTATAAAATTATAATTTATCACACATCCTAATATTCTAATCATAACATAATGGGCAGTAAGAAATATCTAAAAGCCCTTCTAGAACAGTGAAGCTCCCTGTGAATTTCTTTATTTCTTATACGTTAAAACCTGGCTTCACTGTCTCACCGGGTTCTTAAGGATGTGGACTCATTAAGCAGTGTATTAGGTCAAATGTTATGATTACAATATTAGGATGTGTGATAAGTTATAATTTTATACTGACCACTGAGGAAGGCCTATCCAGGCCAAAACGCGTCTGGTCCTTTTTGGATCTCATATTGGTCAAAGAAAGATTGTACATCGCAGTTGTTTATGTTTGTATATACTGAATGTGTAAGTTTTTGCCTTTATTAGGACTTTTATGCTTTTAATCTGCATGTGCACCTTATTAAAATTTATATATTTGTAATTTTAACATTTTCCAGCTCAACCTCTTTGGACTCTTTGGTGTACCATAGAGTCTAGGAGCCTAGGAGAACCAGAAGCCCCAGAGTGGCCACAGACAGTGGATACTCTAGAATGCCATCTTCTTCTATTATTTAATTACATATAGAGTCACCAGAGGCCTGTTAGGGATTGAGAGAATGATAAGACTGCTGTTGGCTGGTATCCTCGTATGGGTGTTCAGAGTGGACTTTTCTCCTTAACACTGAGAAAAACCTGAAGATGATTTTGAGAGGGCTTTTTAGGCTGAGTGGAACATAACTGGATAGCAGCCAGTTATTCTAGCACAAAGCAACCTGGGAGAGGGACTTCTCAGTTTTGGCACCCAAACTCTGGAACTCTCCAGAGAGAGATGCTCTCCCCTGGGAGACGGTTACAAACCATTTAATTGGCAGTAATTTGAGCTGACTCAAATAATTTGCTGACTCAGATAGTCTTAGATTTGTTGATTCAGAAATAATAATAAGAAGAGTTGGTTTTTCTCTACCACTTAAGGAAGAATCAAACCAGCTTACAATCACCTTCCCTTCCCCTCCCCACAACAGACACCCTGTGAGGTAGGTGGGGTTGAGAGAGCTCTAAGAGAGCTGTGACTAGCCCCAGGTCACCCCAGCTGGCTTCATGTGTAGGAGGGTGAAGAGGAGGGGACGGAGGAGGGGGAGGGGAGGAGGAGGACGGAAAATCCAGTTCACCAGATTAGTATCTGCCGAGGAGTGGGGAATCAAACCCAGTTCTCCAGATCAGAGACCACTGCTCCAAATCACCGCTCTTAACCACTCTTAACCACACCATGCTAGCTCTTCGTTGGCTTCATAAGTGTGAACCCAATGAAGCTTCCTTCCCAATGAAGCAGTTTCAGAATCTAGTTTAGCTAAAGGTAGATGTAGTCCCCAATGTGAAAGTCCAGCTTGCTTGATTCAAGTGACTAGGTTTTTAAGAAATCCTATGTAAGCACCCATCTCATACAGTGCATCAGAAGAGTCAGTGAGATGTAGAGCTGCTTTTCTTATTAGGACAACCCAACACCTGTGTCTGTTTCGAATGTCAGGAAACATGCATACCTGTAATATAGAGGTCATGCAAAAGTCAGCTTCTTCCCCATATGTACTGGTACCATGTATTTCTGCCATCTGAGCACTGGATGACCATGGTGGTCATAGGGAAACATAGTGTGAGCAGCAACTTTGCAACTAGGGTTGTCAATTTCCAGGTAGTAGCAGGAGTTCTCCTGCTAATTCAACTGATCTCCTGCCGATAGAGATCAGATCACCTGGAGAAAAATGGCTGCTTTGGCAATTGAACTCTATGGCATTGAAGTCCCTCCCCTCCCCAAACCCCGCCTTCCTCAGGCTCCACCCCAAAAACCTCCCGCCGGTGGCAAAGAGGCAACCCTATTTGCAACATTTCCCCCTACATGTGAAATAATCATTGTGAAATAAAAGTATATAATGATATGACTAGTGGAATGTGAGCCAGTGTGGTGTAGTGGTTAGGAGTGGTGGGCTCTAATCTGGAAAACCAGGTTTGATTCCCCACTCCTTCGAATGAATGGTGGACTCTAATCTGGTGAACGGGTTGGTTTCCCCACTCCTACACATGAAGCCTGCTGGGTGACCTGGGGCTAGTCACAGTTCTCTCAGAACTGTCTCAGCCTCACCTACCTCACAAGGTGTCTGTTGTGGGGAGAGGAAGGGAAGGAGATTGTAGGCCAGGTTGATTCTCCTTAAAAGGTAGAGAAAATTGGCATATAAAAGCCAACTCTTCTTCTTCTTTATTTGTGCCGCTAGGGTGCTACTGCCCAAATGAGTATTCATAAATATTTAAAATTTCACACTTGAAAGTGTCAGGATCCAACCCTGAGAACAACACTAAGCAGGTTTATTAAGAATCCTACTCAGTTCTGTTCAATGGGTCTTACTCCACAGAAACATTTATATCCCAGATGTGCTGTGATTGAGAAGTTTTTCTTTGGAGGAAGACTTGGGCCTTTACTGGGGGGAAAGTGGGGTACGGATATTTTAAATAGATAAAATAAATAAAGGAATCTTGAAGGAATCCACAGAAAAACTCCTTCCACCGCAGACGATTCCTCACATAGCAGAGGATTCTACCCATTATCTGTGTGTGTGTTGGTGGGGGGGCGTTCATTGTACATTCAAAAATTAGCCAAAATGTCTAATGTCATCACTTGTGAAACAAATTTGAAATCTGAATTCATATTTTGAATGTGGATTTTTACCATTATAAATAGTAAGTAAGTATTTATTATGGTCCTAGACCAGAATGCTATTATATACAAAGAATTAAAAGTGTTACAAAGGTTGTAAATATAAATATCATGTCTTCAATCACTCTCCATACGATTGATGAACATTCGTCATCACTAAAATATAAAGTGAAGTAATACTAAAACAGATAAAAATAAGTAATAGGAAGATATACAGTATTATCTGCTTATGATCCTTCTTGAGCCTGTGTAGACCAAGATTTCCTGACTTTTAAAACCAGCCAGCCAAATTTCACCACCTTAAAAGTCATCTCCTGATTTTTATCTGAAAACATACTATAAAGGTAAAACATTCTATTCTTCCATGGAGAGCCCTTCATTATTGGAACAATCAAAACATCCCGAATACGGTTGTAGATTTTACAGTCAAAAACAACATGCTGTAAAGATTCAGCATGCTCCTCTTTACATAAACATTCACATTCTTCGAGAGGAATCCTTTTGTACCTACCCTCCAGGATAGCTGAGGTGAGTGCATTATCATGCAATAGAGTAAATGCTCTCCTATAATCTGGATTGTCTAGATGGAAAATGTAAGCTGCCGAAAGTATTTTATTAAGGGTACCACTATCAAATAAACTGGTTTTAACTCTATTCAAGTCATGTTGCCTTTTGACGTCTAATATTCTGTTTTTCCAGAGCCTTCGCCTGGGGATAATCCATCGAGACAAGGAATTCTTTTGAAAGGCCATAAAAGCCCATTTTATTTCTGAGCAATCCCAGCTAATAAGGGACAAAATTATCCTGTAAAATTAACAATAAAAATAAATTAAATAAATATAATTTAATAATAAATGTGAGGTGCTTTAGACTTCCTGGTATCTGATTAGATAAACTTTAAATATGCAATATTACATGATGTCTACTGTCAAATACTAAATGCTGTTGCATGCCAACCAAATATTAAATACAATTGCATATTAATTATTAAATATGGTCATACATAAAAATATCAAAATCAAATGTCAAGAACTACAATCAAATACCATAGAATGACATTTTCAGTGGATATTCAAGAATTAAGAGAACAACTGGTAAATATCTGAAAACAAAATTCACAGAAGAAAACTGAGGTGGAGGTAAATTAATTTATGTTCTAGAGGACATAGGCATTGCACTGAAGGTCTAAGACACACAAAAGTATTTCTTCAAAATACACTTAAATACCTTTATTGCCATAGATGCTGGCATGGTCAGAGAATAAATGGCTTTGAGGATTAGAAAAATTGATGGAGCGGAAGTCTATCCATGGCTATTAGACATGATGGTTAGGGACAACACATGGGAAAGGCAAAGCAGAGCCGATGAAGTGAAACGGATAAGCTAAAAAAAAAAAAAATTAAAATCATGCAATATCTTTTGATAAAGACCACTCAAAGTAACACAAGCCAGTGCGCAAGCTTTCAAGTTCCCCAGAACTCTTCATCAGACTAAATATATACGCGTGACCTTTCACAAACTCTTTTCTGTAACTAATTGGTTTTCATAAGCACTGGAGCATAAGGGAGTAGTAGTTTAAAGAAGACGAATGCTGCATCCTTAGAGAAAGTCTTGATAAGAAGTTTTTTTTCCCTATGAATCTGGGACACACCAGAGTATCCTGTGCAGTTAGTAGGAGAAAAATTCGTCATTCAGCGAGTCAAGCAAGACAACCTTTTCTTTTTTATGGCCCCAAAATAGAAGGGTTGTTTGGTGCCATTTCAAAGGCTGTGAGGTAGCTTCTCTCGTAACGTGGGGAGGAATAAACTCATTTATGGTCCACCATCTACTGAATCACACAGTATGGCTAAAGAAAACATGCAATGTATCCTTTAGGAGCTTAACAGTGTCCATGTTCTTGCTGTCCTTCGGGGAGTTCTAAAATCAATATGCCCGCCTGAGGCAGAGCGCCTCACAGAAATGCCTCTAAGGCAACTCTGTCCCATTTCACCCTCACTGCCTTAGGCAGTCTCTGCTCTGGCCTTTTATTTTTATTTTATTGCTCACCACCGCTGCCACCAGTTAAATTCCACAGGTAGATATGGTGATGAGATAATCAACAGTACTCTAATGAGTGGGAGTTTTAGTGACAGCCTCCTCATAGACAGTCCAGATAGTGGCCTAAACGTCAAAGTCGTGTTGAGTGCCAAGGAAATTCCAAGAGCTACTACATTCTTATTTTATTTCTCACCAGCGCTGCCACCAGTTAAATTCCACAGGTAGATAAGGTGATGGGGTACCATGGCTTAGATCCTATGCAGTGCGAGCAGATCTGCTCTGCATGTATAGTGACTTTCCTGCCTTCCCTCTCCCACTGCAATTATCTATGGTCCACAGAGTTGGTCCCTTGTAGTCAGTGGATTCTCAGGTAGTCAAAGCAGGGGGTTTGTAGTGAGATAGTTAAGGACAATTATTCTCTATCGGCTGGAGATCAGTTGTAATAGCAGGAGATCTCCAGCTAGTACCTGGAGGTTGGCAACCCTAGATATAACTATCCTTAGGATTGCACCACTAGATGATTGTTTTAAAAGCATCTAGTGGTGCAATCCTAAGCAATGTTAAGCAAAAATTCTCCTTTTTTATTTGCCTCTCTTTTACTGTAAGTATTTCAGTGTTTCTTAGTAGGTTCTTCAAGATGAGGATAGTTCACAATTAAACGTTTCTATTGATGTTTGTGAATAGCTTTGGGATTTTTGCGCTGATTTTATGGCGATAGACGTTGAGGGCATTGAGAAGAATTTTTGTAAGGGATTAATTTCTTATTATTAGCCCCAGGATAAGTTCTGTTGGGAAGAATCACACAGATAAGAACAAAAGGCCAACACTGTCTCAAAGCAACATCGGTGTTGATAGCGTTGACAATAAAACGAGTACCTTACCTTTGGAATGTAGGACGTTATGCAATCAGTCTTCAATGTATAGTGAAGAACTGTACCGAGATAACAGAATGAAGACCCTGTTTAGAACTCTGAAGAACTTCTTCAGCTAGCCTGCTCTGTTAAAAATTTGGCATACTCAGTATTTTACAGCTGGGAAGGTGAAGAAGAACAACTCTGTGTGGTAGTGCTCTGCGTGGAAGCCATGTCATGGTCACACAAAGAGGGTCAATGGCTACCAGGTAAGAGTAACACTCTACCAGATTGGGCCACATACCCACAGCAAGGCTCTTTCGTATAACTACCACTGCTCTGAATGCTATCATGCTGGAGTGCTTTTTGGGCAGCTTCCACAGCGGGGAAGATTGTTTGAATCTCTCCTCATAAACAAGGGTCGTTTGCAACGTCTGCATTCTGGTAGGAAAGATAATTGAAATTGTAAGTTTCTGAGTTTTAGCCTCAATACTTCAATAATGGAGCCACCCACAAGATAAAGAAAGGCAGAGTGTTTTGGCCCATTCTTGATGTCACGTTATTTATTACCCAAGGCTACACAAATTTTATAATACAGAGAATACATGAATGTGCAGCCCTCTATACGTGAGCACATTGGCCTTGGCTCGCTAGCACTTCCGGTGCTGCAGGTAGTTTCTGTTTTTACTGCTAGCAGTTTTTTGTAGAAGAAGAAAGAGGGAACAATGGAGACACATCAGTTTGCACAAGGAGAACGTTCATGTGACCAAACAGAGCTGATGGACTCTTGGGAAAATGAGACAGAACATAGAATTAGCCATTGCATATCTACTTCCAACATAAAGGACAAAATAAAACACAGAAGTGGACCAGCAACGTTCACAGCTGTGAGTAGGGTTGCCAGGTCCAGGATGGAAAATAGCTGGGGATTTGGGGGGTAGAGCCATAGGAGGGTGGGGTTTGGGGAGGGGAGGGACCTCAATGAGGAATAATGCCATAGAGTCTACCTTCCAAAGTGGTCCTTGTCTCCAGGTGAACTGATCTCTGTCACCTTGAGATCAGTTGTATTAGCAGGAGATTTCCAGCCGCTACCTGAAGGATGACAGCTCTAGCTGTAAGAAATGACAATTTAGTTTGGTAAGGAAGTCTGAAATGGACTTTAGTCCAGGAAAGGTTAGGCCATAATAAATTTGTTACATTGGATCCAGAGATTCTGCTTTGGTAACAATGGAGGCTTCTGTGGTTTAAGGGGTTTTCATCTAGTGGGAGAGGCATGTTCTTCTGGCAGAAGGCTGCTTAGGCCAGAGAAAATTCTTGTATTGGAGGAATGCTCCAACATTAGTGGAATGGAACCTTTGGATCCAGCCTCTAATTTTTAACATGTCCTAAGATTCCTTTTTGATTTTTTTCTAGAACCCACTAGCACAGTAGGAATTGTAATATGTGTTACAAAAAACTGAATCTTTACATTTTCACAGGAGACATAAAAAGCATCTATGAGCTGTGGTGTGTTACGGGTGGGCTGTGGACCTATAACAGCTGAGTTGCAAATCTTGGCTGGGCAGGGACCAAACTTGTTGCATGGAGGGCTGGAACAGGTCCACAGAGGATCAGTTTGGTAAGAAAGTCTGAAATGGACTTTAGTCCACAAAAGGTTAGGCCATAAAAAATTGTTAGGTTGGATCCAGAGATTCTGCTTCATCTAGTGGGAAAGGAATGTTCTTCTTCTTCAGTTTGAAAACAGAGTCAGTTGCAAGCTATGGTGAGGAGTACGGTTGCCAGCTCCGGGTTTGGAAATACCTGGAGATTTTTGGGGTGGAGGCTGGGGTTTGGAGAGGGGAGGGACTTCAATGTCATAGAGTCCAATTGCCAAAGCGGCCATTTTCTCCAGGGGAACGGATCTCTGTCGCCTGAAGATCAGTTGTAATAGTGAGAGATCTCCAGCCACCACCTGGTGGTTGGCAATCCTAGTCTCTAGGCTGACCTTTTCACAACTGTCTACCAGCTCTTTGTATGTGGTGCACTTCAGCCTGGCCCTGTATCACTGTGGGCTACAGCTGGCAGCTTGCACATTTGAATACTCCCTTGTAAAGAACTCCCTGCAACTGGACAGGATTCTTAGTCTACAATCGACTTTGTCCATTATCCACTGAATAGGGTTGCCAACCTCCAGGTGGTGACTGGGGATCTCCTGCTATTACAACTGATCTCTGGGTGACAGAGATCATTTCTACCTGGAGTCGTCAAGAGTATACACCAGGTATTTCCAACTTTGTTGAACCTGTGGACGCTTTTGTGCAAAATGGCTGCCACAGGGCCAATCACAGAATGTTCAGAAGTTCCCAGAAAGGTATCCTCTTATGTTGGAGCAAGCGATTTCCAAATGGGTGTGCTGTGCCCTGCAGACATTAAGGTGAGTCCTTCCGGATAGGGTTGCCAACCTCCAGGTACTAGATGGAGATCTCCTGCTATTACAATTGATCTCCAGCTGATAGAGATCAATTCACCTGGAGAAAATGGCCGCTTTGGCAATTGGACTCTATGGCGTTGAAGCCCCTCCCCTCCCCAAACCCCGCCCTTCTCGGGCTCCACCCCCAAAAACCTCTGGCCGGTGGCGAAGACGGACCTGGCAATCCTACCTCTGGAGCCTTCTGAAATCCCTCCTATGCCAATGAACTGAAGAAAAGCCAGGATTGGCTGTGTGGTTTGAGGAAACGATGCTTTGGGGAAGAGCAAAGTGGGTACCAGGAAATACACTGGCAGAGGGGGATCACTGGTGTGTATTATCAAGAATATACTGACCTCATAGCCATCCCCTTTGATTCGATCTCTCTTTCCCATTCCACCAAACATTCCTACCTTCCTAATCCCTCTCAACAGAATGTTCCCTGCAGTAAAGAAGAAAACACACAAACTCTCCATTTGAAAAACAGATCACTGTCTCTCTCAAAAAAATATCCCACATAATTTTATATCCAGGCACAATGCACCCAATATACAAATAAACATCCATTTTAATGTTTGATACATCAAATACTCTGACATCGCCAGCTCTCAAAATAAATGGTTTGTTTTAGAGGTTGGATGTGTCATATTACCATCCACCCAGGAGATAAGAAAAGAGAAATAGATCAGAGAGCGATCAGGACATCAGGGAGACAGTTTAAAGAGAGATGAGAGAGAGGCCAGTTACCAGGGAAAACATTAAAATAAAAAAAATATATAGATGAAGCAGGCAAGAAAAAAAATGTATAAATCGGGCATTGCAGCTCCAACTGGAAAAAAAAAAGTTTAGTTTTAACTTGTTAGTCGTAGCCTCTAGAGGCCTGGTCCTCTCCCACGGATATGTGTATTAAGCTGTGACATGACTTATTTAGCAGGATGGATGGGTGGACAGATAGTCATGGGATAAGAGGACAAGTCCTCTTATGGATTGAGAGCTAGCTGAAAAATAAGAAGCAGAAAGTAGGAATCAATGGTCAGTTCTCACAATGGAGGGATATGAGCAGTGGGGTCCCTCAGGGATCTGTGTTGGGACCGGTGCTTTTCAACCTATAGCTCAGTGACCTGGAGTTGGGTGTGAACAGCGAGGTGGGTAAGTTTGCAGATGATACCAAATTATTTAGGGGGGTAAAAACAAAATCAGACGCATAGTTAAATTGTGGAACTCCCTGCCCCAGGATGTGGTGATGGCTGTCAACTTGGAAGGCTTTAAGAGGGGAATGGATATGCTCATGGAGGATAGGGCTATTCGAGGCTACTAGTAAAAATGGATACTAGTCATGATGCATACCTATTCTCTCCAGGATCAGAGGAGCTTGCTTATTAGGTGCTTTGGAGCACAGGCAGGACAATGCTGCTGCAGTAATCTTGTTTGTGGGCTTCCTAGAGGCACCTGGTTGGCCACTGTGTGAACAGACTGCTGGACTTGATGGACCTTGTCTGATACAGCATGGCTTTTCTTATGTTTTCTTATGGAGCGAAAAGGATTTCACATAGTTTAGCACTGAGGATCTCTTGACTGGAAGCAGATAGCCTCTTGGTAAAGGGGGTTTGCCCTACTGATTGGTCCCCCCTTGCACTACCAAATCAAAATTTTCTTTCTTGCCGTCTATTCTGTCTCTTCTTCATCACCTCTCGGAGCCAGTTCACACGTTGCAGTTCACAAGCCCAGGAATCTTTCCCGTAATGTATGCATAGTAGCTATAATCAAGCTGGTCCAATATGTACCCAGGGTATGTGGTATGTTTTCCATATTTTTCTATGAACAGAGAATGTACTGTATGGACAGTAGTATTCCCTCTTGGGAATTTTTCTTTTAGAGAAGAGGAAAGAAAAGGAGTTCTACCCTTCTGTGATCACTACGATGTTACCACAAAAACAAAATGGTTAAAGTAATTTTCTCCTATATAGACAAACAGAAACCTAGAAGGGTCATGGCACCCCAAATATCAAGAAATTAAAAATTGATCAACTACGGGGGAAGCAAACATTGTCAAGCTGTTTGAAGTTAATAGAGCAGGACTCATTAAACACCAGAAGAAAATGTTATCCTTAAGGTTATTTCATCTTTATTTTATAGTGTTGAGTGTCAGTTAACACATTACAATGTTGAAGTCAGGAAAAAAAAATAGTTGCCCTTTCCATGAAGCTATATACTTTCCTACAGAGTCCTCAAGAGTCAATATAAGACGTTCGCATGCAATTATCTGGGTGCTCCAATTAATTTTTCATCATCAATCTTCAGACTTTTGATAATCTCAGACATAATTTTTTCCCCTTGACTACCCTGTGCTTGGCCTTTTCAGAAAGATGAATTATTCTAAAGGCAAAAATGCTCAACTTATTCCAGATTTAGGACCACATTGAAATTCTCTCTGGTTTTAGTTCATGAGAGTGAAGCATGGGATTAACTCCCCCGGGAAATCAGTGGGGAACTCAGTGCACGTCATTTGAGCTGGATCATGCCCCTTCTTTTGCTTGCCATGCAAAAAGTGTCGCTAGTTCTCCAATTTTCAGGTTTCCGTAAATACGCAGTCAAGAGCCCAACATCACAAAGGTAGATGGAAGATTACCATCTTCAGTAGGTCGGCTATCTCTATTATCTCATTGCAAACACAATGCAAAGGAGCCTAAATCACCACAGACAGCCCCTAACTTTTTGTTATCTGATGAACATCTGAAGGGAGGGTTTAGAGAAAGAGTGCAAGCATGCAAGAGATTTTCAAGGATATATATATATATATGAAAATGCCATGATAGTCACGGATAAGAGATTGTTCACCTATGAAAAGGGTGATACAGTTTGTCTTGAATAAAGCTCATTAGCATCATTATAATGAGTTATGGTCTTTGTTGTGAGAAATGAGAAATCCTGTGGTCTTGCCCTAAAGAACATTAAAGAAACATTACCAGCAGGAAATTGAAAAAGTAATATATGTTGGAGTGAATATGACAACTTTTTTTTTCTGATAGAGCAGACAGATAAATGTCACCTACAAGTTTCAAAATACATTTAATTTTGCCACCACAATGGATATTCTCTTCATAAAATATATATGAATCAGCTCTGAATCACAAAACTTGACTGTGATAAACAAATACATATTTGATAACCTACTCTTATTTTTTAAGCTCTCCCCCTCTGCCTGCCCCCCTCATCTCCTGGTTCTTTGTTAGTGTCAATTCCTTAAATGTTCATTGTTGATATGAGGATGGACTGGCAAAATCTGAAGAATAGTGCTCACAATGAAGTTGGCATGGTAGTTAGATAGGGTTGCCAGGTCCCTCTTTGCAACCTGTGGGAGGTTTTTGGGGCGGAGCCTGAGGAGGGCAGGGTTTGGGGAGGGGAGGGACTTCAATGTCATAGAGTCCAAATGCCAAAGTGGCCATTTTCTCAAGGTGAACTGATATAAGGTGTAATAGCAGGAGATCTCCAGCTAGTACCTGGAGGTTGGCATCCCTATCTTAAATCTACATTCTACCATAAATCTTTGTTCATGGGCCAGTAATGATCTGTTAGCCTAATCTGCCTCACAGAGTTTTTTGGGATGATTAGGGTTGCCAGGACTCTTCTTGCCACCGGCGGGAGCTTCGTTGTGGTGGGGCGGGGGCGATTGGCACAATAATTTCACTTCTGGGTTTACCCCAGTAGTGACGGGGACACTCTAGCACATTCCTCCAAAAACTCTATGGAAACCATAGAGGGGTTTTTTTTGGGGGGGGGGATGTGTTAGAGTGTCCCTGTCACTTTCAGGGTAAACCCGGAAGGGACGTTAATCACCCGCCTTTCAGCTGGCCTGCTTTCGCCTGTTGGCCAGCTGAGAAACAGCAAGCAGACCTCTTAAGTGGTGGGCAGTCGCTCGCCATTGCCTGGTATCTGGCAACCCTAGTGATGATAACATAGGAAAGAAAACTATCTATGCCACACGGAGATGCTTGTGGAGGGCAGGATGAAGATGTAATTAATAAATAAACCCATTTTAACTTATTCCTATTTCATAAAAATAAGAGGAGCTTTAGATCTTTATCCCCCTCCCTCTCATCACCCCTGCTGATGCCATCTCCAAGCCTCAGGCAGTCAAAGAGGGACTGGTCTATGTTCTCCTTGAGCATGCCAAGCTATGAGAAAACCTCCCCCCCAACCCTGTGGTTTGAGACCTAATCTTCCAATCTTTCTCCTTTCTCTGGAATCCCCCAGTGCTCCTGATTCCCCCAGAGATAGGGTTGCCAACCTCCAGGGGGTGGCTGAAGATCTCCCGCTATTACAAGTGATCTCCAGGCAACACAGATCAGTTCCCCTGGAGAAAATGGCAATTGGCAATTGGACTCTATGGCATTGAAGTCCCTCCCATGGTAAAAATAACGGGACAGCTGCTTTGCTGCTAGGCCACATGTGATGGTGCAGAGAAGGTGGATTAATTAGACCATCAGAGAGATTCCAAAAATAGGCTAAAATGGATCCTCTCAATTTGAATAGGGTGACAGTCGGGGCACATGGTAAAGTAGCCATCTGACCTCTTCATCACTAGTTCTGCAGCTACACATGACTCAGATCCACAACGTAAGAAATAGGTTTGTGAGCTGCCGAGCGGCATTTACTATATATAATTACCTTGGCTTGGTGTGCAGCCCTACCCTCTGCTATGTTAGAGGGGAAATTCAAGAAGATACCCAGGGCAGAGAGACTATGCCCCTGCAAATCCAGGGATTTAGAAACCACTGAACATGTTCTCCTGAACTGTAACTTTTACACTATACCCCGTTCTAAGTTTATTGAGCCCCTCATACTGAGAATGGGACCCGACAGGGAAAGAGAAAAGATAGAAAAGCTCCTACAAGGAGATAATCCCTCAATCACCTCTCAGGTAGCAACATTTTGTATGGCTGCAATGAAAATTCGTTGCCACAGAGTAGTCTCTTAGTCCAAATGGCAGATGTAACTTGGATGTTATTTATTTATTTATTTATTTATTTAAGTGACTTAAGACTCGGACTGTAAATTTTTGTCGGTAAGACCATTTTAGTCCATGTATCTTGTTTTATCTGGCCAAGGGCCGCAAATAAACTATCTAGCTAGCTAGCTAGCTTTCTAGCTATCTAGCTATCTAGCTATAATAAAGAGGTGGTTGCTTGGGATTGTATGATGGGGTCCTTATTCACCATGGTGGACACCAACATGCACATGAGCCATTTGTTTAAAAAGGCTACATAAGGGGAAAAAAGTTTGATATCATCTGTTTTAGGAGTAAAGCTTCAAAATCCCTAGATCTGAGACCATCTCTTGGCACAATTTTTTCCTTCTTCACTGGAGAGCCAGTGTGGTGTAGTGGTTAAGAGCAGCAGACTCTAATCTGGAGAACCAGGTTTGATTCCCCATTCCTCCCCATGAGCTGCAGACTTTAATCAGGTGAAGCGGGTTGGCTTCCCCACTCCTACACATGAAGCCAGCTGGATGACCTTGGGCTAGTCACAGTTCTCTCTGAACTCTCTCAGCCCCACCTACCTCACAAGGTGTCTGTTGCGGGGAGAGGAAGGGAAGGAGATATTAAGCCGGTTTGATTCTCCTTAAAAGGTAGAGAAAGTCGGTATATAAAAACCAACCCTTCTTCTAAATGTCTTTGTGTCAGGATAGACTAAGGCCCTTACACAAGTCCTGTCACAGAGAGCCGTCATATGCCATTTATAATCCAAGACTCATTTTATTATTTGAATACCAGAACAGCGGTACAACAAGTATGATGGATATAATAAAAGAGAAGCTTGCTGATATTGCAACACCCTAATCCATAAACCCAGTAATTCTTATCAAATCCTGGTGATTTTGAGCCAATTGTATAGTAAGTTGCAGAAAGCTTTCATTATGCTAAATGAAACCTTCTAGGTTATAGTTAACAAAATATGATGTAGGTTGCACTGCACTGGTATAGTGACATATTGCTATAAATAATTATAATTAAATCAAAACAATGTGGCTTTATGGAAACGGAGATTGTGATCTACCCCTATAGCCCTAAAAGAGGGATCATAGAATCATAGATTTGACAGGGACCACCAACCCCCTGCACAATGCAAGAAATTCACAACTACCTCCCCTCCACACACCCAGTGACCCCTACTCCATGCCCAGAAGATGACCAAGATGCCCTCCCTCTCATGATCTGCCTACGGTCATAGAATCAGCACTGCTGACAGATGGCCATCTAGCCTCTGCTTAAAAACCTCCAGGGAAGGAGAGCTTACCATCTCCCGAGAAAGCCTGTTCCACTGAGGGACTGACGGTATAATCCTGTACAGAGTTACTCCAGTAACACAACTGAAATCCACTGACTTAAACTAGAGTAATTCTGCACTGAGTTGTACTGAAAATCCAGGCCTCTATGGATTGATTATTCCATATGCCATGGCACAAAGTTTTCTGATATACATTCTTATCAAACGTTGACAATGCTGAAATTCCATAGCCATAAACGTGAGGGTTGCCGAAGTGTAACCTGGAGTCTGCCCTGCACCTTTAAATCTGCCATGGAATTGGGAGATCTAAATTGTCATATCTTTGTTCCACATTATTGGGTGCAAATGGTAGTGAAATGCATTTTCTACTAATATCAGGCACAAGATGTATGTTGTATTAGCCGTTACTGAGAGGGTAGGTGGAAACTTGGCATTTTTAATGGTACTCTTGCCTTTCTTGTAACAGTTCATTAAACCCTCAAAGCAGTTCTCAAGCAACTGCCCGGTTGCATGAATTGACTTGATCCTTCTAGATACCCCAGGACAGCTTCCAATACACAGAGTAAAAAACATGCTTGTGTAACAGTCTCTCCACCACTGGATAACGGTAAAGGCTCTCAAACCTGTAGCAGTAGAATGTACCAACTGCAATGAGGACAAAGCAAGAAGGGATTGTTGGCCCAGTCTGGATATGGCTTCTGTGTAGTTAACAGCACCGATTCTGTGCATTTAACTCAAAGGTTGCTTCCAAGTAAGTGTGCTGTAGGATGGTAATCCACAGTCTATACCAGAGTTCCCCAATGGGGCACCCATGGGCACCATTACCAATACTTTCCTTGGTGCCCGCTGATCTTTTTGGAAAGTGGGCAGGGCCGTTGTAAGGACTTGTTACTGGCTGTTGTCATTCAAATGAAAGGGTTTTCCACTGTAGGATCAAGCAGGCATGTAAGCATGAGGCAGTGTGGTTCCATTCTCCCTTAAGGCTTTCCCGCTTCCCAGGTGGTGTGAGGAAGGTTGTATTCCATTTAGCTCTGCCTCCTGTGGCAGCCATTTTCGGTTGGGCTCTGGGTCCTGTCAGCAGCCCTTTTGGGGAGGTGCTCACTACCCCCTCTCAAAATTTCAAAGGTGCCCTCAGGCTCAAAAAAGTTTGGGATCCCTGGTCTATGCACAGCAACTGTCCCCAGTTATAAGGAAAGAGAAGTAGGTGTGCGCATAACAGCAAGACAACACGCCTGTTTTAATCCCAGTTTTATGATTGTAACCATGTACATAAAACCTAGAGCTTTACCACTTATATGGGAGGCTTCACTGGAATCTCATGTGTGGAAATATACGGTACTTAATTTCCATCAGTGCTCAAATTATGGAGGCAAGGCACTGAGTGAGGTACTTTTCCCTTGACTGGAAAATGCCCGTGGTCAGTATGTATAGTAGACTCTAAGACAGTTGGAATTCTTGAGGGACAGCAAGATACTCTGATGGACACATGGACACATGAAGCTGCTTTATACTGAATCAGACCCTTGGTCCATCAAAGTCAGTATTGTCTACTCAGACCAGCAGCGGCTCTCTCTTTTTATATATATAAATTATATATATATAATTTTTTATTTTCTTAAATTGACATGTTAACATATAAAACAATATCCAATACTAGTAATACTAAAAAAGACATACTTAAAATTCCTAAATTAACAATAAATTGACTTCCCCCTCACCCTCTTCCGTCTAAAAATAAATTGTACAAACTTTTGCTAACGGGGCTAATCCCTTTACTATTTTAATTGACATACTCTTATCCTATCTAACATCTTTAAATTAATACTTAACATAAACTTAATAAAAGGTATTAGTAAGGGATTAAATCATTCTTAAAGTGATCCTATTGATAACAATTAAGGTATTCAATAAAAGATAAAAACAAATAGGAACCAATAAAAAGTATTTATATATAATAAAAAAGAAAGTATTAATTTCCCCTACACCTCCCTTCTTCCATTAAAAATTAATTGGTTTGTGTTTTCCATTTCACCCTAACTTTCATTTCAAACATATTTATTTCAATAAATCATAATAATATATAATGCTATTTCCATTAAGATCAATTCTTTTAACCAGTTCATTTTAATCATATCCACAAAAGGAACCAAACTCTTCTAAATTCAAACATCTTATAATTCTGGTAAATCTATATCAAATATTGTTATGTTTCCATTTAAGCCAATCCTTTTAACCAGTTCCTTTTAATCATATTAGCAAGAAAGACCAAACTCTTTTAAATTAGTCCCTTTGCCCGGAATTTCCAGCATCTCCTTCTTTTCTCCATTAGCAGTAAACATCAAAAATCATCCTTGGAAGTTGTTAGTAAAGTCCCTTCTGCAAATAGATGGTCTTCATAGTAGATCCACGTTGTGATCTGTTCCACCCCAAATTCAAAAAAGAGAATCCTGTCAAATTCAGTTTTCCTGCTCTTTAAATCCTCCAAGCAAACATTGAAAAGTTCATCATGCAGGTTAAAGAAACAGAGTTCAAAGCCATCCATGTGCAAATCTCTTGTTGACAGCTGGATTGTTACACGTTGCTTATTGAAGTTTCCCAGTTCCTCTACAGAGTTCTTCTGTTCTTCATGTATCTTGACATCTGGAGGCACCAGGTCTTTAAGGTCTTCCTTGTTCATTATTTGAGTAATTGACTGGGTAAAGGTATTCATCATATTCATCATCTGTTCCATCTATTTTAGCATCTGCTCCTGTTGTTTTAACAGCTGTTTATGCTGTTTTGCAGATGTCTCATATTGCTGATCAAACGTATCTTGAATTATTTTTTCCATAATTACTTGCAAGGGTTCAGCGAGTTGGAGATTTTGATGTTTTGTTTCAGCAAATTCGGCAAGCTTAGAAGGTGTCTTTCCAAAGTAGGGTAGAATAGTAGAACATGCTGAACCTAATCGCTTAGATGTTTCACTGAAAATCCTCAAAAAACAGCCAAAAAACAAGTCTAGAATTTAAAATACCATAGAGTTATTTTAGACGCTCTAGGTCGACAGAAACAGGAAGTGGGAAGTCGGCCGGAAACTATGTAGCTGCGGACCTTCCGTCATCCCCTTTTTATAGTTTTAAGTAACAAACTTTTTGGTTGGTGCACCAGGGGAATTCACTTCCGGTCCTGCGTACTTCTGTGCTTCTCTTCTCCCCGTTGCCGGCAGACGCCCTGCAGTATGATGGTGCTGTTTCCTAGAGGTCTTCCGGTACTTCAAAATGGATCTTAAGTGCGTAGTTGGAGGACCTTCCCGGCCCTAAAAAGGTAGCATGACCAAGGGGAGGGAAGGTTTTATTTCTCCCTTCCCCTCAAACGTCATGGGGTCTGATTGGTACTTGCCATGTCGGTCATAAAGTTTACTTGTTTAGTCTACTCCCAAATCAGCTTGATAGAGTCCTTGCCGTTTTATCTGATGCCTTATCTTAGCAGAAAAGTTTTTATACAGTGGGGGGGAGAGGTGCGGATTTCCCAATTAATTCTGCCAATCAGTTCAACCTTCTATTCTCGGTAAGATCAAAAGAATTCTTGTTACTCACTTAGATTTTGGAGGGTGGGGTTTTTCTTCATTAAAACAGTTCATAAGATGGTTATAGGTAGCGGAGGTCCAAGCCTAATGCCAAAGAAAACGCTTGCAGCGATGCAATCTCCTCTCGATGCCAGCGGGGACAAACATCCACAACTCCGGGGGACTTAAAAAAGCTCCCTCGGAGAGTATGGGAGTCACACCGCCTTCTTCGGGCTGCAGAGGAATTCCTGCGTCCCGGTCCACTATTTAGGACTGGGTTGGTGTGCTAAAAGCACACCAATTCAAAGTGTTTCTTGGATTCCCTAGGGAACTCTCCCTAGGGACGACTGCTTGGGACCAGCAGCGGCTCTCCAGGGTCTCAGGCTGAGGTCTTTCACATCACCTACTTGCCTAGTCTCTTTAAATGGAGATACCAGAGATTGAACCTGGGACTTTCTGCATGCCAAGCAGATGCTCTACCACTGAGCCATGGCCCCTCCCCAAAAGGCTCATTTCAAAAGGTTAGGAGCTGAGCTATCATTTGAGCACTGATTTTATGTCTGAGTTTAGAATGTTTTCCTTAGTGCAGAACATATATGTGCTTATTTATTTTGAACAACGTCTTGTCTGCCCTGAATTCATGTAACTATTGACAGACATCTCATAACTATTTCCCATGATGGTATCCAACTATCATTAAAAATCAATGTTTTCTTGTTAATTAGAAGATTAATTTGAAATGTTGGGCCTCGGAGCAAGCAAATGGAGTGTTGTGCTTCATACTGATGTTCTAAATGTTATCAACAATAAGTTCAAACTATTTAGTAGCATTGTGCCAAATTTCACTTATCAAGTTAAATTATTTTTTAAGAAGAGCACTGATAAGTATTTGAATTATTCCCACATCACCTTCATGTTTCGCACTTCATAATTTTTCCTCTTTAAGAATGTGTTTCTTGAATACCTGTGTGTAAAGCTAAAGACTCAAGTCTTCATTATTAAATGAGTTCAAGGAATCCGAAGATATAAAACTAAGCCTTTACTGTGAGCTATGCCTGAATAATTTACTGAACAAATAATAGCTCAGAGGCATCTTGACTGTTACCAATTTTTTTTTTGGACAAAAAAAAATTACTGCTGTATAATCCAAACTTTCAGCCACACTGTGAAACTAATGATCTGAGGAAATTCTGAAGACAGACATCATGATTTGGCAACTTCTTGCTGATTTGGGAATCCACTATATACACAGAGCTTCCCAATTAATTTCACTGGAGAAAGCACTTCTGTCCAAATAAAGAGATGTATGTGTTGTATTTGTACAGGGGTCCTCAACCTTGTTGAGCTTGTGTTCACTTTGGGAAATGATAGTGGATTGTTGTTAATTATCTATGTAACAATGATGGAGGGATGGTGTAATACTTTGTTGATTTTCATTGCATTCCTGGGGTGGGGGGCTGAAAGTTCTCTGGAGGCAGCATGACCCTGCTGCCAGCATAAGTGGTCTCTTATTACAGAATAAGAGGCACTTACACTGGCGGTGGGGGCAGTTCCATTGGTGCCTGGCTGCCACAGAGTTGCACACCACTCCTCCGACACTATAGTCTCTCCTGGACCTAAATCCCAGAAGAGAAATGTGGCTCTGGCATGGGGGGCATTCCTGGGTGTGGAGCTGATGGTAGTAAGCTTCCAAAGCCCCTCCAACTCAGGAACGCCGCCTGCAGCAACAGCATTGCTGCGCCAGGTTTTATCTGGAGCAGCATCGCTGCTTTCAATGGGGCTTTCCCCCCATTTTTCAATTTTTTTTAAAGGGGGTTTTAAAGCCTTGCAGCAGCCAGGAATCCCCTTTGGAGGTGCTGTAGTGGTGCCTCGGCCACGCTGTCCCTAGCCCCTGCAAGGCTCAGGAATGAGCTCTTTGTCTATGTTGAAACAAGCTTAGAATCTAAGCGGAGTAAAAATATTTAATAATGATAATATTTCAGAATAACAGTATTTACTTGTGTATACCCAGAACAAAAATACAGCATTACCGAGGTGTATCTTGGGCTAGGAGATAAATGATCTGATATAGGAAAGCTAAGTAGACACCTAGGATTTCTTAAGGGCACGCCTAAACTTGAACCGAAAATAAACCCAAAAAAGGCCTTTTCGGCTTCTTTCGGGTTTAATTTAAGCCAAATATTAAAACTGGGAATCAAGCCTAAACCAGATAGTCAATTGCCGAAAAAGCCGAATAGGTATTCAGCTTTTTTTGGCTTTGGCTTTCCTCTGGCTTTTTCCTATGGGAAATTTGATGAGCTTTGGGGAAAGCATTTTTCGAGGCAGAGTCACCAAATTCGCAGCATAGCTGCAAGGGACTCTCCTTGCATGAACCCCAAGGTTTGGTAAAGTTTGAGACAGGGGGTCAAATTTTATGGGCCCCCAAAGGGGTCACCCTCATTTTTTATAGGAAAGCATGGTAAAGTTTACAATGCTTTTTTACGGAGGGGGGTCGACCCCTTCGGGACCCCACAAAATTGGACCCCTGCCCCAACCTTTACCATAGTTTGGTGTTCATGCAAGGAGAGTCCCTTGCAGCTATGTTGCGAATTTGGTGACTCTACGTGGAAAAAATCCCTCCCCCGGAGAATTTAAAAAATACTTACTTTTCATAGTCTGTAATGGCCACATATACACCTAAGAATCATGGGAAAACTCAGTTTCCCATGACTGCTTGCAATGGGCCCACACAACGCTATTGCTACCCATAGTTTTTTTATTTATAAAAATAAATACTGCAGGTCTTGCCACTGAAATGAATAAGGAGTGCCAATGCACAAAAGCATCCCATGTGCATATTGTAGCACACAGAGAAGGTTTTTGTTACAGAGTGAAAGTCAATCAGAAAGGTTACTATAATGTTGTTCAATTATATTCAACGGTTTACCAACAGAGCTGGCCTCCCTACCCCTTCCATGCTGTTATCAACATTAATTTGGGGGCCCTGTCTGTCTCTCCAGGCCCACTGTGGCCCTATCCTCTAGAGATTAGTGCCAGTTATTAAATTATTTAATTGGTTAACAATTAGGAACTGGTTTTAAATTTTTAAGCTTTATTTATTGTACATGGTTTTCTATTGTTGTGTGTTTTAATGATGTTAGCTGCCCTGAGCCCAACCGTGGCTGGGATAGAGGATGGGATATAAATCCAAATAAATAAGTAATAAAATAACAAAAATCATAAAAATATATCACACGCTACAATTGTTCTTGGAGTGTACCACTTGATCGTGGTGGCAAGCTCCCCCGGAATACAGAAAGCAAGCAGATGAAAAATATCTTCTCCCTGATTCATTTTCATGTGTGTGTGTGTGTGTGTGTGTGTATATATATATATATATATATATATATATAGACCCATTGTTGCTTTTAATATGGGAAAGCATCCAAACACATTTTAAGTTATGTATAACATTTGTTTGGATTAATATATATGCCATTCCTCCAAGTGCCATTCATTTTGATGGAGCATTTTGAGAGGGGGGGAATTGTAAGCCTAAAACACGTCCATTATATATGTGTGGGTATGACCTTGTAGCTGTAACTCCCAGACACCCAGCACCCCTCTGCTGCACATATGCATACAATTAAATCACTCCTAATAAAAAACCCAACACTCTTCAATACAGGAGGTCACCCTTTCGCTTCTGACCTTACAAACTGTTCACTTCAGCAGTGTCGTTGTCAGAAATGCCCAAATGCAATCCGAGAAATGCATTTTAAATGTGGATGCAAACATTTCTATTACTGATAAAAAAAACTAGCACAGCAATTTTTTTTTTTTTTTTTTTGCCTTGTGGGGATGGGAGCCTCGTTGGCCAAAGTTACAGGCCCAGAAGTGACACTTCAAGGCCGCGTCCTTTGCAACTTGTGAGGCAAAGGCCATTTTTTAAAAAAAAAACAAAGCTTCTGCTGACAGTGTAGAAAGAAAAAATAATAATTCTTCCTGTTTGGTAGCATTTGTTGAAGTGAATACAGAATGCAAATACTACACTGGCCACTATCATTCCAAGTTAAATGGGACTGATCATTTAAATTTGGTATCAGCTGAGCTGTCTGAATTAACCATGGAAAAAAACATAGACTAGTCAGAAAATCCCTAAGATTTATTTGTTCCTAGGGTTGCCAACTTCCAGATACTAGCTGGAGATCTCCCGCTATTACAACTGATCTCCAGTCGATAGATATCAGTTCACCTGGAGAAAATGGCCGCTTTGGCAATTGGACTTTGGCAATGGCATTGAAGTCCCTCCCCTCCCCAAACCCCACCCTCCATAGGCTCCACCCCAAAAACCTCCCACCAGTGGCAAAGAGGGACCTGGCAACCCCATTTCTTCCTGAGGTACCATCCCTTCTCCACCCCTGAAATGGCTTTGGGTATGTGCTGCCAGAAATATGTAGGGTTGCCTCCCACTTCTAATATTCGGTTTTGTTCATATTTCAGAAGCCCTGTAAAAAAAAATTTTTTTAACTTCCAGATAGAATTAATCTCACTTATCATTTAGCTGTTTCTTACAAGAAACTACTTAGGAAATGGGTCTATCCCAATCCATTAAGTCACACAAACCACATAGTACCTCCATGTTGAAGAGATCACTAACTAGAAAATGGGTCTATCCAAAGCTGTTAACCAGATAGCTCCTCCCTGTTTAGAGGTAGGGCAAAAACGCACGGTCGCTTTATCCTCCTTTAATCCCTGTTTCAGCCAGGATTCAGCCTGGATCGAATGCATGCGTTTCGCCTAATGTGCGTTCGATCCTGGCTAAAACAGGGATTAAAGGAGGATAAAGCGACCGTGCGTTTTTGCCCGTAGTATACCATGCTCTCTAATTAGCACACCAGGGTTTTTTACCCCCACATTATTTGGCTGGGCAGAATCCTGAAGGAACCATTCATACTTCCCCTAGTGTCAGTGATAGGTTTGTTCCCCCCCTCTTTTCCCAGTGCTGTGCAAGATTTTATAATTTCATTTGTAATCCATACAGCCTGCTCCTTGGGTTCCCTTTGGCTAAGAGCCCTTCTTTCTCCCTGATTCTTCTTAGCCTATCTGTCTCTCCTTGTGCCCCAGGCCAATTATCTTCAGGAGAGAGGGTCTCCCCATGATCCCCCCCTGGATACAAGCGCCAGCCCTCACTGTTGCCATTTCAACCTCCCACTTCACAATTCACCCTCATGCTTTAGGCTCTGCTCTGTGGTTTACGTTGGTCTCCAGATGACCAGAATTCCCTTAATTGACACGAGCTGGGATTACTTCCACAGCCGCCCTTTTTGCTGATTCTGCAGACTGCGAATACAGAGAAGGAGTCCTGTTCCCTAAGAGCATCACCCTTTCAGGGTTTTGAAGAAGCTTGTTCAATTGAGCCTCAAAGAAAGTGTTTTATTATGTGTTGGGAGAATAAAAACAGAGCTCAGGACTTTTCATTATTATTTCAGTTCTGAAGCCTAATTTGAAACGGAACAGCTCAATCTAGGGTTGCCAGGTCCCTCTTTGCCACCAGCGGGAGGTTTTTCAGGCGAGGCCTGAAGAGGGGGGGTTGGGGAGGGGAGGGAATTCAATGCCATAGAGTCCAATTGCCATTTTCTCCAGGGGAACTGACCTCTATCAGCTGGAGATCAGTTGTAATTGCGGGAGATCTCCAGCTAATATCTGGAGGTTAGCAACCCTAGCTCAATCCCAGGCATGTCTACTCAGATGTAAGCCCCACTGTGTTCAGAGGGACTTATACCCTGATGTGTGTGAACAGAATCACAACTTTAGTCCCCTAAACTAAGGTATGGAAAACTTACAGTGCGATCTGCATACTCAGAAGGAAGTCCCACTAGGTTCAGTAGTGCTTACTCTCAGGCGCATAGGATTGTAAACTTTGCCATAGTTTCAATGGCCAGAAATGTACTTTCTGTTCTCCCTTCTGAAATGTCTACATACGTGTAGATTGCAGCAGACAATTTTTCAGCCTACAGTTGCCAGCCCCCATGTGGGGCCTGGAAATCTCCTGGAATTACAACTGATCTCCAGACTACAGAGACCAGTTTCCCTAGAGGGAATGGCAGGTTTGGAGAGTGCACTTACCCAGCCAGTTATTCTCTCGCACATTTTAACCTCCTTCATAGGGCTATTGTAAGAATAAAATGGAAGGGGAAAACCATGTGCATATTGCCCACGCAGGTCCTTGGAAGTACAGCAGGATAAAACGTAATTGATATACCCACACACACACACACACACACATTAAAAAATCACAGAGTCTTGCAGCTGTTGATTGCTACTTTTGATTTGGGGATGATAATGAGTTTGGGCCTGGGAGAACTAGGTTTGTTTATGAGTCCCTCATCAGTAGGTTTTCCAACTTCCAGGAGGGGCGTGGAGATCTCCCGGAATTACAACAACGCATCTCCGGACAACAAAGATCAGTTCCCCTGGAGAAAATAGCTGCTTTGGAGGGTGGATTCTATAGGATCCCCTCCCCCAAACCCACGCATCCTGGGGGGGGCGGGGATCTTGCCACTGTGGTGCATGCTCCAGATGAGATGACTTCATTGCACTCTACATGGGGCTGCCCTTGAAGACTGTCTGGAAGCTACAGTTGGTATAGAATATTGTGGCCAGAATGTTGACTGGAGTGGATCATTGGAACTATATCACTCCAGTCTTGTTCCATCTTGACTGGCTCCCAATTTGTTTCCAGGCCAAATTCAAGGTGCTGGTATTGACCTTTAAAGCCCTGTACCTCTTGGGGCCAGCATACCTTAAGGACTACCTTCTTCCAGCATTTGGGATCTTTTGCTACAAACTGACTTTTCTTTCCATTTAGCTTTAAGCTGTTCTTTGCCTCAGCTTCACTTCACCTCAGCTTCACTTCACTTTCCCCCCTCACTCCCTAGCCACCAACACCCCAACTACTGTTTTCCAACTGTCAATTCACCAACATTATGTCGTTTCCCATTGGTCACTCCCAGGGAGAGGCGGACCTAACCTGTCCATCACACTATATACTATATACTTTATTTTAAATGTGTTTAATATTGAGATATTTTAATATTTGATATTCACCCCCTTGGAGACCCTATTTGGGTGGAAAGGCAGCACAGGAGTCTTTTAAATAATAAATAAATTCCTCTTTTCTTCATCAGGTGGCATATACAACAACCCAGAATGCATGGTATTGTCAGGATTTTTTGACCTGCACTCTTGGGCCAGGTTTAGAAGGATATATGATACCTCTGCTAGATACCTATGTGCTGTCTTTCACACAACAGATATAACCAGAACATCTTGTGGGCCATGTTGGTGGTTTTCAAGCATTCTGGTCTTCAGGAAACATTTTACGTACTCAATTAACCTGGGTGACCATGCTTAAAATATGCCAAACACTCCTTTGCAACTGCAGATTGCAACTAGTGCAGAAGACACTGTCCAAAGAAGTCAGGGTTCCCCAAACACATCTGGAAAACCACTGCAGACTATTGATTTATGCATTCGCTGTACAATGTCATAACCAGAACCAGTAATGACACTATCCAGCTTCTGTACAATATGTGCTTTGTGTCAAAGAAAATGCCTGGTGCCCCCATTTCTACAACTTCTAAGGATTAAATTCATTGTTTATGTTTGTAACCTGCAGGCTTCCATGTTTTGTTTCTTTTAGATTATTGGAACAATTCCATTGATGCCTAATCCAGTCTCATCCAATCAGGCAGCCGGAGGAGCTCAGGGCCTTCAAGTGCAGCCAATCACACCACAGTTACTGACCAATGCCCAGGGGCAAATCATCGCAACAGTCATTGGGAACCAGATATTGCCAGTCATCAATACCCAGGGAATCACACTTTCACCACTCAAACCAGGCCAACAGGTAAATTTTGACTATGCAGTTTGAATTAATGGAAAGCAATGGAAATAAACATTTTTTGCTGCCCATTCGCCAACAACATTGTCACTTAACAAAGTTTAAGTGTAACTTAGGGGAATAGTCAGGTAATACAATATATTTTATGCTATATTCGAAGAAGAGTTGGTTTTTATATGCTGACTTTCTCTACCACCTAAGGAAGAATCAAACCCGCTTACAATCGCCTTCCCTTCCCCTCCCCACAACAGACACCCTGTGAGGTAGGTGGGCTGAGAGAATTCGGAGAGAACTGTGACTAGCCCAAGGTCACCCAGCTGGCTTCATGGGTAGGAGTGGGGAAACAAATCCAGTTCATCAGATTAGCATCCACCTCTCATGTGGAGGAGAGAGGAATCAAACCCGGTTCTCCAGATCAGAGTCCACCGCTCCAAACCACCGCTCTTAACCACTACACCATGCTGGCTCTCATTACAAGGAACAGGGACAAAGTTATTCAGAGGTTATTTTTTGGAGCTACTCCACCAGCAAGGAAGTCATGCTACGCAATATGCATTTCACACTTATCCTGATTACTTGAGTACGTGTCACACCCTCATCGGCTCCCAATGTGACCCTTTTTACTGGTGTGGTCCACCAGAGATTTCTGCATATGAAAGGAATGTTTATCTGTCTGCAGGGCAGGATATCTGCCCCTAAACACTGCTCCTTGGGGAGATGAAACCCCAAGAACCACATGGGAGAGAGTCGGAAGCCCGCAGCTGGAGGAGGGAATCAGCAAAAATCCCCCCTTTTGTCCATGGAAATCCCCTGCTGGATGCAAATCCACCAGAAGCACTAATAATAAGAATAAAGTTCCATCAGGTCACAACTGACTCATGACAATCCCTTATGGGGTTTTCAAGGTGTGCAGAGGAGGCTTCCTATTGCCCTCATGTGCATAGTAACATTTTACTTGGTGGTCTCCCATCCAGATACTAACCCTGGCCAATCCTACTTAGCTTCCAAGCTCTGATAAGCTCAGGGTAGTCTGTGCTATTCAGACTATTCTATTCTATTCAGACAGAGGAACGGGAAGGTCCCGGAATTTGTGAGGGCTGGCAGCGAGGTCATCTCTAATGGAGGGAAAACTCATGCTTAACTCCAAGGAACATCCGAGACAGATGGGAGGGGTGAATGTGAGTCAAAGTATCTATGCATAAATGACCAATGAAAACATGGTTCAATTTCTCCTCAAAAAACTGTTTCTCTGTTACTGGATATCCTGGCTCACAACCACATGATAATGAACAACCTCCCTTGTTCTGAACCTTGAAGAACTTCAGTGGAAATTCGGATGGAAATTGGGAGAGGTGCACTGCACGCAAACACACCCAACCCCACTAAGATTAGTACATTACAGCACCCCAACATGACTGCAGTACCCTTCTGCAGGATAACACAAGTCTGTTCCTGATATTCTCAATTCCACTGGAACAATCATTGGGGAGAGGAAGGGAGAATTATTCTTCAGAAAACTCTGAGTTGCACGAACCTTTAAAAGGATGAAATGATTTTGCTTTTTGACCCACAAAGACATCATCACAGTGAAAAGCGTGCAGACCCGTTTACACAGATAAACTGCATTTATTGTTTTGAAACCCCCACAAAGTAATCTGATTTGCAGTGCTCGAATAAGTCCATATCTGAGCAGTTCAAGAATACATTAAAAAGCTGACATTTTTTTCAATAGCAACCAGTTAGCCACTTTGGATTATATTAAATTAGTAAAACGCAGATTAGATTGTCTATGCATGTTATGTTGTCTCTCGGGTTACAATCCATCATCCTTAAATTGTGATAGTCGTATTCTTAGGGCAGAAGGATGCTAGAAGGAAGCCCTTGTCTGAATCCTTTTCTTGTTCCATTCATATTGGCAAGTCATCAGGCTAACAGTTTACACAAGTTTCTCTTTAGGAACAGAAACAAGATAGTAATCTAAAAGAGCAGGGCAAGACATAGCTGAAACTTTCCACTTTTGAATTCTATTGATTTAATTGGAAGAGGTTTTACAGTGCAATCATAGACAGATTCTAAGCCCGACATACAAGTGTGTAGCTCTGTTTAGTGTAGCACTGTTAAGCATATTAACTTTTAAAACAATGATATTTTAAAGTGCTTAACTTTGGCTGGATCATGCTTTGTATGAGAAATATCAAATGTACTAGTATATAAAGTCTGTATTTTCAGGTCCAAAATTTATTCATTCTGTATCACTCAATTCCTCTACCCGCTACAGCCACAAGCAGGTCCCATGATTCTTAATATTGCCTCCCCCCCTTTCTTTTTCACCAGCAGAAAAGCTGATTGGCTCCAACCCATAGTTTGCACCCTACTGCCTATATAATTGTATAATATTATTTATTACATGAGCAATCCTGAAGGTGGGGGAAACCCCTAGGAGCTGGTATGATCCTGCGCCTGCATAAGTGTCCATTTAACCTGGGTTAAGGGGTACTTACACCATCACAGGTGGCATCCACGCTGTCACGGCGCAGGGCTCGGATGCAGGCGCTGCCTTCCAACAGCATTCCAGTGGTGCTAGTCCCCACACCAGCATCCTGGGAGGTGTTCCCAGGGATGGAGCTGCCTTTAGGCAGCTTCCAAAGCCCTTTCGCCCCAGGAACATTCCCTCGAGCTGCAGCGTTGCTTTGCCAGGTATTTCAGTGGCTCAGCCTTGCTTGACTCAATGGGGGCATTTTCGCATTTTTATTTTTTAAATGCCTCTTATTTTCTTTGTGGTGGCCGGAAAATCTCTGTGGAGGCGGCATGGTTGCGCAGCTCCCAGCCGCTGCCTAACTGCCCTCCCTTCAGGAATGGGTTGCCCGTGTACCTAGCCACATTCAAGAAACACCTTAAGAAGGCCAGTTATCAAACCTGCGTTCATTTACACCTGGACATCACATGCAACCTGAGCACATCCGTTCAAATGTCCGAATGTCGACCCTCAGAAAAAAGGAGAAGGTTTGCAGATACCGGGCATGTATGTATACATCCAGGGATATTCATGGCTTCCTGTTGAATGAAAAATGACTAAGAGATGGTTCACAAATGGCCAAATCAATAATGCTTGTTGGGGACATCACCAAAGCCCACTGCCTCCCAACTTGTAGAAGATTATTGATTTGGTGATTTGCGAATCAACTCTTAATCGTTTTTCATACCATAGGGAAACATGAGAGATCTTGAAGGTGTAAGAATGGGTTTGAAATTCTACCATGATCAAAAGAAGAGCCAGTTTTAACATCTGTGAACAGTTAGTTTAAGAGAGACACCAGCAGATGCCGGTGTTTACCCCTGAAAACTCAAAGGCTACTTCTGTGACTCACCATGCCAATACCTGTGTGTGTGCGAGATCTGTTTTCAGACATCATAGCGAGGCAGAATTTTCCAATGTATGAAAGCATTCAGAGGAAAAATCTTCTTGGAAATATTTCAGTTGGTTCCTTACTTGATTGCTCACCCTTTAAACCTTGATATTTTAGTCTATGCTACCCAATTGCTGGGAAGACTGCTCTACCTTTCCACAACCACCTTTACTTTGGCTGTACAGATGAGAATGTAGGATTGAAACCTTGCCAGATTCATTAGTGTTGTCTTTCATATTTATTTCTACCCCAGACACCCCCATAATCCACGACTGCAAACAATAAAACTTGAATATTACAAAGATGTGCCAGTTCCCAACATTCCATTCCATTCCCTTCTTCCACAGTGATACACTGGTTTGATCAAAAAAGAGAGTCCAAGACAGGAAAAAAGATGGCTCAATTCTCGCTGTCTCCTGTTATGAGATAAAGTAAATGAACAAATGACAACCATGTTACCAAGCCCTACGAGCAAAGGCTGAGGAAGTTGGAAATGTTTAGGCTGGAGAAGAGGAGGCTGAGAGGGGACATGATTGCTCTCTTTAAGTATTTGAAGGACTGTCACTTAGAGGAGGGCAGGGAGCTGTTCCTCTTGGCAGCAGAGGATAGGACTTGCAATAATGGGTTGAAATTGCAGGTGGAAAGGTACAGGCTGGATATTGGGGAGGGGGGGAATTACAGTAAGAGTTGTTCAACAGTGGAATCAGCTTCCTAGGAAGGTGGTGAGCTCCCCGTCACTGGTAGTCTTTAAGCAGAGGCTGGAAAAACACTTGTCAAGGATGTTCTTGGCTGATCCTGCATTAAGCAGGGGGTTGGACTAGATGGCCTGTATGGCCCCTTCCAACTCTATGATTCTATGAATCTTTTTACCAAGGGACTGGATCCACCATGATCAAATTTAAGCTACATTTTAAAAATTCAAGTGCTACAGTTGGAGACATCATTGTGGTGATAGTAAAGATCTAGTTAATGACATGAGGAAAGGACCTCACAGAAGAGATCCTTGCCATGTAGGATCTATGACAATCTTCTGTGCAATATGACTGATGAAGAGCATAGCAGTATTCTATATTACTTATCTCTTTGCTTGAGTTATGTGGGTTTCATTTTTTCCCAACTTTGCTTTTCGCATTTAGCTTCATCAGCCCTCCCAGACGCAAGTGGGACAAGCAGCCTCGCAGTCCAATCTCCTGCATCTGGCTCATGGCCAGGCATCAATGTCTCAAAGCCCGGTGCGTCAAGCTTCCTCCTCTTCCTCCTCCTCCTCCTCGTCTTCAGCTCTGAGTGTTGGCCAGTTAGTCAGTAGTAAGTATTGCTCTTCTGTTCTTTTTTATTTCACATTTCTGTTTCCCATTTTCATATCTGCCTAGAACAAATTCTTCTAAAAAAGCCACCAAAGAGCCATTGACTGCTAAAGAAAATGAGGCTGTAGACAAACACCCTGTAAGAGAGCCAGTGTAGTGTAGTGGTTAGGAGTGGTGGATAGGGCTGTGCATGTGCATATCAGTATACCTGAACCGAAAAAAACTTTAAAAGCCATTTTGGTAAATTTCGGGTTTACCAAATGCCTCAATCTGGAGAGAAAGCCGAACCCAAATTTGCAATCCCCAAAAAAGCCAGATAAATATTCTCCTTTTTCAGGTTCGGCTTTCCCTGGGATTTTCGCAGCTCCTGGGGGCCATTTTTGCAGGTAAAAAAAAGAAAAAGGTCCCCTGTGCAATCACCGGGTCATTCCTGACCCATGAGTTGACATCACATCCCGACGTTTACTAGGCAGACTTTGTTTATGGGGTGGTTTGCCAGTGCCTTCCCCAGTCATCTTCCCTTTATCCCCAGCAAGCTGGGTACTCATTTTACCAACCTCGGAAGGATGAAAGGCTGAGTCAACTTTGAGCCGGCTACCTGAAACCAACGTCCATTGGGATCGAACTCAGGTCGTGAGCCGAGTTTGGACTGCAGTACTGCAGCTTACCACTCTGCGCCTCAGGGCTCTTGTAGGTAGAGCCCCCAAATTCACAGCACGGCTGCAAGGGACTCTCCTTGCAAGAACCCACAAGTTTGGTGACGTTTGGATCAGGGGATCTGAAGTTAATGGGTCTGGAAGGGGTCACCCCCCTTCATACAGAAGCTCGTCAGATTCTCTGATCCTTGCCTAGACGCCTATGCTTTTCTATGGAGGAAGGGGCGACCCCATAAAACCGGACCCCCTGACCCAATCTTTACCAAAGCTTTGGAGTTCATGCTTCAATGGTGGGAACTTTCAGTTAGCCTACTTGCAACATAGACGCAATGTGGAGAGGAAGTAGCTAATAGAAAGTTCCCACCATTGAAGCTATGGGGGATTTTTTGCGAAGCTGCTGTAAGAGCATTTTTGGAGGTCCCACATTTTCAGGGTAGCTTGAAGGGACCTTCCTTGCACGAACACCAAAGTTTGGTGAAGATTGGGTCAGGGGGTCTGATTTTATGGGTTCACCCCGTCCTCCATAGAGATTTGGAGATTTGGGGGTGATGTCTGGAGAAGGCAGAATTTGAGGAGGGGAGGGAGCTCAACAGGGATATGATGCCATAGAGTCCACCCTCCGAAGCTGCAATTCCCTCCAAGGGAACTAATCTGAGCAGTCTGGTGGACAATTGTAATTCTGGGAGAATTCCCCACAGGGAGGTTAATTAGAAGATTTTACACATGCCCTTAATAGGCAGGTTCATGTGGATCAAGCTGCTGCCTGCAATGTGTATTGTAAGAAGAGGAATCCCATCACAGCCGACATGGACTAAAATAAGCTATTTAAAGAAATATCTCTGCCTCTGCTGTAGGGCTAGGAGGATTCACAGGAAGTTCTCGTCTCAGTGGAATTTCTAACTTCCTACCCTGTTTTACTGCGGCAGTTCTACAAGAAGACTGCACTCTCAAATAGTTGCAGGCAGCAGGCAATAAAAGACTGTGTTCCGCACAGCGGCATGGCCAACGGAAGACCTCAGACGACTTGCATTTTGAGAAAGGGATGGATTATTGTAGTGAAAACCTTTCACCTGAAGAAAGCCTTGGGAATGAAGTGAAGAACAACAGAGATCTCGTGCTTGGGGGGAACGGCTTCTCTACCTGCAGGACTGAACGACACTTTGAAATCTTCCACCATTCAGGTCCCATGCTGTCTCCACTAGCTCGCAGAACGCTTTCATTTAGCTCGGGATCAGCAGAGGAGGGGAGGGAATTCCATTTCCCAGCTGTTGTGTCATTTCCCTTGATAAGTCCTAAATTGACCACATTATCCAGCACCAACGGAGCCTTCCTGAGGCAGATAGCTTTTATTATGGGCCTTTTCGGGAACAAAAGCAGGGCCAGCACCCTGCAACCAAAGAAGAAGACCAATTTATTATTGCAGCATCGTAAGCTTTATCTTTGGAGGGTCTGATGAAAAAATAAAGCCCGCTTTAGCATCAGGAAGGAAGGGTGCGCTGATGTTCAGCACCTTGACTCCCACAACATATCTTGCCAGCACATCTCACTTTTAAAGGTTTTGGTCCTTTCGTACACCCATCTGGACTGGAAACTAGGCAGGCCAGGCGGCCTCTCTGTCCTATCAGAACTTCGGACTTTTCAGGCGTTTCTTCCAAACTCATCTAGCCACGTGGAGTGATGCAGCATGAAAACGAGGAAAGGGATTCCATGTACAGTTCTGAAAACGTGAAATTCAGATGGTTTAAATAGTCTTTGCTAAAATGCGTCCTTTCCAAATTTAAGAATTGAGCACATTTCTAAGAGCTGGACGGCTGTTTTTAAGCTCAGGCACATGCAAGCAAACGGAATGCTTGAACCTGCAGTAATGGGCAGCAACTTCTGGATAGCCCCTTAGGAGAAAGTTCCCAGCTTAGCCCTAGCTCCCCCCACAACACCCACAACATATCTTGCCAGCACATCTCACTTTTAAAGGTTCCGGTCCTTTCGTACACCCGTCTGGATTGGAAACTACGTAGGTAGGCCAGGCTGCCTCTCCATTCTATCAGAACTTCTGACTTTTCAGGCTTCTCTTCCAAACACATCTAGCCAAGAAGATTATGCAATCCTTATGGGGGGAGGGGAATTTGCGTGCTTCATTCAGTTTTAGAAATTTAAGTCATCTTCTCCCCTTTCGACAGATCCCCAGACAGCCTCCAGCGAGGTGGATGGGGTGAACCTCGAGGAAATCCGGGAATTTGCCAAAGCTTTTAAAATCCGACGCCTGTCCCTTGGTCTCACCCAGACGCAAGTTGGTCAAGCTCTAAGTGCCACAGAAGGTCCAGCATACAGCCAGTCTGCCATCTGCAGGTAACAAAAGGCATAGCAAATGCTCACTCCCCACCCGTAACCCCCCACTACACCTATGGGGTTCATCCCTACTGCCTGCTGTCTTTATGAGTATTTTAATTACGTGCCTGTAGGGGGGAAAGCCCCTTTGTGTGGAAGACAAAAATGAGTGCATGTTGTTGGTGTGGAGCTGATAAAATATTTTTTCACCACACGTCCTTAAAATAACTTTCATCTCTTCCCCCCACCCCACCCCCTTCCTTTTTTGTAACAAGTAGGAAACGATAAATACATTCCCAGCCTTGAGACTTAATTCAGTAGTGGCTCTGGAGACCCCGCTGCTGCTGCATAAGCACCAGCTGACCCTCTTCATACTGTGCCATTTTCTACAGATGGGGTTGCGGAACGAATATTTCATGGACGCCTCCCTGCTAGTTTTAAGCCCATAGTACCCATTGCTTGCACTTCACATTGGAAATATTAACAATGATATTTCCCCCCCTGGGTGATGCTGAGAAGAGTGTCGAAAATTTCTATAAACACCGCCATGCCGGGCTATTGTTTTACGGACTTTCTAGGATTAATTGTCTATTATGCTCAAGTATTTAGCAAGAGGGGTGTATTCAAAGAAAGGAGGATAATGCCCTGAGCATGACAAAATAAGGCAAACAAAAGCAGCCTTGATAGAGTGAAAGGTCTGTAGAGCGAAGCCACTGTGTCTTCATGTATGTGTTTTACACTAATCCCATGTTTATGCATGAGATAGCAGACACACTTAGGTAACAGCTTTTTCCTCATGGGCAATGCCTCGGAGTCCTCCTCCATCAGTGAAAGCCAAGAAAACCAACTCTAAGCTCATTTAAGTGGATTTTGTTCTTGGTGATCCATGAAATGCTCTGTCTTTTTATCTGCTCTTTATACTTTTAATGTATTCCCCATAGAACGGAAGTATACTTTTCCTGCAGTTTAAGACTAAGGTTATAAATAACATCAGTATGGGGTAGCGAGCTTGCAGCTCACATTTTGCTCAATGATTTTCCATAAAACCCATTGATTGTTGTTAAATACAAAAAGCTCCATAGGATCCTCTCACTTCTATGGCCTCCCCTACTGTTTTTTCTTATAAGAAACCTCCCTGTAGAAAATAACCTTTATTCAGGCTATACAAGGATACCACTGCTGAGAAATTTGTTTCAAGGCTTGTATATCGTTATACCAGACATCACATACTGAAGCACCGGCGCTAACAAGCCGTGTAAATGTGACAAATACTGTTTTCCCCCACCCTTAATGTTTAACTTTAATTTTATTGCATCTCAGCGATCATTTGTTAAAAGGGACACAAATAAGCAGAGGTGTTTTTTTTGTTTGTTTGTTTTAAAGATGCAATTGTTGGTGCATAGTATTTTGGAATTGCATTGTTACTTAATACTTTAAATTAACACAGCTAGATTTACAAGAGCTTGGGACAATTTTCTCCAGGGGTTTTGTTGCGGCTAATTTTCTCTGGGGGTTATGTTGTGGATAGTGACACAGGGTGAAATTCACATCCCTTTGAACTCAACGGCAAACCCCTTGCATGTTTTTATGATGCTCGGTTTAATGAATGATTTTGATGCTTGGAATTGCCAATGATGCGGCCCTATGTACAAAGTACCATCAAATTCAGCTTCGCATTTAAGGCAACTGCAGTCCTGGGTCATGGCAGACTCTAGAAAAAGCTACCAGAATTCTCTATGAAGGATACAGTTCCCATTAAAATCAAAATAATAGGGATAGCCATGTAAATAAGCATTATGGTACTTCACCCTACTACCACATTTGCACCAGGGTGGACCAACCTAGGAGGCTACGGAGGCCAAGATCATGTATAAGAATACAAGAAATATGGAGCAAAATGGTGGCAGGCGCCATTAAGTACGAATGAAACCAAAGGGGTTGAGCGAAACACTATTAAAATATCAACAAATATATCCATTTTATTATTATTATGGTGCACAATTGTGTTAAAAACACAGGGCCTATAATGTAGGCTGACTAAAAACAATAAACATTAACATACAACACATTCACAGTTGATGTATGACAGTGACCAAACTACGGTAAGACCAGACGCGTTTCAGCCTTTTCAAGGCCTTCCTTAGTGGTCATACATAAAATTATTATATAATACACATCCTGACATCTCCATTAACATAATACAAGGTATATATATATATATATATATATATATATATATATATATATATATATATATATATATATATATATATATATATATATATATATATATATATATATAAAAAACCCTTTTGAAAAGAGAGGCACCATTAAGTAACCATAGACAACCGGCAGTAGCTTCTTGTAAGGGTCTGCTATTGTGCAGCAACAATTTTTTGGCGGACTTCCTTCTAAGACCATTGAAGTCATTGGACTTAGAATAGTGTAGCTCTGCTTACGATGGTGCTGATAGCTGCTCAGAAACCAGAAGGAAGAGAACGACAGTCCCCTATTTAGCCAAGGTATCACTATATTTACCCTGACCTGGATGGCCCAGGTTAACCTGATCTCGTCAGATCTCAGAAGCTAAGCAGGGTCGGCCCTGGTTAGTATTTGGATGGGGGACCACCAAGGAATACCAGGGTTGCTGTGCAGAGGAAGGCACTGGCAAACCACCTCTGTTAGTCTCTTGCCTTGAAAACCTCATAAGGGGTCGCCATAAGTCGGCTGCGACTTGACTGCACTTTACACACACACACACATCACTATATTTAAGGCCAGTGCTGGCCTTTATGACTAAGCTTGCCCCACAGACTTAATCAGAACATACATTCAGGGTTGTCCCCCCTTTTTTCAAAGCAACTGTCTCGTCTCCTTTTCTGCGATACATACTCAAGCATAAACAGACTCATTTGACCACATAAAGGAGGCCAAAATCCTTTGTATATGTACAAGTGGTATCCATGTGAGTTAGGGTCACCAACCTCCAGGTACTAGCTGGAGATCTCCTGTTATTACAACTGATCTCCAGCTGATAGAGATCAGTTCACCTGGAGAGAATGGCCGCTTTGGCAATTGGACTCTGTGACATTGAAGCCCCTCCCCTTGCCAAACCCCGCCTTCCTCAGGCTCCACCCCAAAAAAATCTCCCACCAGTGGCGAAGAGAGACCTGGCAATCCTAATGTGAGTTCCTGGAGAGAGATCTCTCTCTGAAGTACTTGTGGAAGTCTGATATCTAGGGTTGCCAGCTTCAGGTGGGGAAATACCTGGAGATTTGGGGGGTGGAGCATGAGGGGGATAGGGTTTGGGGAGGGGAGGGTCTTCAGTGGGGTCTAATGTCATTTTCTCCAGGTGAACTGATCTCTGTCACCTGGAGATCAGTTGTAATAAAGGGAGATCTCCAGCCATCACCTGGAGATTGGCAACCGAACAGTGTCTGAAGAGCCAAAAAAGGCAGGCCACCTCTAGTGAATGAAGGCTTGCCTCTATATGGACGCTGTCATTAAGGAAACACGAGAGATTCCTCACAGTGCGCAGAGCTGCCACTCGCTCTCCCTAGAGCAATGACACTTTAGCATGGATTGAGCAGAACTAATAGACTCTCTATGGTGAAACTAAGCCAGTATGGTCTGGTATGGCGTCCTGGTAAGAAAGTGGTCAAAGTAGTATCTCCCATCTTCTACTTCAAACCACCCAAGACTGACTGTGCTGGTGAGGAATGTAAGTTACTTTGACCCCTGTAGACTATTCATGTTTTTTGATAGCACTGCATTGTGCAAAAGTATTTTGAGAACGTAAGCTGGTCATTTTACACAGCTCGATTTTAAATATATATTACATATGAAACTGCAAAAGGGTCCGTTTGCTAAGTCAATTGATAATATTTGAAATAGGCTTTGCTTTGAAGGGAATAAAACCCCTGGTATAGATTTTTTTTTCCAGGTACTGCACAATATTTGTAAAATCTGGTATAGCAAAGCACTTTTGATGGCAAAATGATACATAGAGGACCTCATTTACAGGAAATGATATCATTCGGCACAGTGTGCAGGCATCCCACAATAAGCCCAGCTTGGTGCCACAGCATATTAGTGCACTATTATGCTGGGTTTCATCTGGAAAAGCATGAGTTCCTCTTAGCACTACTACTTGTGGGAGCATTCAAGGTAATTACAACGTGTCCAGCTGTTTGAACTGAAGACTGCTGCAGCTTGGGGGATCCCCCCCCCCCAATACCTACAGAAGGGACACCGTGTTAACTTGCATACAGTGAAAATTGCTTAAAAAGGAAAAGGAAACCTGCATTTCAGAGGCGAGCAACCACTTGGTGAAATTAAAACAGCAGCATTTGAGCAATATGTTATGGAAAGGAAACAAGATCATAGTAAAGTATTTTTTTAAAAGCTCACAACAGCCATTGATGTCATTTCCTGTTTTCCGGGTTTTGCATTATGCTTTATCATTATGCAGGATTTTGAAAAAAGAAACGCTGAAATCTGGGGGGGAAATGGTTTTTTAGCAGTAATGTCTTCTAAGAGTAGTAGCTCCGATGCATGCACCAAGCTTCCGGGCCTAGAGCTTTGTTCCCTTGAATGGATGAAAGCAATCTACGTATGCTTTCCTTAGTGCATGTGGCTGGTGGCCTTCCATTGAAGTGAACGGAGACTCGGGGTACCAAAGATCCATGTAAGCTTAGGGTTGCCAGGTCCCTCTTCGCCACCGGTGGGAGGTTTTTGGGGCGGAGCCTGAAGAGGGCAGGGTTTGGGGAGGGGAGGGGACTTCAATGCCACAGAGTCCGATTGGCCAAGCGTCCATTTTCTCCAGGTGAACTGATCTCTATCGGCTGGAGATCCGTTGTAATAGCAGGAGATCTCCAGCTGCTACCTGGAGGTTAACAAAACCCAAAATAGCAGAAAACATTCACTAGGAAAATAGTTCAATTATTTCCAAATAACGTATTCATTAGGGATACCAAAATCATATCAATTCTAAATCATACCTGGAGGTTGGCAACCCTAACGTAAGCCTCAGAACGCACCTGGATCTTTGTATTGGAACCACTGGTTGTACCGAGTAGCTTTCTGACCGTCATTTGCCGCGTGACTGCCTTTTGCCTGTACGACTGCCTTTTTGCTTGTATGTAGACGGGACCGTTTTCATAATCCATTGTGAATGACCTCTGCCAGTCAATGTAGTCAGGCAGGCAGGACGTCCCACCCTGGCAGAGCATCAGTGTAAGACTCTTCTTTCTCAATTTTCCCCTCAGACACACCATCCTGAGAAGCCACTTTTTCCTACCACAGGAAGCCCAAGAGAACACTATAGCTAGCAGTCTGACAGCCAAACTGAACCCTGGCCTTTTGTATCCTGCCAGGTTTGAAAAGCTGGACATCACCCCTAAAAGTGCCCAGAAGATCAAGCCGGTGCTTGAACGGTGGATGGCTGAGGCTGAGGCCCGCCACCGGGCAGGTATGCAGAACCTGACCGAATTTATTGGGAGCGAACCATCCAAAAAGCGCAAGAGGCGCACCTCATTCACGCCACAGGCGCTTGAGATCTTGAATGCCCACTTTGAGAAGAACACGCACCCCTCTGGGCAAGAAATGACAGAAATTGCAGAGAAACTGAACTATGACCGGGAAGTAGTTAGAGTCTGGTTCTGCAATAAGAGGCAAGCGCTGAAGAACACAATTAAACGCCTAAAACAGCACGAGCCGGCCACGGCGGTCCCGATGGAGCCCTTAACAGACTCTCTGGAAGAAAACTCTTAAACGGAGAGATGGGGAGGAAGGACAAAAAACCCCGCAAGCAAACACAATTAAACGGTTGAACTCTGTAAAGACGCTCTTTCGACACCCTTGTAAGTAAAAGACCGAGGACACGGACAAGATGGACAGGACGATTTAAAAATGTCTGTGGGTTTTCCTAGATAAAAGCAAACTGGAGGAAAAAAAACACACACACACACACAAATACACAGCACTTAGGGTGTCCGTGTGTGTCGTAGAACTAGTTCCAAAATAGGCCAGGTGTTTTTTTTTTAATGGACTTTAAAGTAAACCAAATAACTGCTCACTTTTTTCTGTGTATTATAAAAATGTGAACATGTTTTATGGAAAAAAGGACCCAGCACACTCTCTCTCACACACACACACACACACAAGAACCTTTTAACTGTTGAAAGGGACAAAAAAAATGAGTACGAGCCTGCCACCTGGAGGAGCGATTGTAGTCTTTCAGGTATCAAGTGCTTCTTTACTACGAAAACTATTAACCAAAGTCAGAAACAAGGGATTGCAAACTAGATTGTTAGTCCGCTCTTTTCCAAGTGCTACGTTGCGTTATGAATTTTTACATTTGTACTTTGCAAAGATTGGGGGGGGAAACACAGGACTTCCCCCCCCCCATTCCTTTCTCACATGCGCAGCACGTGAGTAAGTACACCTGATTCCTTCTACAGTGTTCAACCGTTCTGGTTGTTATACACGGTTTTGTGATCTTCAAGTGTTTGTGTGCCAAAATGACTGTTTCTCTAATCTGTGGATAGTGGCTTTGTTTTCGCTTCCATTTTTAACTAAAGGTTTCGTTAGTTTGTAGTTTGATTTTTCACCCGACCCCTTTCTTTAGGCCGCCTTCTCCATCTCAAAACCGTTGACGTTTCTTTTTAAAAAGCTGTGAACCTTTTTTGAATACACAGGATCACAACCACGTTGCAAGGGCATAGCAGGCAACTTGAACGTTTGCATCTTGCCACTTCCTATGTCCTTTGGCCGCGAACTGGGAGAGGCTACCAAAGCTACTTCTGTGATATAAATATAAATTGCACACTTGGTCCAACATACCGCATCAGTGTTTATGGTTCTATCTATGTGAAGCAATTTCTCTCCAAAGTCTGATAGCCAAAGAAATTTCTTGGGATTCTTATGAAAAGCAAGCAAATGGCAAGTGGATGAAAGTAACACGAACTTTTTTCCGGCTCAGGCATCTGTTTTGTTCTGCTGTTGGCGCTTATAGCCTTTATTTATTTTCCTTTCTCCTGCTATTTTTCAGTTGCTACTTTCTGGAGTGTGCGTGCACAGAGAACGATTTGCGTGGCTGTATACTGCCAGAACTGGATATGCCAAGAATAAGGATTTGTGAATAATACATTTACCTGATTTTGGAACATGCAGCTCAGCTGTTATCCAAATATTATGGTCATTTGGCACATAGGATAACTGAGAGCTACCAGGGACTTTCAGGCAAAGATCCCCTCTGGGGAGGGCTCATGCCACCCGGAATGTCCAGTGCCCCCCCCCCCTTAATTTTATCCTTCTAATTCCCATCTCTCAGCAAACCTAGGTATACAAACAAAGTGACTGATTCCTTGTATGTTACAGAGGGCAGCCAGAACCGTAAAATCCATATCTTTATCCAAACACCTCCCAACTTTCCACAACAGGCTCCTCATTCTGCTTTTTTATAAATCAACCTCCCTAAAATGAGCTTAAATCCAAAATTTTGCTGTATACATGCACCATACTTCTCTACCTGATCCTGATGTAAATCTGAAACAACTCTGCTTTCTTTAGAAGAACTAGTCTGGTGTAACTAAGGGTTAAATCAGCCACAGAATCTGTAGCCTTCATGGTTCCAGCTCTCTCACAGGTTCTCCCCTCTCTCACCTTAAGGTAAGAGGAATTAATTATATTGGTTAGCTAAGGTCACTTATGCATGGGAGTTTTACCTGAGGTTCCTTGCTGGCTGGACCTACACTTTCCTGTTGGGAATCTGTACCAGCAGTCTCCAAACTCAAATCAAATCCCGCCCCTTTAAATGTTGCTTTGTAATTGGCTTACTTTGCAGTGCTTACTGTGAAAGACAATGCCACCCCCCCCCAAAAAAAAACCAATAGCTGCATAAAAAAGCATTTTAAGAACAAAAAACAAAAACCGGAGCAATCTGAAAGGAAGGAGGGGGAGAAATCCAAGCCTCAGTTTTAAAAAGCCTTTCTTTTGCTCACAAAGAGCCCCGAGGAAGCAGGAAGCATTTGAATCCCTGCCTCTTTACACACTGCTTTGTGATTGACTGTGAGAGAAAGCAAACTTATGTTTCCCCTACTTTGCCTTCTGCACAGAGATTTCAGCTGGGCTGAGCTCAGGGGAGAGGGAAGAGTCGGGTTAACAGAGGAATGAGAAGACCCAGACATTGCAAGGGCTGGCAGTGAGGTCATTTCTAATGGATGGAAAACTAATGCAGAACTCCAAGGAACAACCAAGTCAGACAGGGGGCGAATGTGAACCCAAGTAACTATGCATAAATGACCTAAAACAGCCTGATAGAGAGCCATTGTGGTGTAGTGGTTAAGGTGTTGGACTAAGCTGTGGGAAACCCAGAATCTCCATTCTGCCATGGAAACTCGCTGGGTGATTTTGGGCCAGTCACACACTCTCAGCCTCGACCCTGGCAACTATTTGGATGGGAGACCTCCAAGGAATACCAGGGGTGTAACTTGGAGGCAGGCAATGGCAGACCACCTCTGAACATCTCTTGCCTTGAAAACACTACAGAATCACCATAAGTCAGTTGTGATTTGACAGCAAAACAAAACAAAACAGCCCAATAGCCTAGCCTAGACTGTTCTTGCTAGATCTTGGAACCTAAGCAGGGTTGGCCATGATTAGTACTTGGATGGGAGACCACCAAGAAAGACTGGGGTTGCCATGGCAAACCACTTCTGCTCATCTCTTGCCTTGAAATCCCCGTGGTCCTGGAGTTGCCGTGTGTTGGTTGTGATTTGATGGCATGCAGTTAACACAGAGTTAATGTAACAAAAGCTTCATCCGGCATTAGATTTATCCCTTAATTTTCCCTTCAGCAATTAAATTTAGATTCTCACTAAGGGCAAATCTACCAGTCATTTCAACTGAGCTTGCACAGGGAAACTTCCCAAGGAGGTTAACACCTGAGATTTGAAGATGTTGTGAAATTGCTGATGTGCCATTTACAACCACCACGTTCTTGGCTGGTGGCCAAATACTTGCTGATCCCACCCATAAGACCAGTTGTCCTATGAATCTCTGCTGCAGGCTGACCAGAAAGGATAATATGATTGTTTGAATTCAGTCGTATTCCCAAAATTACAGGGGAGAATCTGCTTTTATTAAAACAAATACTGAATGGTTCCAAGACTGTGAGTTAACACTTGTGTTCTCCACAGCAAATGCAATTACTGCAGCAAATAAGAGTGAATTCTAAATTTCCCAAAAGGCAGAGGGTATTACCGCTTGGGCATCTAACAAGTTAATATTCACCAAGCTTGGAAAACATTGGGGGGATTGTTTTTGTTTTGTTTGCTGGTGATCATGGATTTCTACATAATTTAGAAATCAGATCAATGGAATGACTATTCTTTCTTATTGGTAAACTCCAGGGTTTCAGCTTGTAACGTAATGGGCTGAGGCTGAGAATTATAGCCTAGTGAGCTTACCTAGTGGGCATTCAAGCAGAAAAAAGGAATTGGTTTTTGGCTCTTCACAATCATTACCGAATCAAAATCATATTGCTGGTGGCAAGCACAATGGTGTTTTTGGTGAGCCCAAGCATGTATAATGGGTTAGATCCAACCAGTTTTTCCGCTGGTAGAAAAGGAAGAAGTGGTCCCCTTTGACCACCAAAAAAAGGCTATGTTGAGAATCATGGGACCTGCATGTACAAAAACCATTCGGGACAGGGTGTGTACTAGAGGAACTGGGCGAGATCGGGTGAAAATGCTGGCTAGATTCAACCCAGTACCAGTAACGTGACCTTCTGCCTTGCTGATTGGACAGAGTAGGCTCTTCTGCTTGCTGCACTTCAAACTCCAGTTTTCCCAGCCCTCAGCTCCAGCTTACAGTTCTAGTAAAGAGCAGCAGGGAGCACTGTGGCCAGTACTGGGTTTGGGTCTGATTACCCAAAACCCTGATATGACTCTAATAATAGATAAATACCATAATGCAAATCTATCCCTGTCCCAGGATGTGGTGATGGCTGCCAACTTGGAAGGCTTTAAGAGGGGAGTGGACATGTTCACAGAGGACAAAGCTATCCATGGTTACTAGTCAAAATGAATACTAGTCATGGTGCAAACCTATTCTCCACAGTATCAGAGGTGCATGCCTATTATATTAGGTGCTGTGAAACACAGGCAGGATGCTGCTGCAATCGTCTGGTTTGTGGGCTTCCTAGAGGCACCTGGTTGGCCACTGTGTGAACAGACTGCTGGACTCGATGGACCTTGGTCTGATCCAGCAGGGCTTTTCTTATGTTCTCATCAATAACAGGCTAATTGAAAAACTCTTCTTCATCATCAGCACCCAGCATTTGTTACCTCCTAGTTATGATAGTTATTTGTGAAAAAATTAAAACCATGCAATGACCAAGAGATTGGCTGCAGCTAGAAAAGGGGCACGTTCCTGAAAGAATTTTGAACTTCAAGCTCCAAAAAGCTTTAACCTTCCCTCCAATATGATTTTTTTAACTGAGCGACTTACATGCACTGTCATGAATAACACACCTCATAGTCACACTTTTCCTTTTTCTCAAGCAGCGCCTTTCCTAGAAGCAAAATATATCAGCCATTTGCTGCTTAACACAGATTTGAGAGTCTCTGTGGAACTGCTATAAAATCCGTAATGGAATTTAAAAAAGAAATCTCCAATATGGAACATTAACCAAAGACTGAATGGAGGATTCTAAAATCCTTAAAAAGGTTGTAGCAGCAGTTAGGTTAAAAAGTGATAATATGAACGAAACACACTGCCAGAGTGGAACAAATTTGATTTCCACCCGTGAACTCTTGAAACCATTCACATGTTGTGATATCCTTTACTTAAGAGTTTTCTAGCTGTACGTTATGTTTTTTATAGATTGATGTATAAAAGGGAAAGGTGTTCTGTTCATTTTAACAAGCATTTTTCCCCCCAGGAGGCATACGGAGTGCCTGAAAAAATGTATAAAGGATGCAGGTTAAAGGAAAGCTAACTCCTCCAACAATACATACAGGTTCCATTTGTAACTACGGGCTGGGCTCCAAAGATACTCATGCATGCGCCTAAAGGATTACCACACACATAACAGGAATTCTGACATTCCCCCTTTTTCACTATAACCTCTTACGATGCACTGGATTCCATCCCTGAGGTTCTTCCAACCCTCAAGAGTGGTCTTCCAGAAGACTCCAAGAGAAGCATCAGAAGGTACGCCTTGAAAAGCCTTAGCTTCCCATGAGTGAATGGCAGACAAACCACCTACGTATTCATGACATCAGAGCCCACCTTTGACATTTCCAAGTGACCAAAAGATAGATCCAGAGTAATCCATCAAGAAAAAAACACACACCCACATCTTCAATACCCCATGATTATACAAAAAACATCCATTTTACCATCTGTGCAGAATGGAGTGTTTTTGCCTGATGAACAGGAGTTACTGAGCTGACTGTTGTGCTCTGTTACTGGCTTTGGGTTGGATCCCAAATATTCCTCCCGCGAGTTGGTAATACTTTCTTCTTGTAAAAAGGGTTTTCTTTGATGCAGGGGAAAGTAATCTGGTGCTGGAGCATGGTGTAATGAGCAGTGGTCTCTAATCTGGAAAACCGGGTTTGATTCCCCGCTCCTCCACATGAGTGGCGGATTCTAATCTGATGAACTGGGTTGGTTTCCCCACTCCTACACATGAAACCTGCTGGGTGACCTTGGGATAGCCACCATTCTCTCAGCCCTCTCTCAGCCCCACCTACCTCACAAGGTGTCTGTTGTGGGGAGAAGGAGATTGTAAGCCAGTTTGATTATCCTTAAAAGGTAGAGAAAGTCGGCATATAAAAAACCAACTCCTTTCCTTCTTCTTCTGGAGGAAAGTACTACCAACTAGCGGAACAGGTCTTGTGGGATCCAACCCTTTATCGTTCCTTTTTCTCGTACCCCACTAAGAGTCTGATGCTATGGTTTGCTGCCCTTGAATAAGACCACAGAGACACCAAGTCACTGAAACAGCTGTCCGTCACAAACCACTCCACTGCATCCTTGTATCAAAGATAGTGTCTGAAAGCAGACAGAACATACATGTTTAGGCTAGGGATGTTAAGACTTTATCAGATGGATAAAGATACCGAATCCATGCAGATGCTTGCAGATTTTTGTTAGAATCTCTCTCACACACATACATACACACAAAAGGAAGTAGACCAAGAAAGTAAAAAGGAGCTAAGAAGGAACAAGTAGAGGCGTGTCAAAGTACTCAAGCTATAACCAAAAAGAAATATGTATAATGCCTTTGCTCGTCTTCTCGATGCTGGACCAAAGCTCAATGTATGTAGGTATATGCACATTGTATAGATATGGCTAAATGTTGCTGACAATCTTGCAATACTAAACTGTTAATATTTTAAGAAAAAGAAGAAGAAATACAGAAAGAAACTGTTCATCAGTGTTTTACCTCAGCACTCTACTTGTACCCAGCTCATGAGAACACTGAATTAAGGAATTTTAAAGAGGAAAAAAAAAAAAAAAAAGGAAACTAATTTCCGTGTAAATGTTTGACTGTAAAAAGAAATCCGTTTCAGTAACATTTTTGTACTGAGCCTTTTTTGTCATGTAGTTTGCTCGTTTCCAACTTGAGATTATGTGGGGCACATTTGTTTATTTATTGTTGAGAAAGTGTTTTTTTTTTTTTAATTTTAATTTTTTTTAATATCTATCTATATCTATATATAAATCTATTTTGGTCCGATGTGCTATAGGGTGCAGTCCACAATCACTGCTGCTGCATCACCTCCCTTCCCTTCACGGGGGGCCGGGGCATGGTTCCCGCCAACGGCTGCCCCTGGGGAGAATGTGGAGGGTTTGCGCAGCAGCAGCGCTTGGGATATTCGGCTCCCGTAATCTACAGAATGGGCACCAGGGTCACGGATGAAGCACTGCAAAAAAAAACAAAAAAACACCTGCTTTTCCATGGATGGCACATGCGGCAGGAAAGATGGCAGAGTATGAAATGGACTGACTGTATTGTGTTCTGCGTTTGTTTTTTTTTAAGAGAAAAAAAAATCCAAAGGAGTTGATGAGGAGGACTTGTGACCAAGACACCAGAGATGGTTATTTCCAGCTCCTTACTGTTCTGACTTTGAAACCAAAGCTGATTTACCTGCACAGGTTGCTTAACATTTAAAAAAAAAAAATTAAAACTGACAAAAAAAACTGTACTTAAACTAGAGCAATATCTGTATGGTCAGTAAAGCTGCACTTTGTGTATTTCTTAACAGCTTCAGATCTGTCACTTTTAATTTGTACCATTAAAAAAAAATAAAGAATGGTTTGACATGAAAAATAAGCTTCCTTCCCGGGTTTGTCTTAAGTCTCATGAATGATTCATGTGATCAGAGCTCCTGTAATTCTACGTCTGTTCAATACAAAAGAAGTTAAAAATGCGTGGAAAAAATTGAAAGTCAAGTTTCCACGGTGAGTCGGGAGACGGACTTAAAAGAGTTGAAGATGCCACGAAAGACCCCTCCTAGTCCATAGTATACACACTTTAAAAAATCTTTTACCCTGTTGCCATTTTTTTGCCAACTTTGCAGGTTTTTAAGCTCTACAGAAACCTGTTGGACCAGAAATTATCTAGAACAGAAGACATGAGAAGAAAGAGCTATATTATACCACCAACCTGATCCACTCCCAAAGTTGCAAACCTCTCGCCCATAATATTATCTGGTCCATGCATGTACCCAACTGAAGAAACTCTCATCCTGGGGAAGAAGCAGGCATCCTAAATGGATTTCTGCAAGTCTTTCATTGTCATCATCCTAAACAGATTTATACCTTTCTAAACCTATTGGCTTAACTGGAATTAGAAGGGTGTAGCGGTTTAGGATGACACTGTGAATCCTGCATTGTTGAAAAAAAGACTTTCAGGATGACAGCCGTATACTTTAGAAGAAGAAGAAGAGTTGGTTTTTATATGCTGACTTTCTCTACCTTTTAAGGAGAATCAAACCGGCTTACAATCTCCTTCCCTTCCTTTCCCCATAACAGACAACTTGTGAGGAGGTGGGGCTGAGAGAGTTTGGAGAGAACTGTGACTAGCCCAAGGTCACCCAGCTGGCTTCATGTGGAGGAGCGGGGAAACCAACCTAGTTCACCAGATCAGAGTTGGCCATCTTAAAGACGGCATCTTAAAGAAACAGAAAACTCACAGCAAATTTGAGGCAGTCCAAACTGTAACAACTAATGATTAGTGCCACTTCATAACTAATACCCCAGAATCATCATGTCTCCACTCATCCTAGTCCTGCACCTAGTTGCCCCAGCATCTAGTACTTAGAGATGGTGCTTTCATGGCTGGGTTCTTGCCAAGAAAAATGGAGCTTTGTGAGGCAAAGAGGAAGGGCATTGATAAAAAATTCCCCTCGTCCATGTGCTCCATTTTTAGTAAACTATCAGCCCACTCTGTGCTTGGCATGTGAATAGGAAGACATATCCATGAATTTAAGAGATAGAAGGGATTTTCAGGTCTCAAAAAATCCTGGAATTAGGCTGCTAGTGATTGAACGAGGGTTGACAGGCACAGCCTGGCAACTGGTGGGAAATGGGGGTGGCAGGGGCTTCTGCATTGTGGGGGGGGGCAATCAGCATCCCTGGATTAATGATGTCGCTTCTGACCCAACCTGGAAGTGATGTCATCACACCAGGATGATCCTCTAGCATTCACTCAAAACTCTATGCTTTAACCATAGAGTTGGGAGTGAATGCTTGAACATCATCCAGCGTAATAACGTCAATTGCAGGTCATGCCAGAAGCAATGTTGTCATGCTGTGGATACCAATCATGCACCCCCATTTGGCCCTGGCTTTTCCTCTCACCACCCAGCTGAGCAGTGACAGGCAATGGAAGCTGGGAACAGGAGACCTCTGCCCTCAGTAGGAAGATGCCAACCTTAGATGCCAACCTGTCTGGGATAGGCTTAGGCTAGGGTTGGCAACCTTCAGGTACTAGCTGGGGATCTTCTGCTATTACAACTGATCTCCAGCCGATAGAGATCGGTTTTGCTGGAGAAAATGGCCACTTTGGCAATTGGACTCTATGGCATTGAAGTCCCTCCCCTCCCTGAACCCCTCCCTCCTCAGGCCCCACCCCCAAATTCTCCAGATATTTCCCAACCCGGAGCTGGCAACCCTAGCTTAGGCCCTAGGCCAATGCCTTATGAAGTGAGCCAGCACCAGGTAGGGAAATACCTGGAGATTTGGGGGGGTGCAGCCTGAGGAGGGCAGGATTTGGGAGAGGGGAGGGACTTCAATGGGGTAGAATGCCATAGAGACCACCTTCCAAAGTGGCCATTTTCTCCAGGTGAATTGATCTCTGTTGCCTGGAGATCACTTGCAATAGCGGGAGATCTCCAGCCATCACCTGGAGTTGGCGACCCTAGAAATGAGTCTTTCAGCACATTATAGTCAAGATCCTTGCCTCAGCATTTCAAACTGTTGAGGAGGGGATCCCCTGGAATCACAGCTCATCTACAGACAACAAAGATAGGTTCCCCTGGAGAAAATGGATGCTTTGGAGGGTGAACTCTATGGCATTGTACCTCACTGAGGTCCTTGTCCTCCCTAGGCTTCATCCCTAAATCTCCAGGAGTTCCCAACCTGGAGCTGACAACCCTACCCACCCCCAGCCCCCATCGGTGTCCAGGGAGGACCTGGCAACCCTACCTGAGTAGGTCACACCCAGCTAGTCTTATTGGCGTGCCTGAAGGAGACAACCGTGTCTCCATCCAATATTTCAGTTCTGTAGAAGGCAAAAGAGGGAAACCAGACAGAAGGGGGGGGGGATCTTTTCTTCAGTTTCTTCAGGAATCCCAAGAGACAGCATAAATGTGTCAGACTCAGGGAAGTGGCTGTAAAATACACTACATGATAATAACTGCACTGGGCCCTTAAAAAAAAATCTATTTAAATTATTATGGTGAGTACCATGTTAGCAACATGCAAGAGTCAGGTGTATTTTTTAAGACATCTGATCTCCAAAACTCAATTTAAAGAAATTCAAATTACAAATCTAATCAACTACAAATTATAACAAGGGCAGGAACAAATACTAAATATAACCCAGAACAGGCACTAACAGTAGAAGGGAAGTTCTTGATATCAAAATGTTGGCATCTGGGTAGAGTGGGGTTGCCACCTCCGGATTGGGAAATACTTGGAGATTTTGAGGGTGGAACCTGAGGGTGGAACCCTCCTCAGGCTCCGCCCCAAAAACCTCCCACCAGTAGCAAAGAGGAATCTGGTAACCCTACACACACACCACAATGGCATTTCATACCTATAATTCCATGAGTCAGGAAAATGATTTTTCAGTTTTAGTTCTGAAATGACAACACAGACCATATCATGGCAATGGACTTATAACCCTTACTGTTAGGGTTGCCAACCTCCAGGTACTAGCTGGAGATCTCCTGCTATTACAACTGATCTCCAACAGATAAAGATTGGTTCACCTGGAGAAAATGGCCGTTTTGGCCATTGGACTCTATGGCATTGAAGTCCCTCCCCTCCCCAAACCCCGCCCTCCTCAGGCTCCATCCCAAAAATCTCCAGGTATTTCCCAACCTGGAGCTGGCAGTCCTACTTACTGTAGACCCTGATAAAGTGTATCCATTCCTTCCCCACCTCACAATACATGGGGCACTTTCCGTGGCTCCTATTAGTTTCTTTAAAACTCTAATCATGGCATTCCCACCTCTCATCTAGTTATGCCCAGACTAAATTACAAAATAAAATTGTCAAGACAGTGACAAATCTGGCTGGTGGTAGAAAGTACTGTCAAGTCAAAGCTGACATGGCAACCCCATAGAGTTTTCAAGGTAAGAGACGTTCAGAGGTGGTTTGCCATTGCCTGCCTCTGTGTAGTGACCCTGGTATTCCTCTGTGGTCTCCCATCCAATCACTAACCAGGGCCGACCCTGCTTCCCTTCCAAGATCTGATGAGATCAGGTAAGTCTGGGCCACCCAGGTCAGGGTGCAAAACTGCTTAGAGCAGCCAGAAAAGGTTTAATGTGGGTTTGGCTTCAGCCACAGAACATGGTTTTCAATGACATGGCTCAGCCCTGGGAGGTGCTAAGAAGTGTTCTTCTCAGCATGTGCTAGTTGCTGTACACTCAGCACTGAGAAACTACAGTAACCTTCCATGCATCTTAGTAAGGGGGAAAGGATTCTGTGTCAGAGGACATCTTTTTAAGCAGTGATGAGACTGTGCCATTCTCTTTTTAGAAATTATGGTGGTGGTCAAAAGTGAACATGTGAACACATGAAGCTGCCTTATACTGAATCAGACCCTTGGTCCATCAAAGTCAGTATTGTCTACTCAGACCGGCAGCAGCTCTCCAGGGTCTCAGGCAGAGGTCTTTCACATCACCTACTTGCCTGGTTCCTTTAACTGGAGATGCCGGGGATTGAACCTGGGACCTTCTGCATGCCAAGCAGATGCTCTACCACTGAGCCACAGCCCCTCCCTGTCAAGTCGCTGCCAACTTATGGCAACCACTCATGGGGTTTTCAAGACAAGAGACGAACAGAGGTGGCTCGCCGTTGCCTGCCTCCGTGTAGCAACCCTGATGGCAACTTCCTCGGCGGTCTCCCATCCAAGTACTAACCAGGGCTGACCCTGCTTAGCTTCCAAGATCTGACAAGATTGGGCTAGGCTGGGCCATCTAGGTCAGGGATTAGAGTACAGTGAAGGTCCTTGTGTTGTGGTGGCAGCTGCTGCTAAAAGCAATGTTTTATTGAATCTGCTCACTCAAGCGAGCGTGGTGTAGTGGATAAGAGCAGTGGTTTGGAGCGGTGGGGTCTGATCTGGAGAACCAGGTTTGATTCCCCACTCCTCCACATGAGTGGTGGAGACTAATCTGGTGAACTGGATTTGCTTTGCCACTCCTACACATGAAGCCAGCTGGGTGACCTTGGGCAAGTCACACTCTCTCAGCCTCACCTACCTCACAGGGTGTCTGTTGTGGGGAGGGGAAGGGAAGGTGATTGTAAACCGGTTTGAGTCCCCCTTAAGTGGTAGAGAAAGTTGGCATATAAAAACCAACTCTTCTTCTTCTTCTTCAATCAGATCTCCAACAGCCAGTAAGAAGCCTAGGGAGAAGTCCCACCTGGCCCTGCCCACTTTCTAAAAATAGTTGGCAGGTGCCTGGAGAAGCATCAGTGGATGCCATGGTACTCATGGGTGCCATGCTTGGGACCCTGTCTTAGAGCATTCAAAAACCATTCTAAGCAAACTTATGCCACTTGGGCCTTTTATGAATGGCTGCTTCCCTCGCTGTCACCCCTCTGATGGCTTTGGGTCTTTGTTTTGATTATGCGTGCCGTTTCCGACCATCAGAGGTCACCTTGCTCTTCCCCTGTGCTTTCCCCACGTTTTGTCCACCTTGTCAGAGACCTGTTTTATCTCGAATTTGAAAACTCGGGAAAATGCAGGGAAAGGCAGGGGTGAGCGAGGCGACCTCTGATGGTCAGAAAGGGCAGGTATAATAAAAAAAGAGAGACCTGAAGTCACCGGGTGGGTGACCGTGAGGGAAACAGCCTTGCATAAAAGGCCTTGCATTTTTTACCAAAATATATTTCATGGCTCACTTCAGACATTATACCAAATTAGAGTTAAGTCAGCTTAACTACAGTTTAGTGGGATGCCCATATTGTTAAATCAAAGTTTTCAGTCAGCTGGCAAAACCAGAATCAGAAACTATAGTTTGAAGTGGATTTATAGACCATGGTTTGTACCAACTATGGTGCAGCATGATGTCTGAACACTCAAGCCTGTTATAGCTGTTACTCCACCTCTGGAGGCCACTAGACCCAGGGACTGGAGTTTGTACATATGGAAGCACACAAGCAGTTCTAAGCCATAGTTAATTTGTTCAGCTGGAAGCTCAAGCCATGCTTTGGGTTGATCTAAGCTATGGTTGCCCTCACCTGGATATACCAGGCTAGCCTGATCTCATCAGATCTCAGAAGGTAAGCAGGGTCAGCTCTGGTTAATATTTGGAAGGGAGGCCACCAAGGAAGCCCAGGGTTGCTACAGAGGCAGGCAATGGCAAACCACCTCTGAATGCATATAAAAACCAACTACTACTACTACTCCGCCTCTTCTTCTTGCCTTAAAAACTCTACAGGATTGCCAGAACTCAGCTGTGACTTGACAGCACGTTACACACAAGCATACACACATGGTTAACACAAACCTTGTAATTTTTAAACTGAGCCAAAGACTTCCGAATATTTTTATAGCCTCTTTGCTTATAAGAAGTTTGCAGTCCTTAGGAATAGATTCTACATTTTATCAGAAACACACGCACACACAATGTACAATACCAACATGCAGTGAGAGAGAGAGATATGACCTTTTCAGATGTGGTCGGTTAAGTCTGAAATCCTTTCTTGATGGCTGACCCACTTATTCATTTAAAAGAAATGGTTTTTCTATGTTATTTTTGGCTGTAGTTGCATTTGTAAAGTACTAAACTCCTAAATTAGAACCCTGGATGTTTGGGGAATAAAACACAAACTACAAGTACTTTTTAGAACAAAATCAGTCAGTATCCCTATGAAGTGTTACTTGTGTGTGTGTTTAAGAATGTTAAGCAGCACCAAAAAACAATTGATTGTTTTTAGGGATTTCTCCCCTTTTTTATTTCACACAAATATGGGATTGGGTTTTCATCACACACAGCCTGCGGCAAAAAGAAATTAGCTCGTAAAATAAATCACATAACCCCAAAAGTCCCCAAAAGTCCTCTTCAAATTCTTTACTTCCTGAAGAAAATAACTCCGTACTTCTCATGCCAAAAAATGATTTTTTAAAGTATCAAATGATTTCTACCAAAAAAAACAAAAGGCCTTTATGAGTAATATAATTATGTTGAAGGGTTCAGAGCTTTTCACACACTTTGTCCTAGGTCTTTTATGCATAGCTGTTTCCTAGGGTTGCCAACCTCCAGGTACTGGGGAGAAAAATGGCACCTCTGTACTCGTACCAAGAGGTTTAGAAAAACAGTACAGGAAACTGTATATACACAAAGTGCAAATATTTATAAGCTACTGAGGTGAAACATAGACCATATACGTGACATATACACAACACAATTATATACAATATGTACAGTTCACACAAAAAATGTAGAGAAATTTCCAAAGGTCTCAACTGAGTACCAAACATATATAGAGGAAGTTCCAAAGGTCTCAACTGAGTACCAAATGAATGCTAATATTGTAATCCTTGTGTAAAGTTCATATAGAGCCACAATCATCGATGGATACGGCCACCCACAGCAGTGGAAATCTTTCTTCAGTCCTTAATACAAAAGTGCTGTTACATATTCATCATTCCTTCCCACACAGGGTAAGTATAAGCAATTACAATCAGACGTCAGTAAAGTACATCATAGTGCAGATAGGGCTTCAGGCCCTATCTGACAATTGGACTCTATGGCATTGAAATCCCTCCCCTCCCCAAACCCCGCCCTCCTCAGGCCCTCCCCAAAAACCTCCCGCTGGGGGCAAAGAGGGACCTCGCAACCCTACTGTTTCCCTCACCAATGACTTCAGGTCTTTGTTGTGATTTTGCATGCCGTTTCTGACCATCAGAGGTCACCTTGCTCTCCCCCTGCCTTCTACCGCGTTTTGCCCGCGTTTTCAGAGACCTGTTTTGTCTCAAATTTGAAAATGCGCACAAAATGCAGGGGAAGGCAGGGGGAAAGCGAGGCGACCTCTGACGGTCGTAAACAGCATGCATAATCAAAGACCCGAAGTCATCAGAGGGGGGATGGTGAGGGAACCAGCTGTGCATAAAAGACCTTAGCTATTCTCAGAACAATCTGGTAAGGTTGGCTGGTATTATTACAAGGTATCCCCATATTGCATAGTGAAAAATCATGGCAGGTACAAGATTTGAACCAGAGATCTACAGATTCACAGGTCATGCGTTCATACTCCTGTATCACTAGTTCAAATCAAATCACACCTTTATTTGGCATTAAAAAGGTACATAATAAGGTTAGCATCACTAGTTCTGCTATGAGTGGTTTCAAAGAATGGAGACAGAGGGTTGGACCCAAAACACCACCAGCTGAGTAGGACTTCCTTGCTTCCCCCTTCCTGCTACTATTCATTGTCACCCTTGAAATTCTGCGCCGTTGGGCCAAGGGGCCTTCGGGAACAGCATGGGAGTAAAGGGGGGGGTCTTGGGAGAGGAGGAAAATCAACAAAACTCATCCTCCCCTCCAGCAGAATGGCACCTTTCGATCCAACTCATTGACATCTAGGGTTGCCAACCTCCAGGTACTAAATAGACTAGCTAAGTGCAAAAATAGTATTCAGCTCACACTGATAATGCATTATCAGTGTGAGCTGAATACTATTTTTGCACTTAACCTCTAGGTACTAGCTGGAGATCCTCCGCTATCACACTGATCTCCTGGTGACAGAGATCAGTTCCCCTGGAAAAAATGGCCACTTTGGCAATTGGACTCTATGGCATTGAAGTCCCTCCCCTTTCCAAACCCCACCCTCCTCAAGCACCACCTCCCCCCCCCAGAGCAGGCAACCCTACTGACATCTTTTATGAATGAAATAGTGAACTGGAGACAAAAAATTAGGTTCATTCAGACTCAAGGGCAGTGTTTGAGTAAATTGTGGTTGTCAGGTTTGCCCTACATAATCCGTGGCTTTGTCCTAATTCTAGAGCCACCTGTGCACATGGTTTGAGCATTTAAATTTCAAACTTGGGTGCTCAGATAAACTGCACATTACATTACCGATGAAGGCAGCTTTGACTCTTGAAAGCGTATACCCTGAAACTCTTGTTGGTCTCTAAGGTGGCTCTTTACACACAAAGTGCTACTCGTCTCAGCTCTAACTGTCCTACCGCAGACCAACGTGGCTACCCTCTGAAAATACATATTACATGTTTCTTCCCTTTCTGCTAATTAGTGTAGATATGAAGGTAAGGGAGGTGTTTCAATTACCACCTATTGAGGATGAAGGTGGCTCAGGGATAAGGGATAGGAGCTAGAGGCTATAGGTGTCAGTTTTGTTAATTAGTTTTATTGCAGGCCAAAATGTATGGCAGGAAATAAATAATTTGGCAAATAATTCCAGTGTGAAGGGGCTACCACCCAAAAGGCCCTGCTCTGTTCCCTACTTGACCTCTAAGGAGAGAGGGAGGTGTATATGTTGTGGTTGATATGTATTAATCTGTCTTCACGTGCATAGGGCTGCATATTGGAGTTCTGACTTGAATGCGAGCCAAATACTTTTCATTGCTACTAAAATAATACCAGTCTGTTGGGACTGGCTGCATTTTGTTGCCAGATTCCTCAAATGAGATCCCTGTCATCAAATACCGTAAGCTATTTAAAATATGGATTGAAAATTCTTGCAATTTTTTGGCTCTGTTTTGCTGATGGGGATTCACCGATGTAGCTGTTTCACCCTTATTTGTTTCTGCTGGACTTTTCATTGGGTTTGATGCTGTATTTCCTTTATATAAGACTGGAATGGGGGGGGGGAGAATTACTTACTTTTTTTCTGAAACCCTTTAATGCATCGCTTAAGAAAGGCAAATATGGATCCACTTCCACAACAGCTTCTTCTGCCCCCCCGAACTCAGGCAGTAAATACCACCCACAGTTGCAGCAAATGGATGATCTTGAGGCTTTCATGGTTTCTCCCCCCGCCCCCCCAGGGCGCAAGTCTTTAATGGCTCGAGCCCTACCTCAGCTCTTGGCATCGGGAACAAAAGGTTCAGATGAACACAAAGCAGGTGATCCAGAGCAGGTCTTCGGGGGCCAAACGTCTAACAAACTAAAACATTCGTCTGCTGATTGTCTTTGTCAGCTCTTAGGAGACAATGTTTTAAACATTTACAGGTAACAGAATGCTGCCATTTCCAGTACATTTGCAGTAAGATCCTCTCTCAATATTAATGCGGATGACTTCTGGAGATGTTAAAATCTTGACATTTCAGACATACCAGTTCCAATCCTGACATTATTTTTGGAATCTTTAGAAATAAAGTTCTACGGTGCATTTTTGTTGTTGTTGTTTGCCTTCCGGGGTTCAGCATGTTTTCATATTTTTATGGCTTTTGCTTCCTCATGAGGAGAAGTTTTGTTTAGGCCAACAAATCAATAGAAAGCTAGATTCAGAAGAGTCGAAAAGATATCACTCTGTGATCCTAAGAAAGACTGAAGGCCGGAGAAGAAATGTTTTCCGCAGAGTTGTAGCTCATCATGCCAAGGGTGTCTCAGGGAAGCCACCATAGGTTAGGGTTTGAATCCCCACTGTAGGTTTTTTAATCCCCACAGGGCTGTTGTGAGGATAAAGTGGTAAAAAAGGTAAAGGTAAGGGGCCCCTGTGCAAGCACCGGGTCATTCCGGACCCATGGGGTGACGTCACATCCCGACGTTTACTAGTCAGACTTTGTTTGCGGGGTGGTTTGCCCTTGCCTTCCCCATTCGTCTACCCTTTACCCCCAGCAAGCTGGGTCCTCATTTGACCGATCTCGGAAGGATGGAAGGCTGAGGCTACCTTGAGATGGCTCCCGGAAACCAGCTTCCGCTGGGATCGAACTCAGGTTGTGAGCAGAGCTTGGGCTACAGTACTGCAGCTTACCACTCTGCGCCACGGGGCTTCCTGGGGAGAAAGTGGAGGAGTGGATAATTATATGGTAAGCTGATTTGGGTGCCTATCGGGGAGGAAACTATAGTATAAATAAACATGGATGACAACTAACACATGGCACTCTGATGACAGCCATGTGCAATCCATGTTAGTGTGGCCGCTGCCCATACTGTATGGAGCTGAACCATGTCTCCCACCCCACGCTATTTCTCTTTAAGCAAAACTGCCTCTTCTCCCTATCAAAATGAGCAGCGAGGAGACTAGGGTTGCCAGGTCCCTCTTCGCCACTGGCAGGAGGTTTTGGGGGCAGAGCCTGAGGAGGGCAGGGTTTGGGGAGGGACTTCAATGCCACAGAGACCAATCGCCAAAGTGGCCGTTTTCTCCAGGAGAACAGATCTCTGTCGGCTGGAGATCAGTTGTAATAGAAGGAGATCTCCAGCTAGGACCTGGAGGCTGGCAACCCTAGAGGAGACCTACTTGCACTTAAGTAAACTAGAGAGCACTGCCATAGCTAAAAGAGTACCACTGCTGTAGGGTAATTAATTGCACAAGGATTGGGACAATCCCTACTCAATAAAACCTGAGACGTTTTCCATAGTTCAAGCCATTATGATTATTCTGTAATCGCATGATAGGAAGTGACCACACTGAATTAAAAAACAGTGCTTGCTTCCCCAGTGTTAAAAAAATAGACTATTTGTAGACTTGGAAAGGGTACCAAAAAGGAAATTAAAATGACCAAGAGGCTGAATCAGCTTCCATATGGGAAAGAGTTGTTTGTTTGTTTGGTTTTAAGTTGGAGTTTTTCCATTTTAAAGTAAGAGTGACTGATATTTATAAAGTGATGACTGTTTGGGAAGTGGTTGGGTGGACTCTACCAAGCTTTCCCACTTGTTCTCTTCCAATTCTTCCCATACCCCTCAGCATAGCCTCAGTCCCATGTGGCTTTTGTCCAGGTGGGTCCCACAATCCCCTGAATAACCCTTTTAATGGCCAAAGGGAGTCTTCCTCCTCTGACTTTTGTTGGTGGGAAAAGCTGGTGGGATTAAGGTTGCCAACCTCCAGGGGGTAAAACCAGAAGAAAATAGGCTTGGTGAGTTCATGATGGAGATCAAAAACCAGCACACACAAAATGAATATAAATATAAATATAAATATATTTATAAATATAAATATACAATATAAATATAATAAAAAGTGCAAAGTGAAACAGTGATACACAAAGTGAAACAGTGCTTAATATACAATTGACATAACATGAACAACATATAAGAACACACAACAGGACAAAAGTACAATATCCAATTTAAGTCAAGATGATAACGGTCTTATGGTATAATAACAATAAATTCCTTTTTTTCAAAACAGGGGAAATTGCACAGTCCCAACAATGGATGGCTGGAAAAAAATCCACAGCATGGCTGCTGTTTCCGGTTGTGCAGCGTCCCTGCTGTTTCCGGTTGTGCATGCTGTATATGTATATTCTGACTATATATTACTCTTCCTACACACTTAACACTGAGAGACACTGTCCTTCAGTGTTACTCCTCTGAAGATGCCTGCCACAGCTGCTGGCGAAACGTCCGGAAAGAAAATACCAAGACCACGGTTACACAGCCCGGATAACCTACAAGAACCAAAGAATTGTTTTTGTTTGGTTTGGGTTTAAAATATCCATTTCTGACCTTCTAGAAAAGGGAATAAATAAATGTGGAATCCCCAAGGTTCAGGCCAGTGGGAGTTTGGAGTGATTTGTGGACAATAAAGAAAGAAAACTCGGGAGTTTGTTTCACTGGGTTAGGTTGTTCTGACCCAGTAAGATTTCTCTGATACTCTCAGGTGTAGAGGTTTATTAACATGGTGTGTATTTTAACCATTTGAAGGCCTCCGAAGGCATCCCTAATTTGAAAGTGCCTTTAAGATCAAACAACAGTTGGTTTTGAAATTTCTTCAAAGAGCCAAAGCAGCCTGTCTGATTTCACTTCCCTGACAACAAGTGCATGGTATTGTCTTTGATATGCTGGCAGCCACAGAAGTTTGAAGTTTTCTATTAAGACAAGCACTATTTACTTCTATGGCACTTACGCATAATAGAGCACTTTTGACTTCTATAAAGTGCATGTTATTAAAGCACTTTGCTAATGTACTGAGGCGCTTTCACAAAACAAGGGAAGACAGAAGCAACCCGTTTTCGAAATGTCTTTGGGAAATGAGATGAAAGTAGGTGGGGGGGGGAGAGGGAGCTTAAGGGCTGCAAAGCCCTTCTTTAACAATAAGAAGAGCGATCTTAAAACGCCGCAATGCATGATTAAAGGCATCACCTTTATGCTTACAAGTACTTCCATAAACATTTGTAACAATTTAAGCGTAGTCTGCCGTTCTTCACTGTTCGCACAAGGGCCCTTCATTTAAATGGCAACCTTTTAGATGACGCTGAAGGAGGGAGAGGGACTTTGACACAGCAGCCGTCATGGTCTTCCTGACAAAAGTAAAACTGAGTCATCAAAAAAGATAGAATGACACAGTTTGCATTCCTAGGTAACTATTGCTGGTTGTATTTAATGTTGCATCTAATGTCACAACTCTGGTGCTTGCGTAGCCATCTGAAATTAACTTCACTCATTATTGGGAATGATGAAAAGAATGAACTCAAGAATCTTAGCTGTTGTCTAATTTCTAGAACAGGGGGATCGAACTCATTTGTTCTGAGGGCCGGGCCATGCCTCGCCAGCCCAGATTGGGACTGGGGAGGTGGCTAGCGGGCTGGATAAGAGCCCTCAAGGGGCTGGATCTGGCCCCCGGGCAGTATGTCTGACACCCCTGGTCTAGGACTTATCCCAGGATAGTACTCCAATACAATGGTGGTCAACTTTTAAATTTTCAGGAGGCATTCTGGGAAATTAACAGAGTGCATCAAGCCCATGTTAACATTTTCCAGGCACGGTCTTCTTTGTGTGCCCCATCTACCTATCTGTCATCATTTTATCCCGCCTTTCTTCCAAGGAGCTCAAAGTGGCATACAGGATTACCCCTTCTTCCATTTTAGCCTCACAACAACCCTGTGAGGTACGTATAGGGGTGAGTGGGGATTTGAACCTTTTTCAACCATTACACCACACTGGCTGTCAAGTTCCAACTCACTTTTATTTTCCTCACAATCCTTCAAACTTCCTTGCACAGTTTCCTCAATAGTGCCACTAGTGCTTGTGTCATTAAAATCATATCACCCTTTTCAGAGGTTAGGAATACTAAATAGTCAATTAACTAGTTCAAATACACTAATTTCACAAAATCATACTGAGTACTCAGTCAAGGTAGATGACCTGAACCTCTAATTTCTTCTCAGGGATTATTCTGCCCTACTGACATTCAGCTTCTAACCTTATTTATCTTATAGTCCTTCAGATGGTATGTACTCACTCGGGAATACTGGGTATTCTTTCCCTAACTTACCTACCTACTCACTAGGGTTTCCAACCTCCAGGTAATAGCAGAAGATCTCCTGCTATTTCAACTGATAGAGATCAGTTCCCCTGGAGAAAATGGCCACTTTGGCAATTGGACTCTATGGCATTGAAGTCCCTCCCCTCCCCAAACCCTGCCCTCCTCAGGCTCCACCCCAAAAACCTCCTGCTGATAGCGAAGAGGGACCTGGCAACCCTACTACTCACAGGGGAAGGAGTTGGGACATTTATTTTATTTTATTTATTTATTTTATTAGATTTGTACCCCACTTTCATTCCCCGGCCAAAGCTGGGCTCAGGTTGGTTAACATATAAACCATATAAAGTTCTGTTAAATGCAATAAAATAATCCTCAATAAAACCATGAATTATCCAAAAACTTTAAAACCAATAAATAGCTAATAGATGGCGCTCATACATTAAAACTACTATGGCTCTCAACCAGCCAGGGTCCCCAAATCCATCAATAATATAACTACAGGGGGGGGGGGAGGCCAGCACAGATATAAAACCATAGCTGGTTTTATATAGCAGAATTGTTTAATATCCCGCATGGCCCTGGTCTCATTAGAAAGGGAGTTTCACCAGGCTGGGGCCGAAGGCAGGTGACATCAATCAGATGTGTCTCCTGAATCTATAGAGTATCATGGCATGCATATGAAGGTGTTGAAGAATCCAAGGTGGGCTCTGTTGTAATAGATGGTTGTGGTGCCAGCAGGAACTAAGAGGGATTTGAGATCTTGAGATCGAGTATGGCATTTCATACTCCCTTTCTCATTGTAAGAGCCCTGTGGCGCAGAGTGGTAAGCTGCAGTACTGCAGTCCAAACTCTGCTCACGACCTGAGTTCGATCCAGACGGAAGTCGGTTTCAGGTAGCCGGCTCAAGGTTGACTCAGCCTTCCATCCTTCCGAGGTTGGTAAAGTGAGTACCCAGCTTGCAGGGGGTAAAGGGAAGATGACTGGGGAAGGCACTGGCAAACCACCCCATTAAAAAACAAAACAAAAGTCTGCCTAGAAAACATCGGGATGTGACGTCACCCCATGGGTCAGGCATGACCCGGTGCTTGCACAGGGGAACTTTACCTTTTAACCTTTTTTCTCATGGTAGTCTTTTATTCAGCTTAGATCTGCTGGTTTCAGCGCTTGTAGAGATCTGGCTCTATGCTGCTTTTTGAAGAGTTCTTACTGGTAGGCCTTAGCTCAATCATCTTGTAGGTTATGGAAGCCAGGCCAATATGGACTTAAATGGGAAAGAAAAATTGTGATAGTTGAATGTATTTTCTATCATATTAACAGTTCTGCTGGGCTGAACCCATTTGCCAAGGATGTTGACAAATACACTGTCAGAGTGAGTTAGGGGTCCAAATATTTGGGAAAGAAGGGGCTTTATGAACATACATTCTGATTTGTCCTTGCTCTGGGGAAATAATGGACTGTAGGCAAAATGCTGAAATTCGTAGGCCTCTGCACATCTCCTAAAGGACAGTAATGGAGTCCATTATCAGAGACAATATGCTCAGAGATGCTAAATTTGGCAAAACATGGCTTCATTTTATCAATAGCTGCTCCTGGCATTATGCAAGGCTAGGGTTGCCAGGTCCCACTTTACGGCGGGAGATTTGGGGGGTGGAGCCTGAGGAAGGTGGAGTTTGGGGAGGGGAGGGCCTTCAATGCCATAGAGGCCAATTGCCAAAGTGGCCATTTTCTCCAGGTGAACTGATCTGGGGTAATGAAATGATAGCCACAAGATGATAAAGGCAAAGGAACGTGTATCCCAGGTATTTGGTCACGTTTCACCATAAGGCTTCTTCAGCCTAAAAATCTTCTGTAGACACCGAGGGTTCTCTCAATGAATTGGAAGTTTCCGGCAAGATAAGTACAGATTGGACAGACAGCACGTCTACTTTATTAAGTCTTTGAACTGTGCAACGGTTAGAAACCAGAAGTATCCTTCGCCAGCTGGTTTTTTCATGTGGCACAGAAAACACGGAGGAGTTTTCTCACTTGATATGAAGGCTTGTGCTCTTCAGTAACAGCCATCATTGGCGTCTTGTTTGCCTTGGATTTCTAAAGGGGTGTGACTCACAGTGCACATTGTATTGTTGGGTTTGTACATTTGTTTTTGTATTGTGTAATTAGATAGTTATAGTGAGGTGCTTTTGTATATCTTGTACATATTGCATGTCTATTTTGTGAAATATAGAGATAAGTTTGGGCCACGTGCTGTTATTTCTTGCGAGTAGTTCTCATTACAGCATAGGGTTTTGTTTGTATTTATTATCTGGAGGATGGCAACCCTACTCAAGGCTGCTTAGCAACTTCAATAAATTTGGAGTAGTAGAATCATCATGAGATGTTTTACCGAGGTGGAAAAAAGTCCATCCGAACTCTTTGTCAGGGCCAACTTAAGAAAGTAGAGGGCATCAACAACTGAGGAAGGTTTCTTCATTTGCTGGCATAGGTTCTACGTGTTCCAGTTCTCTTATAGACCTGTTTGAGCAGACCCAGCTCCCACACAGGCTGTTTTGCTTCTCTTTGTATTTTGTTAACTTTGATGTCCATCATGTACAGGAGCATTTTGAAGATGGAAGGCTGTGATCAAGTGGGAACTCAGGCATATATCTATTGAGTCACTGTTCCCCATTGCCCCACTACTCGCTGTCCCCAGAAACTGGAAAATTAAAAACAGAATGAGGAAATGGACGTTGAATGCAGAGAGAACCTATAGCCACTAAGGCACAGCCAGAAAAAAATGAGCCAATCAGGTGTGAGCAAATCAGATGACATTCCTTTTATCTTAATGTTGGAAGTCATTTGGTTCATTTCCTGGAGTTAACAAACAGGTTATGTTCAGATTAGATTTTGATTAGGTACATTCCAAATGCACACCTGTATGACATGTAATTTTCTACTTAAACTCAGGCATTTTTAATACCCTCATTCAACATGCAAATTGCAATTTGGCTCAAAATCCATTATTTTCATGGAATGTATTTGCATGTTTAAAATCACAATCTTAGGGCATATTGGACATTAAGGAGGGAAATTGCTATCAACAGAAATTCATGCAATTGCTGTTCATATAAATTCAGAGAAAGGCAGTTGAAGCAAAAGGCTTGCAAATTTTAAACCACGATAACAACATTCTACTACAATGTATACTATAGATTAGGAAAGGCACCTTTAGGTTTAAGAGGATGCCACCATGGTTAATGAGCAGTCAAAGAAGCCATACAAGATGCAATGGCTTTCCTTCAAACTGGAAGTCCTGCCCAAATGAGAACAAAAACCATCATAAACTTTAGAAAAACAAAGTCTGAATGGCATGCACTTCAGAGTTCTTAATGAACTCAAATAGTAAAATGCAGATCTCCTGACTAAATTATGCATCTTATTACTAAATTGGCTGTTATTGCTAAAATAACTCCAATTTATAAAAGCTTACTGTTGGGGGTAGGGTTGCCTGGTCCCTCTATCGGCTGGAGATTAGTTATAATAGCAGGAGATCTCCAGCTAGTACCTGGTGGTTGTGGTATGAACTACTCACTCAAACTGTACAGTTAAGCTGCAACAATAAACAGCAGTTGGCTCTACAAACTGTGATATATTGTAATAAAACATCAGCCTTCCATCCTTCCGAGGTTAGTAAAATGAGTACCCAGCTTGCTGGAGGTAAAGGGAAGATGACTGGGGAAGGCACTGGCAAACCACCCCATAAACAAAGTCTGCCTAGTAAACGTCGGTCCCGCAACGGAGCATTTAAAATGCAATGGGCTTCCGGTACATTGTATGTCACAGAATTCTCAAGCATATGGAAGAATTTGAAGCTTGACAAAGCTGTTCATGAAATAGGAAATGTACCGGAAGCCCCTAGCATTTTAAATGCTCCGTTGATTTTTTGACATGTTAAACGCTTCGCGTTCCATGTTAATTGTATGTGCTTATATGTATATCTTGTTTTATGTCAACTGTGGTTGCATGGTTGTCTTTTGACAATACAGATCATCAGCATAATTTCAAGTGTGGAGTTTATGTGCCAGATATTTTGGCCCTTGTGCTTGTGCTAATTTTGCTTGAGTTCTACCTTCCTGTTGAGCACTTGCAGCCTCTTCTGATTACTAACCTCCAGGTAGTGGCTGGTGATCTTCCACAATTACATCTGAACTCCAGCTGATAGAGATCAGCTCACCTGGAGAAAATGCCAGTTGGACTCAGTGGCATCGAAGTCCCTCCCCTCTCCAAATCCCACCCTCCTCAGGCTCCACCCCCAAAATCTCCAGGTATTTCCCAACCCAAAGCTGGCAACCCTTGGCATGCAGTACTGGAGACTCCATCTTTAAATGTGTGTGTGTGTGTGTGTATCCAGATGGAAAATTTAAGGAAGAGGGCAAATTGGAGAGAGGCTAAAGAGTAAAAAAATGTGGCTATTGGGTAGCACAATAATATTATAAAATTATGCATGTTGCATAATGCTAGAACTTGGGACACCCAATGAAATTGTTGTGCAATAGATCTGGGAGAGAGAAAAGAACATACTTGCACCTACAACACAAAAATTAATAGATTAATAGAATTCACTGCAAGAAGAGATAGAGAAGGGTTCTAGTTTAGAAGACTACAAGGAGACAGATGCATGGAGGATAGGTCTATCATCAGGTATTAGCCATGGTGGCTACATTAAGTCTCCATTTTTAGAGGCCTCTGAATAACAATTTGCTGAGGGAGACAAGAGTAGAGAGGTTGATTATTCTTATGCTCTGCTTGTGGGCTTCCTGGAGGCATGTGAGTATGAGTTGTGGGAAACAGAATGCTGAACTAAATAGTCTTCCTCTGATACAACAAGCTCTTTTACGTATAATCTTGTACTCTTCCAGATATAGAAGCTCATGTATGTTGAACGTGAGGTTGCATGTTTGGCTTAAACCTGAGGGCTTGCTATGCCTGTGGCCATACTCAAACTTTATACGTGAAGACGGGAAGAGCAAATAAAAAACAGCCATTACAGCTGGAAGCTCAGTTCCTCCTACGGTTATAGGGTTGTCAGGACCCCCTTTGCTACCAGCGGGAAATTTTGGGGGTGGAGCCTGAGGAGGGTGGGGTTTGGGGAGGGGAGGGACTTCAGCGCCATAGAGTCCAATTGCCAAAGCGGCCGTTTTCTCCAGGTGAACTGATCTCTATTGGCTGGAGATTAGTAGTAATAGCAGGAGATCTCCAGCTAGTACCTGGAGGTTGGAAACCCTATACGGTTACCAACCCTGGGTTTGGAAATTCTTGGATATTTGGGGGTGGAGCCTGGAGAGGGAGGGTTTGCAGAGGGTGACCTCAGCGGGATATAATGCCATAGAGCCCACCCTCCAAAGCTGCCATATAACTAATCTCCATAGTCTGGAGATGGTAATTCCAGGAGATCTCCTGGCCCTCCCTGGAGGTTGGCAACCCCAGTTCATCCCCATCTGTCCTCCATGTAGGGTTGCTAGGTCCATCTTGGCAACTGGTGGGAGGTTTTAGGGGCGGAGCCTGAGGAGGGCAGGGTTTGGGGAGGGGAGGGACTTCGATTGGATAGAGTCCAATTGTCAAAGTGGCCATTTTCTCCAGGGGAACTGATCTCTATTGGCTGGAGATCAGTTGTAATAGCAGGAGATCTCCAACTAGAACCGGGAGGTTGGCAACCCTACCACCATGGTATGCAAACATCACTCTACTTCTGTTCATTTCATTACTTGATAAACTGCTATATGTCAAGAAAGGAGGGAGAAACGTACGCAAAGTGACTCCCTTGAAAAGCACGAAGTTTCGTCCGGACCTGGCATGGCTCATTCCTGCCTGGAACTCACTGCTGGAAGCTTGAAATCATCCAGAGATGTGCAGGCATCTGGGATCCTGGCCTCTCTTTCTCGCCGGCTCCCACCCACCCACGCTCCAGCTATAATCAGAACAGGAACTAGCAAAGGGGCCCTCCCCACCCCTCCCAAGGCGCTCGGGTGGCTTCTTTTCTTTTGTCTTCTCTCTTCCCCTCCCTCCCCTTTCTCCTGGAAGACAGAACAGACAGCAGAAGTTCCTTCTGTGAGTTGCCAAGGTGCTCCCAGACCATTGTGCAGAATTGTTGTCAGGTTAAATTAGGGAGTACAGACTCCATGAGTGTAAAAAAATCAATACTTGATGGAAGATTGCTCCCCGGAAAATCTGTTTTGATTCCAGGATTAATTCGCGACCAAAGGCTTCTGCAAAATGACATGCCATTAGTCAGAAAATGAACACATTCTACCCTTGAAATTGGATGGAAATATGTCAGGTGATTGACCCATTCATTCTCTGAGCTCTCTGGGCAGAAGAAAGTAGGTGTGGTAACTGAGAATTAGGCCTGTGAACCAGGTCCATTTTCCAAGTACTAACAAAAAATAAAAAATAAATAAAAAAATAAAAATAAGTCCAATGTGAATTGCAAGTATTCTCTGGATCATTGTTGTAAAGCTATTGCAAATGCACTCAGTCAAGGCAAATGCATTTGTCTGGAAGGCCTGATTCTCTTGTGTTTTCTGAATCTCAGAATAAACCATACTAAAAAAAAATCTTAAAATATAGCAGGGATTTTTTTTTCAGTGTAAAAAAAGAGGTTTGCAATATTAATGACAAATGTAATTTGTTGGCCGCACATAAAGTAACACTACATTCCACCATCCCTGAGCACACCGGTGAGTTGTTTCCCCACTATAAAAACTTGTAAGAGAGACACTCAAGTTATGATTTCACCATTTCTAGGTTTCCTGTAATATTTTCAATAACAATTCGCCCTCAAACTTCATAGGTAGACTTTGCTCTTTCTTCCCTGCAATCCTTCACCCATCTCCTCCACGAAAGAGGCTGACCTCTAGGACAAAAAGGGCATTTTAATCTCTATGTTTATATATTCTGGACATGAACTATGGCCACCCCTAGTGCAAAAACATGCTGAATGTGTGGAACAGAAGGGTCGTGGCATTAGATATGTGTTATTATTTGTCTAATACCAATCTACCAAGGTGAATGTAACCTCTTGGTGCCGAGACGTTTTGCAAGTAGAGAAAGACGTCCAGTTCATCCGGTGGAGAATTTCAGGCAAGCATATTTAGAGCTTGTATTAGAGGAGTAGAGAGGACTGTCACTTATGGTGGCTTTATTGGAATACTCTTGTGGTAAACCAAATTGTGATGTTTTGTAACAGAACTGAAGCCTAAACTGGGAGAACGAGGCAAACAAGGCAAAATGACTGCCACATTTTCTCTTTTGCTTCCTGTTCGCATGAGATATACAAGAATCTTAAGCAGATTCACAATTCTGCTTGAGGTTCTTCTCAAAGAACTGAAAATGGTTGTACAACAGTGAACAATACCCAAAGCAGGGTCATGGAACCACCATGATGCAGTAGTTCAGCTGCTGGGTTGTGGTGAAAGAAATCCACATTCTCTGCTCATCCATTCAGCTCTGGCTATATTTTTTTATCCTGACCTTCCTCTAAAGATTTCAGAGTCCTCCTCTCCCCATTTTATCCTCACAAACTCTGTTAGGTAGGTTAAAGTGGGGCCGTGGCTCAGTGGTAGAACATCTGCTTGGCACGCAGGTTCAATCCCCGCCATCTCCAGTTAAAAGGATCTGATAGTAGTTGATGTGAAAGATCTCTGCCCGAGACCCTGGAGCGCTGCTGCCACTCTGAGTAGACCATACCGATCTTGATGGACCAAAAGTCCGAATCAGTATAAGGCAGCTACATACCATACATTTTTTTTGCCATCAAGTCACAGCTGACTTTTAGCAACCCTTTAGGGTTTTCAAGGCAAGAGACGTTCAGAAGTTTGTAACTGCCTGCCTCTGTGTCACGCCCCTGGTATTCCTTGGAGGTTTCCCATCTAAATACTTGCCAGGATAGAGGCTGAGAGTGTGTGACTGGCCCATGGTCTCCCATCAAGTTTCCATGGCAGAGTAGGGATTCGAATCTGGGTTTCCCAAATCCTAGTCTGACACCTTAAGCACTACACCGTGCACCGAGCACTATGCACATTATATATGTACACATCATATTAAATTGCATGAAAGTGAGAGAATGTGACTTGCCCGGGGTGACCCAGTAAGCGTCACGTTTGGGTGGGGATTTGAACCCAGGTCTCCTCGATCCTCATCCAACACCACTGGACAGCCTAGAAGTTCAATAAAGTACCTGTTTGGTCTTCTTTGAATGCCTGCAAATTGAGTGATCCGTCAAAATTGATCTATTTTCTATTTTTCTTCCCTTACAAGCCAATAATGACTGCCTGCAATGTGAAACAACGTTAGGCAGAAATTATTCTTGCGTCCACAGTAATATTTAATACCAGTCCTGTGTATGAGCCCTTATGAATAACATATTTTACATGGTATAATAGAAAGATAATTGCATCCAGTGAAATATTATACCTTATGCTACCATTCATCACGATAACAATCATCCTCTGAGGCAGTCATGTATGCTCGGGTGCATTAATGTGCCATGAGACAATAGCAGATGGGCCATGAAAAATAAATTAAATAATTAAAATCTTCTGGTAGCCCAGCACACCCTTCCACAGAGGAGTCAGCCTGCTGCATCTCTGTATGATTGACTGGCCTGCCCTCATCTTCTTTCGATCAGCTTCTCGTGAGGGTGATCAATTCCACAGCATCTCTGCATCAAGTGTAACTGGGTTGTTTGATTATTTACAGTGTAAAGGTGCAGCAAAATTACCCACCCACGGAATATGTTGCCCGCACAGCTCTGCACCACTTGCTGCGTCAGCCTGGCCTCCTTCTGATCAGATGGGACACCCAGATTCATGGAAAAACACACGGCGAGAGCTAGATTCGAGTCCAGTAGAACCTTAAAAACCAACAAGGGCTTTCAGGTGTTACTGTACTCGAATGGACTCTAATCTGGAGAACCGGGTTGGATTCCCCATTCCTCCACATGAAGCTGGGGCTAGTCACAGTTCTCTTAGAGCTCTCTCAGCCCCACCTACCTCAAAAGGTCTGTTGTGGGGAGAGGAAGGGAAGGTGATTGTAAGCTGGTTTGATTCTCCTTTTTTTAAAAAAAGGTAGAGAAAGTCGGCATATAAAACCCAACTCTTCTTCTTCCACTGAGTCTAATTCCCGAAATGGGAATTAGACTCTGTGGAAATCCCAGTGGAGCGGTGGGTAAAAGGCAAACTTACTGATCCTGTTTTCAAACCACCCTCTGTACAGCAGTCTCTGAACCTTGTTCTAGAACTAAGATCATGAGACCTCTCAGGGTAAGCCCACAGATTACCAATTCCTTAAGACTATTAAATGTAAATAAACATCTTTAAATTATGAATTCTATCTCCCGTACATCTCCCGTACAAGCCTTGGAGGAAGTGCAAGAAACTAACTGTTGTAAACTCATGCCAAGCAGGCAACCTGGGGCCAAAACAGATGTAAGTCAAGTCAAGACAAGTTTTATTTCGATACAATATCAGCTCTAGGTAAAAATCAAAGTTAGGTTAAAATAATAAAATAAAATAATAAACGATGATTCTGGAAGGATGATTTGAAGAGGAGGAAAGATATTCTACTGGGAGACGTTTTCAGTTAGCCATTTACAAATCCCGCTAGACCGGAGGCAGAATTTGGCTACTTGAATGGTTATCTCCGGAGAGGAGTCTGCTAAGAGAAGGGAAACTTTAGCTTCTTCTGTTCTCCAAGGAAAGGATGACAATATGGGGAGAATGCAAGTCAGACCATTCTGTTTGGCATGCAGGGCCAGTTCTCCAGCCAAGCTAGAGATTATATTCTGGAAGCATTGCTGTGCCATTCAGCACAGGATAAAATGATGATCATGACTTATGCCCATCGTTGCCTCCTGGATCCATGCAACCATCAGCCAAGTCTGAAGTGAGGTTTTGAGACACTAGCAATGCTCTCACTTCCACTGTGTCTAGCCAAAATAACTGTTGTGTCTCTCTCTCAGGTATGGTTGCTAACCTCCAGGTGAGGCTTGGAGATCTCCCACTTTTACAATTGATCTCCAGACTACAGAGATCAGTTCCCCTAATGCAGGGGTCAGCAAACTCATTAGTCAAAAGAGCCAAATATCAATAGTACAACGATTGAGATTTCTTTTGAGAGCCAAATTTCTTAAACTTAAACTATATGTAGGTACACTGTTTATTAACTTAATAAACTTTAATTAAAGTTTTAAGTCTTAATTAAACTATAGGTACACTAAATAAAACTTGATATCATACTTAATAGTGATCTTATTTATTGATAAAAATTAAATTGTAAGTCCCTGCCATTACTCCCTCCCCTTCTGGAGTCCTCGTCTGGAGGCCTGGTCTACCACCATAAAAGCCTATTGGTCGACCTGGCCTCCGGCTGAGTCCCATTGGGAGGCCAGGTCTACCCATTGGCTTTCTTGGCAGTAGACCTGGCCTCCGGAGGCTCATAGAAGCCAATTGGTAGACCTGGCCTCTGAAGGGGGACTTTTTCCCCTCCTCGGAGTCCAGGTCTACCGCCAAGAAAGCCAGTGGGTAGACATGGCCTCCCAATGGAACTCAGCCGGAGGCCAGGTCTACCAAAGGAAGCCCGCCCCGCCCAACAGCTGATAGGCGGGCGGAGGGGGCAGGAACCGCCGAGCCGCCCACCCAGCAATCGCACGGCTAGAGGGGAGGGAAGGCTTTAGCCTCCCAACCATTGAGGGCAAGGGAAAGGGGGACCCGGCCATTCTCCACGGGGGGGGGGGGAGACAGCGCGCCTGCTCGCCTGCTCTCTCTCTCTCTCTCTCTCAGGCGCGCCGGCTCCGCAGCCTGGCTGCCGGCGCGAGCGGGCGCGAGAGCAGGGGCTCCGAACCAAGTTCGGAGAGCCACACTCAATGGGCCAAAGAGCCACATGCGGCTCAGGAGCCGCAGTTTGCAGACCCCTGCCCTAATGAAAAGGATGCTTTGGAGGGTGGACTATTGTTTTGTATCCTGCTGAGGTCATAAGACCATAAGAAAAGACATGCTGGATCAGACCAAGGTCCATCAAGTCCAGCAGGATGTACACACAGTGGCCAACCAGGTGCTTCTAGGAAGCCCACAACAGGACAACTGTAGCATAGGGTTTCCAACCTCCAGGTGTGGCTGGAGATCTTCCACTATTACAACTGATCTCCAGGAGACAGATATCAGTTCATCTGGAGAAAATGGTTTCTTTGGGAGGTGGACTCTATGGCATTATAGCCCATTGAAGTCCCTTCCCTCACCAAAATCCACCCTCTTCAGGCTCCATCCACAAAATCTCTAAGTATTGCCAACCTGGAGTTGGCAACCCTACAGCAGCTGCATTATCCTGCTTGTGTTCCACAGCACCTAATATAATAGGCATGCTCCTCTGATACTGGGGAAAATAGGTATGCATCATGACTAGTAACCGTTTTGACTAGTAGCCACAGATAGCCCTCTCCTCCATGAACATGTCCACTCTCCTCTTAAAGCCTTCCAAGTTGGCAGCCATCACCACATCCGGGGCCGGGAGTTCCACAATTTAACTACGTGTTGTGTGAAGAAATACTTCCTTTTGCCTGTTTTGAATCTCTCACCCTTCAGCAGATGACCCCACATTCTAGTATTATGAGAGAGGGAGAAACGCTTCTCCCTGTCCACTCTCTCCACACCATGCATAATTTTATAGACCTCTGTCATGTCTCCCCTTAACCGCCTTCTTTCTAAGTTAAACAACCCTAAGCGTTTTAACCACTCCTCTTAGGGCAGTTGCTCTAGTTCCTTGATCATTTTGGTTGCTCTTTTCTGTACCTTCTCAAGCTCTGCAATTTTTTTTTTTAGGTGTGGTGACCAGAACTGCATACAGTATTCCAAGTGTGGTCTCACCATACATTTGTATAAGGGCAGTAAGATAGCAGCAGTTTTATTCTCTATTCCTTGTCAAATTATGGCCAGCATGGAATTTGCCTTTTTCACAGCAGCTGCTCACCGGGTTGACCTTTTCATTGAGCTATCCACTACCACCCCAAGATCCCTTTCTTGGTCTGTTGCTGCCAGCACAGATCCCATCAGTGTATATGTGAAGTTTGGATTTTTTGGAGATCACCTTGCCTGTTTGTGCCAAACAGCCACAAAGGCCTGCTGAACAAGTTTGCATTGGGTTTCAGCAAAACCGCGTATATGCAAAGACAGTGCTGATTTAAACCTATTGTTAACCATTACCATCTCTAGGGACTACTTAGATTAACACCAGAGGGTTCATTTTGTTAGAACACAGCATTTATTTATAACTGACTGATATGATTTGTGACAGATTTAATTCTCTATTTAAACAACTGCCTGCTGAGCAAAACAAATACGTAGCAAGGACAGGGAGACAGTCGGACTTCGCCAGGCTGCTTGAGAATGTGGCCATGCAAAAGGCCAATTGCACTGCAGTGCATAACTATGAAGGAATACAGTGGAGCAGCCTGCCAAACAGCCACAAATGGACTGACGTTCAGTTGAACTGCTTATCGAAAAATCAGCTCCTGGCAAACAGGACTGGTTGGTTGTTTGAGCATCCCTACCTATGTTACCTAATCCACTTCCTCTTCCCTAGTCCTATTTCCGTTTCCGCAATGTCTCCTCCTCTTCCTCCTGTCCTTTGTAGTGCCCCTCACTAATAGTCCAGTCTTGCTTCTAACACTTCATAGTTACGTTTTTCATATTTAGAATCCCACCTTTCTCATCTCTTTCCCTCTCCCCATATTGCAGAAAGCTAGCTTTATTGACAGTCTCTTGTCAGAGTTATTCAGTGTGGTGTAGTGGTTAAGAGTGGTAGACACTAGTCTGGAGAACTGGGTTTGATACCCCACTACTCCACATGAGTGGTGGAATCTAAGCTGGTGAACTGGGTTGGTTTCCCCATTCCTACCCATGAAACCTGCTAGGTGACCTTGGGCTAGTCACAGCTCTCTCTGAACTCTCTCAGCCTCACCTCACAAGGTGTCTGTTGTGGGAAGAGGAAGGGAAGGAGATTATAAACTGGATCGATTCTCCTTAAAAGGTAGAGAAAGTCAGCATATAAGAACCAACTCTTCTTCTTCTTCAATCCATGTTGAGTTTTCTATTTGATGAAATTATGCTTTTCATCCCAAAAGATAACCCAGTGACTAGAAGCCTACAGTTGTTTTGATGACTAAGACCAACACCGCAGTCTAGCTCCACCTTGACAGTGCAAGAAATAAAAGAATTCGTGGAACTTACTCAGCTTCCCAGGATTCTCCATTGACTTAAGAAGCGGAGTTTACAAAACTTGCGCTTACAGAGCTATGATGTCTGTTGAAATCAATGGGGAGTCTGCCTACATAGTCTCTGGGTATGCACGGGAAGGACGCCATGGCACCCATCGACATCTTTTCTGGCACCTGCCAAATAGGGTTACCAAGTCCCACTTTGACACCGATGGGAGGATTTGGGGCGGAGCCTGAGGAGGGCAGGGTTTGGGAAGGGGAAGGACTTCAATGCCATAGGGCCCAATTGCCAAAGCGGCCATTTTCTCCAGGTGAACTGATCTCTATCAGCTGGAAATCAGTTGTAATAGCAGGAGATCTCCAGCTAGTACCTGGACTTTGGCGCCCACCATGCCATCTCAGTATTCCAAATGTGCCCCCAGGCTCAAAAAGATTGGGAACCGCCACTAAGTTAAAATGGACCTATTTTTCCAGGTACCCATTTATTTCAATGCTCTCAGTGCTGGGGGGGGGGACATTTTCAGGGGGTTCAAGTAGAGCTCAAAGCCATCAATTAGCACAAGAATACAAATCTAGTAGACAATTGACCGTGTGCAAGCTTTCAAACCAGCTTTGCACGTTTTTTTAAAAAGAGTGCTTAATTTTCAACACCGTCTTCTCAAGAAAGGTGAACTTTCGGCAATCCTCCCCCTCGCAGCTTGTGCATAAGAGTTCATAAGTTAATGATATTTTTCTTATCTCCAATTTCACATAGAAAGCAACGCTAAGAGAATTTGTCTATAGCATGATGACTCCAGTCAATACCTCGCTGCTTGTTCTGTCAATGCCATCAAAATATTGTTTAATAATTTAGAAGCAACCATGTCATTTTCTTCCCAAGCACTAGCAAATTAGGCACTTACTAAATAATTGACAAAAAATACTTAATTCTAGGGATGTCTTGAAGAATGTGCTATTATTAGCTGACAGTTTTAAAAACTTTTCCTTTGGATCTGTATTTTCATACTTTTATTTTCATATCAAACAGAGCCAAGGACATTTCACAGCTGCAGAGTTCTTCCTTTTTAACCACTTTCTGCCATTTTTAATACAAAAACTAGCAGGCGGCTCAAACAGGGATGACATCTACAAAGGAAAGACATGCCAAGGAAAGATTTCAGTCCTATAAGGGCTTAACATACACTCATAACAATTCGGTCTGCTCACTGTAATAACCGGTTATTTAAAACTACAAATTTTCAGAAGCTGCAGAATTTAAGGCATGCTATTAACTTCTGCAGGGTTGAAGGGAGGGGGTATGCACTTGCCCCCACATGTACCACAAAGACCATGTGCCCCAAGGCCCAGGTGGTAGATTCAGTGTTGTTACAGTGGTGACATCAGTATTGTGATGCAGAATTTTCATGTATTTTGCTGTGAAAGTTTCTTTTTGCTATAAGAGAAGACGTTTATGAAGAAGAAGAATAGGTTTTGATATGATTTGATTTTCTCTACCTTTTAAGGAGAATGAAACCAGTTTACAATCACCTTCCCAGCCTCTCCCCTCAACAGACACCTTGTGAGGTAGGTGGGGCTGAGAGAGTTCTGAGAGAGCTGTGACTGGCCCAAGTTCACCCAGCTGGCTTCATGCGTAGGAGTGAGGAAACCAACCCAGTTCACCAGATTAGAGTCTGCTGCTCATGTGGAGGAGTGGGGAATCAAACCCAGTTCTCCAGATTAGAGACAACCACTCTTAACCTCTACACTACACTGGTGTACATCATTTTTTGAGTGCATATTTTCATGTATTTCCATCCAATCCAATCAGTTTGCTGCTGGACCACCATCATTTTGTTTTTACTTGAAAGGCTGTCTTTGTTGCATGATCACAGCCAATTAAGGATCACACAGTGAACATGATGTCATGGTGCCATGTAGTGGATTGGATAGGACAGTGTGATGATGCTTCTGAGGGCATATAGGGTTGCCATCTCCGGGTTGGGAAATTCCTGGAGATTTTAGAGGTGGAGTCTGGGGAAGAGGGGTTGGGGAGAGGAGGGATCTCAGCAGGGTATAATGCCATAGAGTCCATCCTCCAAAGCTGCCATTTTCTCCAGGGGAACTGATCTAGATCATCTGGAGATCAGTTGTAAACCCAGGAGATCTCAAACCACTTCATGTAGGTTGGCAACCCTACTAAGGCAAACAAAGCCCACCAGCTGCCCATACTCTGAATGGATTGGGGGGTGGGGAGAGAAACACATCCCTGTTCCCCAAACAACTGAGCTGAAGACCCCAGTGTTATGATGCACTGGTGTCTTTGTTATCTGGCAGAACTTCGTAGCAAGACTTCCTCCTTGATTCAGCTCTAATTATGCATTGCTAGATCTGACTAATTGGGGCTGAACATGGAAAGGAATGAGGGGCCTATTGAAAGTCATGTAATGTAGATGAGTGACAGCCATATCTGAAGCACAACATTGGCATCACTGCATTATGTTAAATGCAATTCTCACTAAATAGACAATGACGTGAGATAGATAGATAGATAGATAGATAGATAGATAGATAGATAGATAGATAGATAGATAGATAGATAGATAGATAGATAGATAGATAGATAGATGACATAGACTAAAATGGTCTTACTGACAAAGGTTAACAGTCCGAGTCTTAAGTCACTTAAAAAAAATAAAAAAATAGATTCCAAGTTACATCTGCCATTTCTGTGGCAACTAATTTTCATTGCAGCCATACAAAATTTTGCTACCTGAGAGGTGATTGAGGGATTATCTCCTTGTAGGAGCTTTTCTATCTTTTCTCTTTCTCTGTCGGGTTCCATTCTCAGTATGAGGGGCTCAATATGACATGCTACTGGATCTCAGTGAGGGCACACCAGCCTTAGCAATGGGGATTTGTTTCTTGCTTTCCAACCCTACCCTTGTCCCCTTGTAAAGAGTCTTCCTCAAAAAAAGGGCAGCTTTCGGGGAGGGGGCTAATATGTTCACGAAACACATCTCCACATTTTGACTTAGTACTAGTAATGGGTTGAATCCAGCCATCTTTCAGTCCTGCCCAATTCCGCTCCCTATTTCAGCATCCACCCTACATGGTTCTTCAAGATAGATAGATCATGACTCCCAGAACAGCCTTGTTTTGTAGTCAGGCAACCCCTCCTTCTTTTTGGGTAGAAGTCAAAGAAGACCCCTCCTTCTTTGGTAGTTAAACCTTTTTTTCACCAGCAGAAAAGCTGGTTGGATTCAACCCATCATTGTCTAGATGGGCTATAAATAGTGCAGTTAGCATTTCATGAAGTTAAACGTGGTCATCTGCAAAAAGGAAAAAGGAGGAAACCAATGGCAGAATACTTAGGATAAATGGATCTAGGGTAGCAGGTACCAGTCGGAGGAATTGTTGGAGAAAGAAGACTGGAAGCAAATCACCCCTATGACAGAGGCAGCTTAGCAGGCCCCTGTGCTCAACTGAGGAAACATTTAAGATGACGAGATCAGAGAGAAGCAGCTTTGGTATTTTCCCAGAAGGATCTCTTTGATGACTGGAGAAAAGTGTAATTTCAGGTACACAAAAAGATTTTTAAAAATGGATAAGGAGAGGTGGTTCAGAGGGAAGCACAAGAAATAATAAAAAAAAAACCTGGGCAACAGAGCAATCTACTTGGTAGGAATTATTCATTAAATCCAATTCCTGGAGAAAAAAAATAGTCCAAATGTACTTCAACCACCATCACTACCACCAAAAAAAAATCTAGTACTCAGGGGATGCACAAAATATAACTTAACGGGTTGCTTCAATCTTTCGTCCCTTTGAAAAAATACAGCACCAAAAGACTAAACTGAACAGGGAGTTAAAGCCAGCGCTGCAAGCCTGAAGAATTACCCAGTCCCAAAGGCTACCCTCTGAATTCCAAGGAGAATCCTTCCATTTCTGCTTTATTCTCACCATTACCACAAAGGCCTTATGAATATCTGAACCAGGCTGTGTTGTTTCAGCTTGGGAAATGAGAAAATTCTGAGGCTGCCGCTTTGAGATGAACCTGTGTGGATCTTAGCAGCAAGAGCATCCACACCAGGTTCTCTCTTTACCCCCCTGCAACACAGACAGCTTGTTCCGGCAATCATTTTGTAGTGAAATTCCAGGCAGAACAACTAATAGAGTCACAGCAGTCTACCTGTATTATAACAGGAGGGAGCTGCGGACACCAGAGGTGAAGTTAAACAACTCAGGATTAACTGAGGCACTGGCTATTCCCGTACACATGAAAAGATCTCTAAGGACTTCAGCATTCTGGGTTTCAGAACAATTTGCAGTCAGAGGAATCTGTTTCTCTTTTTCCTGTCCTCTTTGCTAGGCTCCGTGAGAGTGGGATGCTGCACCCGCTCATAAAAAAACATGCACCACGCAACCCCAATTAACGCAGCTTGGCGCTATCAGTGCATCAACCTACTGCTATGCAGTACACCAGTACTATCAATGGGACTTCTCTTATACCGTTGACAGAATGTGCAATGATAAGAAACACATCGAATAGTAGCACTCGGTGGTGTCTTTCCACCTGCTCTGCAAGATGTTGTTTTCACTTTGATCAATATTCTTCCCTTTCCCTAATCAAAATCTGAAGCCCAGGATGTTGTTTCATGTTTAATATATGAACCCGCCCCCCAAATACATTTAGGTCTATTGTGGATCAGATTAGAGGAAGCATTATTGAAGCACATGCAGAGATTCAAAGGTACAGACGGAGTCCAAAGAAAGTTAGGTGCGCTCATCCCAGTGGCTGAAATCAATGGGACTGATCTCTGCAGGGCTAGCAGAATTTGTGACCAACCGGGGTGAAAGCAGTCCACCGGTCAAGGCCTGCCAAGAATTTTGACAATCTTCCAGACCTGAAGAAGAAGAAAAACAAGAAATGCTCTTCCATACATGAACTGCAGTTGGGTCACAAGTTCTGTATGACGCTATTAACTGAATTGGTGGTGGAAAGTGCCATCACAGAATCATAGAGTTGAAAGAGACCACCCGGGTCATATGGTCCAACGCCCTGCTAAATGCAGGAAATTCACACCTACCTCCCCCCATGCCCCCAGTGACCCCTACCCCAGGCCCTGAATATGGTAAAAAAAAAAAAAAAAAACTCCAGGATCCCTGGCTAATCTGGCCTGGAGGAAAATTACTTTCTGGCCCCAAAGTGGTGATCGGCACTACCCTGGGCATGCAAGAAAGGGCCATGAGAGCCAAAAACTTTTGCAAACCTTCCTGCCCTCCCTCTAGGGTTGCCAGGTCCCTCTTCATTGGGAAGTTTTTGGGGTAGAGCCTGAGAAGGGCAGGGTTTGGGGAGGGGATTCAATGCCATAGAGTCCACTTACCAAAGCGGCCATTTTCTCCAGGTGAACTGATCTCTATCGGCTGGAGATCAGTTGTAATAGCAGGAGATCTCCAGCTAGTACTTGGCGGTTGCCAGCCCTGCCTCCCTCTTAGGATCTGCCTAAGGTCATAGACTCAGCATTACTGACAGATGGCCATCTAGCCTCTGCTTAAAAACCTCCAGGGAAGGAGAGCCTGCCACCTCCCAAGGAAGCCTGTTCCACTGAGGAACCGCTCTAACTGTTAGAAGGTTCTTCCTAATGTTTAGGAAGTGGCAATGCTAAGCTATGCATTCCCCACAAACATATAGGGTGGCCAACCTCCAGGTGGTGAGAAAAAAGGCACCTCTGTACTAATACCACGAGGTTAGGAAAACAGTACAGGATGATATATATACACAAAGTACAAATTTTATAAGCTACTGAGATGAAACAAGGACCATATACATGACACATACAAAGCACAAATATATACAATATGTACAATCTGCATAAAGCAGAAATGATTTGGACCTTTGGAATCATTTCTGCTTTATGCAGATTGTACATATTGTATATATTTGTGCTTTGTATGTGTCATGTATATGGTCCTTGTTTCATCTCAGTAGCTTATAAAACCTCCAGGTGGTGGCTGGAGATCTCCTGGGAGTACAACTGATCTCCAGCTGATAAAGATGGTTTCACCTGGAGAAAATGGCTGCTTTGGAGGGTGGATTGTATGGCATTATACCCTATCGAAGTCCCTCCCCTCCACAAACCCTGCCCTCCTCAGGCTCCACCCCCCCAAATCTCCAGGTATTTCTCAACCTGGAGGTGGCAACCCCTACACACATACCTTGTTTTAGCCTCTCAGGGCTTTCTTCTGTTCCCAGATGAGCTGCACTGTAGATTTAACCACAGCTCCACTGTGAATGGGGAAAGGGAGGTTGTTGGGCCCTGGTGGATGCTGGTGCCATTTTGTTCTGTATGTGGGGGGGGGGTGCTGGGACAGCAACAACCTGCAAGGCACATGCAGATGCCACCCCTGCCTGTGGCCACCCCAGCTGTGCCAACACTTTTTCAGCAGAGACACTTTCTTTACATCCCTGTGAGGAAACAGCCTAGCTGAGGTTCGTAACCGAATTCATATCCTGGCTTCATGTCTTAGCTCGAGGCGCCTGACCCATAGTTAGCGTCGTGGTGCAAGTTCAGACAATCAGTTAACCATGGTTAGTTCATGTAAACCACGGTTTCATGTTATGTCTGAACTGACCCACCAGAAAGTGTGTAAATAACCAAGCTAGATTTCACTGCCCTGTTCGGGCAACATATCCAGAGTGGAGCAAGTTAAGTACAGCAGGAAAGGGAATCTGAGAGCCCATTCCTGGTTCTGAGAAGGAGAGTCCTCAGGAGGCCAGGAAGGGGCTGTGCCGGCATTGGGGCACCCTGCGCCGGCGTCCGGGATACTTACGCCGCCGTGAGTGGCCCCAGCGCCGGCATGGAGGCTTGGACACCAGTCTCCCGGTGCTGCTGTGGCAACGCTGCCCCGGGACACCGGCTGGGCCTTCCACCAGCGTCCCACTGGCATAAAGGCCCACGCCGGCATTTCAGGGGATGTTCCAGTGTCCCAAGGCGTTCCAGGGGTCGGGCTGCCTCTAGGCAGCCTTCTGTTCCCTTTCGCCCTGGATACGCTACCGGGACAAACCGTGTTGCTGCGCCTGCTTTTTAGCAGGCGCAGCCTCGCTGTTTTCAATGGGGCACCTCACTGTTTGTCAAGGGGCCCGTGGTGGGTCTCAGCACCTCTGCTTGGATCCAAGAATGATACAGCGACTAGGGTAGCTAACTGTGGGATAAACAGTAGGGTGGAAAAATAATTGCAAAAGATAGAAGATACAGACAGCTGTCTGTTCAAAGAGTTATGCGGTCAACGGCTCCCTCTTTTCCGGGGAGTGCAGCATTCAGTAGGAGACAAGGATTATGCCCACTGGCTCCAGCCATTCACAGATATTACTTTGAAAGTTGAAACTCGAGCGGATTACACTAGATTGCTCACGTTAGTAAGGCCATTTTCATATCTGTCCTTGGAACGGTTGAAAATTTACTGCATTAGCAGTCTGACAGCAGTTTTTAACCAGTCAATAAGAATGCGCGGGATTCTGCCTCTCCTAGAGCGGCTGGCAGGTTGATCAGTGGCCTAAGCAATGTGAATTCATATCATCTACCAATTCTGCAGAGATAATTAGGTCACCAGTGAGGGTATTTTTTTGCCCTCTGTGCAACTCAGCAAAACAACAAATGCTGGATAATTTCAGCCTGATGGCTTTAAAAAGAATTTTATTGATTCTGCTTCACAGGGCTTTTTTGCTTAGAGTATACTATTATGAACATATTGCTGTTATAAGAGTTTGGTTGAAACCATTGTGCGTTTTTATTGTTATATACTGGCCCAAGTGTTTAAGATTCGAGTGCCAGCAAGAAAAGTGGGAGTCAAAAGCAACCCATATTTTTCCTCCATGGCAGACCAAAGCCAGAATGGGACTATTTCACATACCACCCAGCCAGAACAGCTCACCCCAAGAGCTTCTATGAAAAATATGCATTTAAACTCCTGATGCTACAACTGGGTTTTATTTTGATGGAATCGCTATGGCTTTATTTTCAGTAAAGACCATGATGGTCGCTTATGCATGGGTACTTTCACTCACGTTCGCCCCTGGTCTGTCTTGGTTGTTCCTTGGAGTTCTGCTTGAGTTTTCCATCCATTAGAGATGACCCTGCTGCCAGCCCTCGCAATGTCCAGGTCTTTCCATTCCTCTGTTTACCCGGGTGAAATCCCAATGCATAAGGCAAAGTGTGGGGCACACATGCTTGGTTTCGCTCACAGCCAATTACAAAGCAGCATGTCCAGAAGCGAGGACTGAAATACTTTTTGCTTCCTGCTTTCTCGGAGCTCTTTCTGAGCAGAAGAAAAACTTTTTAAAACAGAGGCTTGGATTTCTCCCCCCACCTTGTTTCAGATTGCTCCATTTTTTATGTTGTTGTTCTTAAAATGCTTTTTTATGTTGCAATTGGGTTTTGTGGGGGATATTCTTTCACAGTAAGCACTACAAGTAATCCAATTACAAAGCAGCATTTCAAGGGGCGGGACTTGATTTGAACTTGGAGACTGCTGGTACATAGATTCCCAACAGGAAAGTGTGGATCCAGCGGTCAATGATCCTCACGTAAAACTCCCTTGCATAAATGACCGGATGTTACAACTTGCATTTATAAGACCTACTTTTTAGAACAGGAAATGTCTGGTGAATAAAATTAGGGGCAGCTGGTGCTCCCCCTTCAAGTTTCCCCATCTGTCTGCCCACCCAAGACTTACCTGGCTCAGAATAGATTAAAAATAACTACAGGCCTTATGTTTGAATGATCTTGAAACAACCCCTTCTCCCCTACTACAACTCTGAGCATAGCATGGTACTAAGAGGTAGAAATAACTAAAGAACATTGCTGTTTCTTTAAGGAAGATGTTCATCATAGACACTTCTGAACATAAAATTAGAAAATTTTCTTATACATTTCTGATAGTGACAATTCAACAGATTTTAAGGTACACATAGATTCATGTGTTTGGTACAATTATAGATGCTTTTGCTGGTACAAATAAATTACTGATTCCCCATTCATCTTTGTGTAGTTCCACCTGGAAACATGACAGCCCCACCTAGTGAGGAAGGCTGAATACTGCCCTGAGGATGTAAGGGAAATCTCATGTACATTGTCACATCTCAAAGGTGTGGTGTGTGTTAAATGCCGTCAAGTCGTTTCCAACTATGTCCTCCCAAACGCCATGGAACCGGGTTTGATTCCCCATTCCTCCACCTGAGCGGTAGACTCTAATCTGGTATACTGGTTGGTTTGCCCACTCCTACACATGAAACCAGCTGGGTGACCTTGGGCTAGTCACAGTTCTGTCTGAACTCTCTCAGCCCCACCTACCTCACAAGGTGTCTGTTGTGGGCAGAGGAAGGGGAAAAGTTTGTAAGCCAGTTTGATTCTCCTTCAAAGGTAGAGAACGTTGGCATATAAAAACCAACTCTTCTTCTTCTAAGGTATATTTTCCTGGAAACACCTTGTTAGTAGGGAATACATTATTTTAATGAGGTAAAGGTAGTCCCCTGTGCAAGCACTGGGTCATGGGGTGATGTCATGGGATGACGTGACATCACAACATTTACCAGGCAAACTGTGTTTACAGATGGTTTGCCATTGCCTTCCCCAGTCATCTACATTTTACCCCCAGCAAGCTGGGCACCTCGGAAGGATGGACGGCCAAGTCAACCTTGAGCCGGAAACCTGAAACCGACTTCCACTGGGATTGAATTCAGGTCATAAGCAGAGCTTGGACTGCAGTACTGCAGCTTACCACTCTGCGCCACAGGGCTCTTTTTTTTTTTAATGAGGGGGTCTTAAAAAAGTAAAGCAGTAACAATGATGAGTCGTGGGCATTAGGTTTTATTTGAAGTAACATTATTTTCTGTGGCTATTTGAAAATGTCTGAAAATATTACTTTTACTACATAAAATATTTTACTGTATAGGAAGCATAATTTGGTGGAGGTTGGGGAAGCAGTTCCTGTGAGCACATGTTTGTGCATTACCCAGAAATGAGAAAGGTGATGGGGGGGGGGGTAGGAAACAAGAACAATTTGGGAAATGTTTTTTTCAAAGATTTTGGATGAACTAGAAATTTGGAGGAGCTCTGAAAAAGTGCCCATGAAAATACGTTTTCTTTTGGAACCAAAGGAAATGCTTTTTTGAGGCAAGAATATGTTGTATGAAGATTTTTATATATGACAATTGACAGCATTCAATAACGATAGTTTCTGTTACTATTGTAAGACATGCACCACATATTTTTCAAGCATATTAAGTGTGACTAATTTTGTCCACAAATTAATATGCTAGGATGTGTGTGATAATAAACTACTGAAGAGTTCAGTGTTATAAAGATGAAGTTGATATTCAATATGCTGCCAGCCATATTATGATGGTATGAGATTGTTGCTATCCAAATGACACACTCTTTTCTTTGCTAAAATATTTGTGTTTTCTACTTTCAATGTTTGTTTTTACCTCTCCGTTCGCAAAAACGAAGATACATGCGCTAAGATATTGCAGGGTGCAGCAGTTCACAGCTCTCCTTTTTAGTACTGAGCATACTTGCAGTTTTGCTTGTAGAAAATCAAGGCATTCATTTTTGAAAATTATATAAATATGCTAAAAGGTATAATTTTACTCACAGATTTATAAATGATGCATTTTATGCTGGTAAAGCAGTAAAATCAGTTTAGGCTTGATAAACGAGTACTGCATATATTTCAATTTCCCCCAACATTTTCATTAAAAATGGTAAACACGGGGGGCTTTTCCTCCATGGCTTCAAAATTCCCATAATTTTTACATCACTAGCACCACCAGCCACTCGGAGAGAGAGAGAGAGAGAGAGAGAGAGAGAGAGAGAGAGAGAGAGAGAGAGAGAGAGAGAGAGAGAGAGAGAGAGAGAGATGTCCAACAATACCATATTATTGTCTGCTAATAATGTAGGAGCAAGCCAGATTCATTTCCTCAAGACAGAGAACACACACAGCCTATTCAGCTATTTTATAGTAAATAGGAAGAAAGGTGACCACAAGAAGATACAATGAAATCTTTTTTAAAAAATCCTCATAAACATCAGTAATGCTGTCGACATATTACCAATTGAGGGCGGGAATGCATTATGAAGGGTTCAATCCTACCAATCTGTTCAGTGAATGGCGGCGCCTTCCTCTGGCTCACAGAGCCAAGGCACCACCATTAGCTGAGCAGAGGGGTAAGATCCTACCCATTGTTTGTGTACATCAAAGCAATGGTAGGACAGTACTTGAAATGAAGATTTTCCTCTCATTTGCAAGTGAAACTGACAAGTCTTGGAATCTAGCAGTAGTTTAGCACTATATCCAAAGTACTTCAGCACCATCTGGTGTTCGCAGTGAAGATCTCTTCCTCATCTGAACCCCTTCAGAAGCATAATCACAGAAGAAGTCTATCAGTCAAGGGAGAAGTCAACTGTTTGGCCTATAACTGTTTGCTAAGAGTAAACGCCCTTCATAGAATCAAAGAGTTGGAAGGGACCACCAGGGCCATCTAGTCCAACCCCCTGCACAATGCAGGCAACCCCCTGCACAATGATTTCATTCTTGATTTCAACAAGATTTCTGTGGAGGAGTGGGGAATCTAACCCGGTTCTCCAGATTAGAGTCCACCGCTCCAAACCACCGCTCTTAACCACTACACCACATTGGCTCTTAGCACTTTTCTACAGGGGGAGGCACTACAACATATCATCCCCACGGTATGAAGTGGGACAGCCCCGGAAAAGATTCTACTTCATGTTTTCCTGTAGAGCCTTTTGCTTGGCTAGATTGAATGCTAACCCTTCTATGGTAATGCAGGGCAGATTTCTGAATATACCATACTCTGACAAGATCTGCCCTTGCTCTTCTGGCTCTATTGACTCATTAGCCCATGCCCTTTTGGAATGCCGCTTTTACGAGGATCTTCGATCACACTATATTTCCCCCCTTTTAATATACAAATCCAATGCCTCTGTGACTGACATAATGCCTTTTTTACTAAGTGATAGGGACCCCAAGGCTACATTGTCAGTGGCAAGATTTGTTTCAGTCCTTATATCCCTCCAACACTAGATATATGCTGCTCAAGATCAATTGATCAAGGAGCTTCTAAGGGATAAAAGGAAAAGGACTTCATGTTTTCTCTGCACATTTAGAGGAATGCTGAACAACTGATTCAAATACAGTACATTGGCCAACGTTCACACAGTTTATAGCCTCCAGGCAATGCTCCTTCTAAGGCAGAGATGGTGATAGAGTCTAGCTCCTGCCTCCTACACTCCTTTTTTTTTTCTTACAATAGACAACCATCTACATTCCTGAGGCATAGATGGCCATATAGAAACATAGCAAGCTGCTTGGCACACCTGGCTAGCCTTTAATTTAATTAAGTCTTCTTTAAAAGAATGTTGCCTGTGTTCTCCCTCTACAGGGGCCGATAATGTCTAGAGGATAATTTTTAATTTGGAAAATGATAATACCCCCCAAAAGCAGGTGAAGACTATTTTGCTTCATTTGGCATTCTCTCAGTGATCTCTCCTTCCTAACCAATGTTTTCGTTGTTTTTTGTGTTTTGTATGCATTTTAACTTGGTTTTGTAAGTATTCTAACTTGGGTTTTTTTACTCTGTTTTTAAAATTGTTTTAATGCTATGTGTTTCAGAAGGGAGGTTGATTTTAACGGTTTTCAAATGTGATTTTATCCTGTATGTTTTAAATGGTTAGCCCCTTTGGCGGCCCTTGTAAGGGCAGAAGGGCAGGGTACAAATTTTGTCAATAAAAAAAAGACCAAATAAATAAAACCTTCATCTACCCCTGCACAGCTATCTACATAAAATTAAAGATTTTGAGAGATCTCAGCTCTTTGTCACCCATTTCTCATTCAGGGGCTGGTTCGGCCATGTGTTTGGCCTTTCTTGGGTTACCAATTGCAAGTAACAATGCACACACCTGAAGGCAAATGCCTCCTGACATCTGTGGGGGGAGGTAATATTTGCCTTCTTCCCTTCTCCTCTCCAGCCTGCAGAGGTGCTTGCTTGTTTCTGGTGCTTACAACTAAAACAACTGCCCTTGGGCCAACCATGCACAGCCCAAGGGAAATGGAACAGCAAGCAAATGGAAACCAGTGGTTTTACAGAATCAAATCGAAGCACTCCTCAGCAAGTGAGCTGGCAGTGTGATCAGTATAAACATTATTTTGGACATATTATTATAATCCTCTTGTCAGAAAAAGGAGATTGAGATCACCCAGAACTGGGAAAAGCTTGCGGCCATTGTGAAGGCTGGAAACTTGGAAACTTGTTAGACCGGTTCGCCAATTTGATTTATCTATGGCTATCCCCCCAATGAGATGGATGGAACATTTTTCAGCCCTGTACCGGTCCTCTGAGTGCCCAGCGGAGGAGAAGGAAACTAAGGAATTGCTGGCTTTAACACCAGACTGGCCACGTGTCTCCCCAAAGACCGTGTTGGAGCAACTTAACCAAATGAAGCGAGGAAAAGCAGCGGGTCCATATCTGATTCCCTTGGAGCTTTTTCTAGTAAACCCCGAATGGTGGACTGCTCGTTTGGCCCCCTTCTTCTCGGATATTAACCAAACAGCTATCATTCCGGAGATTTGGAGGACAGCTACAATCGTGCCAATCCACAAAAGCCGTGATGCCAGCAACCCTGGCAATTATAGGCCGATTAGTCTTATTGCCATTCCGTATAAGATCTACTCTGCACTCCTCTTGGAGAGGCTACAGGATTGGCTTGACGAAGAGGCCTATCTCCACCCTGAACAGTGTGGTTTCCGTCGAGGTACCTCTACCACAGACCATTGTCTGACCCTCCTTCAGTTGGCCTCTAAATATTCGAGTCGCCCAAGGGGATGTTTATATGCGGCCTTTATGGACCTAAGGGCTGCATTTGATTCTATCTCCCGACATAGACTTTGGAAGAAACTGATGAACACCAGTATAGACCGCAGACTCCTGGTTTTGATCATGGCCCTCTGTTCTGGAACAACTGCCTCAGTGCGGGTCGATCCCAGTGGTACACAGACAGATTCTTTCCCAGTTCAAAAGTGGGTAAGACAGGGATGCCTGCTTGCTCCCTCTCTGTTTAACAACTTTATCAACGATTTGGTGCCGCATATCAAAGAGGGAGCAAAACACACCCCGTATCTGGCCGGTCAGCCCATACCACTTTTATTATATGCGGACGATGCGGTTTTGTTGGCGACATCAGAAGTGGGTCTGAGGTCCACTATCAATCTCTTCTTGGAATATTGTGGTCAAGAAGCACTCACTGTGAATTACACCAAGTCAAAGGTGCTTCACTTTTCTGCCACCAAGAGAAGAGGCTCCCGGTTTTTCAAGGTCAAAAATGGACAACTCAAATGGGTTTCCACCTTCCGCTACTTGGGCATTGTCTTCAGTTACAACCTATCTTGGTCTGCCCATCTGGACCATGTGAAGAAGACAGCAAGATCCACCACTGTAATGGTAGAGAGGTTTTTTCGAATCAAGGGGGCCAAGCACATCCCGTCTGCCATTGATGTCTTTAACGCGAAGGTGGTTTCCCAGATTCTGTATGGAGCAGACATTTGGATTTCCGGCGTGGATGAGAAGCTAGTCTGCCTTTTGAACAATTTTCTCAGGAGAACTACTGGAACCCCGAGGTGTGTTGCTGGGCCTGTCCTCCCTATGGAATTGGCCCAACCCTCGCTTGAGGAGCGTGCGTGGAGGAGAGCAATTAAGCTTAGGTTTAAGTTGCCAGACGACAATCTCCCGTCCCAGGTGGGGTTTCTCCATCTTACTCTTAAGGACCCGGCCCCTAACCCCTGGCTGAACCTGTTAGCGGAAAAACTAAAAGTACTGGGACTCCCAATCTCTACTCCCTCTGACAACCTGGCTCCATCTCATTTAGCGACAATCTTGAAGAGATTGAAGGAGTTAGATTGGGCCAGTACGGTTGGGAGGGCCAGACGTACTTTCTCCGGTCTGGTCTTGGGACTCCCCCCACTAGAGAAGCTTCCAGAGAAGCTTCCCTCCCTCCACTCTACGGTTTCAATCTTCTCACATCATCGGGCTCTCTTTTTAGCTCATTTTAGCCTTTACGTCCATGGTCATGTTGGGCAGATATACCGGGATACCTTTTCCGGACCATCTCTGCCCATGTAACATGGGCAAAATTGAAACGTTGGACCATTTGATGCTCCACTGTCCTCGCTGGTCTCAAGATAAAGATGCTCTTATTGCTCCAATCCTCACCAGCTTGAACCTCCCTCTACATGCCTGAGTGTTGCCTTTTTTGCTTCGCGACTCAACTAATGGTGCAGCCACATCGAATGTTGCCCGCTTTTTGGCCAGAGTGGCTCCTCTTAAGAAGAAAGAACTCTCAACGCCTACCTCTGGCAATTTTTAGTCAGTTCGCTCCGCCCCCAGTTTATTTTAGTTAGGAATTTTACCTATTGGGCTGACTCCTAATTTTTAGCATTGTTAACTTAAGATTGTATTATACTATGTATTATGCTTCCCATCCTCCCTCATCTTCCCCTCCCTTCCTTTCTTCTTCCCTTGGTCCAAGACTGCGGTCATAGACCTAATAATAAATTATTATTATTATAATCCTCTTGTCCTGAACGCTGGCAGACCTGAGGGCCAGAGGCGGGTAGCATAGTTGAATGGCTGTTCGAGGGTCGATACTGGGCTGTTCTGGGTTTGAGTCCAAAAGTCAGTATTAGAAGCAAAGTCCAAATGCCAAGTCAAAGTGTGTTCCAAGGTCAAAGCCACAAGATTATCAGCCAATATCGGACTCTAAAGAGAACACAGAGTGGTAGTGACAAGCTATTCCCACACTGGCCTGGATGCAAGTGCCTGTTTAAATAAGCCTAGGGTGAACCATCTGTTGCTTGTTCTTCTGACTCAGCATTCCCTGCTGGATGAAACTCATTAGCATCATCAATGTCAGCAGGGAGTGCTCTTTGCTGGGCCTGCAGTCTAGCACCACTTCCTCTACGCTCATGTAGGAGTTCTCTGAACCTTTGGCACCTCTGATCCAGCGGCTTTGGGGGAAGAACTCTGGTGACACTGCCTGCAGCTGGCTCTCTGACTCTGGTGAGTCCCATGCACTGGGCAGTTGTAGGCATGGTGGAAACTCATCAGTCTGTGGTTGCTCGGCCTGCTGCTGTTCTTCCCTTCCACTGCCTACTGCTTCAAGGTCCTCCTCATCTGAGGAAGCCTCAGCAGGCAGCCCCATAACACCTCTTGATGCAGGTGTGTAACACTGCTGATTGATCAATGGCACAATTAACAGAATACATGAAAGATAATACACGAGAGAATCATGAGAGATGGAAATCCTTTTATGAGTATATTAAAAGCGCCAGACAAAAGAGCTAGTCAAATCAAATTACTACTATGTTAAGAAAATATGGAAGACAGTATTATAAAGAGGGGTAGAGATTGTTAGATACCAACAAAATGATATGTAAATAATATTATTTTCCCTTTCCCTATTTTTTCCCTTGTATATCTACTTATTAATGAAATAATAAAAAATATGCAATTAAAAAACAAACAAACATCCCTGTCAGATGCTTATCTGCCGATTCACTCTCCTCTCACTCTTTGCCCTCCCTCTGATCTTCTGAACTCCAAGCCAGGCACCAAAACAAACACCAGATCTGAACATTTCCAAATATTGCCAACTGTAATTGTGCGTGTGTAAAGTGCTGTCAAGTCACAGCTGACTCATGGTGACTCTGAAGGGTTTTCAAGACAAGAGACTAACAGAAGTGGTTCGCCATTGCCTGCCTGTGCATAGCATTCCTGGATTTCCTTGATGATCTCCCATCCAAGAACTGACCGAGGCCTACCCTGCTTAGCTTCCAAGATCTGACATCATCGGGCGAGCCTGGGCCATCCAGGTCAAGGCACTTGCTGTCATTAGCCAATCAAAATTTTAAAAATTATAACAACTGTATTAACGAACCGGTTAATATCTTAAACATATCCTTATCACTAGGTGAATACATGGCAAAGGCAGGATCTGCACTGAAAACTCTCAGGTACATAAGCTCAATCTTTTTGGTACTGTATGACACTATGTTACACATAGGGTTGCCAACTCCATGTTGGGAAATACCTGGAGATTTTTGGGGTGGAGCCTGAGGAGGGCGGGGTTTGGGGAGCGGGGACTTCAATGTCATAGAGTCCATTTGCCAAAGTGGCCATTTTCTCCAGGTGAACTGGTCTCTATCGGCTGGAGATCAGTTGTAATAGCGGGAGATTTCCAGCCAGTACCTGGACATTGGCAACCCTAGTTACACAGCAATTTCCACACTTACCCTGGTGCCAAATTCATATTTGGAGGAGATACAGAATATGCTGAAGCCAATTCCCTCATCTTCCTGTTTGAGATTACTAGCAGTCCATTAGAAGTCCAGGGCACCTAGCAACTAGACAGCATCTTTGTAAATTAACACTGTACTAGAACATTCTTCCACTAATAACCTCCTCCCTCTCTCTTATTCTCCCCCCACCCCCAGACTGGAACAACACTACTTCTGCTTGCCTACGAAAAGAAGAGTAGAACTGATCTGAACCAGTCCCTGGTACATATGGCTCACTACTGTCACTCCTTTCAGAGGAGCCTTTGTCTGGTAGACAGTTGCTACCTCTGGCATCAATAATTTAAAGTCACAGATACCGCAGCCACGTAAATAATTTAAAAAAAACTATAATCCCCATCTATCCTTTACACTCAAAATCAGCTGGGCTCCAAACTTTCCCCATGCAGTGGCGTTTGTTGCAAGGAATCTGCGCCACAACCAAGCCACAGACACTGAAAATAATATAGATTAGTGTTTGATGTTCTGCAGAAATGGACTTTGTTATCTTAGGGGGTGCCGTCCCCCCTCCAATGAACCAATGAAAAATGAGATTCTCTGATACTACCAAGACACAGCACATCAGAACAATAGGGGCTGAAATTCTGTCTGTGGAAGTATGCTATAGAACAACTAGGACATCATTAATCTGAAGGAAACCCTTAAATAAATAATAATTGGGGAAGGGGGATCCCTAGAGACAGCTCTGAGCTCCTAGAACACTCACACTCTGTGTGTATGTGGAGATACCTGAACAGAGATCAAGACAAAAACAGGATTCAGAAGTAACAGGTGGCCTGAAGCATGTTGGATATATAAAATTTCTCTCTCACTTAGCCAGAAATTATTCCTTACAGGGCAGTTTTCTGACCCTTGGATTTCATTAAGAGGTACCTTATGCTAAGTCAGAGCAATGGCCCGGATAACTTTTTAGCATTATCGGTAAGGGCACTTTTATAAAAACAAAGTTAGGCCATACAATTATCTGGACTGGCTAATATATGCAAAGAAATGGGGATCCGCAAGAAGTTTGCGGGAGCAGTTATCCCATTCCCCACCACCACCTTTGCTTTCTCCCCTCTCTCCCTTCTTCTCTCAGTCTCTCATTCTTTCTTCCTTCTGCCACCCCTTTTCTTTCTCTCTCTCCTCCATGCCTTTCATTTTCTCTCTTTCTGCCCTGCCCACCTAGGGTTGCCATCCTCCAGGTGGTGCCTGGAGATCTCCTGCTATAACAACTGATCTCCAGGCAACAGAGATCAGTTTCCCTGGAAAAAATGGCCACTTCATTACAATGTGATTGTGCCATAGCTCTGATATTATGTAGGAATAACTCTTTTTCTGACAACCCCCAAAAAAAACCTCTGGTGGAACAGGGCGAGGGGAGGAGAGGTTGGACACAGGGCAGAGACAAAGAAGGTGGCACCAATGTGGGTTAGACTTTCTAAAATGTGCAGTGTTCATTCTGAGACCAAATTGTAAAGCTTGGAAGTGCCTGCTTCAAATCTAGCCTCTCTTCCTCAACACACACACACACAAACATATATATCTCAAAGGTACACCTGATGCTTAGAGAGCCAGCATGGTGTAATGATTAAGAGTGGTAGATTCTAATCTGGAGAACCGGGTTTGTTTCCCCACTCCTACGCATGAAGCCTGCTGGGTGACCATGGACTAGTCACAGTTCTCTCCAAACCCTCTCAGCCCCACCTACCTCACAAGCAGTCTGTGATGGGGAAGGGAAGGGAAGCCGGTTTGAGACTCCTTAAAGGTAGTGAAAAGTAGGCTCTGAAAAAAAGAACGATGAAATGATGAAAGATGAATCAGATATGTGTCATATCAGATTCCATCCTGTCAAGAGAAAAGAGGGAAGGCTTCTTCTAAGATGGCACCAGTCTAGAGTTGCCAACTCTGCGTTGGGAAATTTCTGGAGATTTGAGGGTGGAGGCTGAGAACCGTGGGGTTTGGGGAGTAGAGGGAGCTCAGCAGGGGTTTGATGCGCACAGTTTGCCTCCCAGAGCACCTTTTTCTCCAGGGGAACTAATCTCTGTAGTATGGAGATTTCAATTGAAACAAAGAAAGCTCCCCTCCAGGGCAATTTACGGTTTGAACCTCTGACCTGGCCAGCAGAAAGAACTTAACTCCCTGATGTCAAAGAAAGCAGGAAGGCGTTGGGGATTCCCCCGAACCAGCAGAATTTAATCAGCATTTCCCCAAAGCTGCTTAATTCGGCTTCGGGAATCTCCAGCGGTTTTTGCCTTCGGTTCATCCCAAACTTGGAAGACACGAATCAAACTGGATTCGGCTGATTTCTCGTTCGGGATCAACCGAATCGACAGGCCTACTTCCGAGTTTTTCCTGCCAGCATAGCCAATGTCATGGGGTTGTTGTTTTTTTAATTCTCCCACCACTGCTCAGAGTGGAAGCAGACAACTAGAGATGCTGGCAAAAGGCAGCCTTAATACAGAGGGGGGAAAGATCTATGGCTCCCATCATTTTCTGGCAGACGTCCTGTGGAAGATAAGCAAAAGTTCAACAGTAAAAATGTTCCTAGCATGCAGGTATAAACAGTATGCTTGCCAACTGGCCAGGAGGAAAATGTCCTATCTCTAGGGTTGCCAACCTCCAGGTGGTGGCTGGAGATCTTCCGCTATTACAACTGACAGAGATCAGTTCCCCTGGAGAAAATGGCCACTTTGGCAATTGGACTCTATGGCATTGAAATGCCTCCCCTCTCCAAACCCTGCCCTCCGTAGGGTCCACTCCCAAAATCTCCAGGTATTTCCTTAACCAGAGCTGGCAATCCTACCTGTCTCTTTAATAGAAGCTTAATATATGGAAATAAGCAGCTGAAGCTTTTCAAGGCATGGAAGTAAATAACATCACTGGTTAAATAACAACTTGCTAAGCCTCTATTAAAGGGACAGAATATTTTTCTCCAGGCCACTTGACAACCCTGAAAATTTCTTCCTCCCCCACAATTAATTTTTAATCTCTCACATTAATTACCTAAAGTCATCACTTAACAGAGTTGTTATTTATAATATATGTAATGCCTTAGAAGCCGTTTAGCTGAGAGTTTGGGGGAATGTTGATGGTGAGATACATATATTTTTAAAAATACATAATTTACAAAATAACATTAACTTAATACATTATACAATACATTATACAAAGGATGGTTTTTTATTTGTCTAACATCTGAGCAAAAGAGAATGCTGGTCAATGAAGGAATTCTATAGTTAAAAGCAAAGGGACTCAGCCCAACATGTGTACTGGACAATTCAAGGAGTTGTGACCATAAGAAGGCCATGTGGGATCGAAGCCATAGCCCTCCTAATTCAGCTGCCAACTCCAGATTGGGAAATTCCTGGAGATTTAGGGGTGGTGCCTGTGGAGGGTGGGAGTTTGGGGAGGGGTGGGAGGTCAGCAGAGATGTGGTGCCATAGAGAGTTTTTGTGTGTGTGTGTTGGGGGCAAGAGATGCTCAGAGGTGGCTTGCCATTGCCTGCCTCTGTGTAGTAACCAAAGCAAAGAATACTCTTATGCTGTTCCAATATAACATGAAAAAAGTTATAGCATATATTTTAAGCAGTGCAAACAGTTATTAAGACACATTAAATATATATGGACATATAACATATACATATACACACACTTAACATACAACGTATAATGTCTGTTTAACAAATCTTAAGTCTATGAGTGATTATAAAGTGATTTTTCTTTCTTTCTTTACAGAGGCACCACACTGGAGCCACAGGTGAGTTACTGAACAGTTTATATGAATGTTTTGAAGTTCTTATCTCTTCCTTTTGCAAGAAGAATTCCCAAAGGCAAAATCACTTTATAGTCACTCATAGACTGAAGATTTGTTAAACAGACATTATATATTGTATGTTAAGTGTGTGTATATGTGTGGGTATATGTTATACGTCCATATATATTTAATGTGTCTTAATAACTGTTTGCACTGCTTAAAATAGATGCTGTAACTTTTTTCATGCCTCTGTGTAGTAACTCTGGTATTCCTTGGTGGCTTCACATCCAAGTACTGACTAGGACCACCCTTGCTTAGCTTCCAAGATCTGGCTAGTCTGGGCTACCTAGATCAGGGCACAGAGTCCACCCTGCCAAGTGGTTATTTCCTCCAGTGGAACTGATCTGTGTAGTTTAGAGATCAGTTATAATTCTGGGGGCGTGCCAGCTCCCACCTGGTATTGGCAACCCTAGCTGGGGTGTGTGTGTGTATCCTTATAGTGAGTTTTTGCCTTTACAACTGCACGACTGGCAAAAAGTGAAGCGGTTCAGTAATCATGACATTGTCAGGGTAGGTGAGGCTGCACCTGAGTGATAACTACCCGACAACTCTTAAAGGCACAGTGTGTCTGCCCAGGAAAACCAGTAGCAACTAGGGTTGCCAGGTCCCTCTTTGCCACCAGTGGGAGGTTTTTGGGGTGGAGCCTGAGGAGGGCGGGGTTTGGGGAGGGGAGGGATGTCAATGCCATAGAGTCCAATGGCCAAAGCGGCCATTTTCTCCAGGTAAACTGATCTCTATCCGCTGGAGACCAGTTGTAATAGAAGGAGATCTCCAGCTAGTACCTGGAGGTTGGCAACCCTAGTAACAACCCTAAGGAACACATGCCTCAGAGAGATTAGCCTTAAGATTTCCAGTTATTAATCACCTGCTGTGGGTAGTCAAAAGTTATTGTGTCTCTGAACATGAAAGTCATGGTTTTTGTCTGTTTTATCTAAGGGACGATGTTTTTCTCCATGCCATTTGGTAATCCTAATGGAGAAGGGTTGCTTTTATTTATTTATTCCACCTAAACATTAGGAAGAACTTTCTGACGGTGAGGGCTGTTCGACTGGAATGTGCTGCCTCGGAGGGTGGTGGAGTCCCCGTCTTTGGAGGTCTTTAAGCAGAGGTTAGATGGCCATCTGTCAGGAGTGCTTTGATTGTGGGAACCTACATGGTGGGGGGAGGGTTGGGGTCACTGGGGATGTGGGGGGAGGTAGTTGTTATTTCCTGCATTGTGCAGGGGGTTGGACTAGATGACCCTGGTGGTCCCTTCCAACTCTATGATTCTATGATTTATTCCTTATTTAGTTATTTTATTTATCAAATTTATAACCCCACCACTACCTCCACAAGGAAGGCTCTGGGAGTCTTAAAACAATGTAAAATACAATTCAATAGACAATATTAAAAGCATTAATAATTATTATTATTAATATATAACAAATGTATAGCACAATTTAAAACCAACTATAAAAATCTTCTATTGAAACATAGCTGCATCCAACAACCCAACAGTAAAATGATCTGGTGGAAACAATACAAGAATTGCAAGACATAAGTGATGACTATCTAAAAACCTGTTGCAAGTTCTGCAGACGCTAACAAGGTCCCGCATGGCATGCGTGTCCTCTGATAAAACATTTCACCAGTGTGGGGCCACCACAAAGAAGACCCTCACCCTAGCAGAGGAGAGGTGAGCCACTCAAGAGCCAGGCACCACCAAAAGATTGTGTAATAAAAAACACAGGCAACGTGGGAGATCGTAACAGGAGAGTTATGGTGGTCCCAGATCATTTAGGGCTTTACAGGTTAAGACCAGCACCTTGAATTTGATCTGGAAACCAATTGGCAACTAATGCATTTGCCTTAATATTGGCTATATTTGTGTAGCCCGTGATGCACCAGTCAAAAGCCTAGCAGCTGTATTTTACTGTCCCCATGTTTTAGCAGCAGCCTGGTATGCCAGTATCAAGCCAGGGAGGCTTTTCCTGGTATTTATGCTGCATGCCTAGAAAAACTTCACCTGCTTGACTTCTGTATCTCAGACTGTTGTGAAAGACACAGGTACAAGAGCAATAAACAAGAGCACAATTTGGCAACCATCTGCCCAAAAGACTCTCAGAGAGTCACATGACTTTCATGGCTCCTCTACATTTAAAGCCCCGCTAATCAGGGCTAGGAGTTGACGCTGTCATCCTTGGGGGGTAAAGTAAGCGAACAACGATAGCAGTCTTTCTACCTTTGGAAGAGGAGGGTAGCATGCTTGTTTCTGCATTTGAAATTCAGGCCTTGGAGGAGTTGCAGGAAATGGGTGAGTAATAGTCACTATTTGAGGAGTTTATACTAGTTCAGCTCTGAGTTTCTTAAAAGAGTGTAATATTTAAGGGGTGGGTTCCTCTTGTATTTGGCAGAGCTTTCTTGGGTGCAGTATGCATATGGTGCTGTACTATTTTAAGATGTTAAGGTGGTCGCTGTCTTAAGGCTATAACAACTTTTGGGGATAGGGTTGCCAATTTCCAGGTGTCTCTCTTGTCTCTGTCCTATGCAACTCTTATAGCTTGCTCTCACGTACTGTAACAAGGGTTGCCAGGTCCCTCTTCACCATCGGTGGGAGGTTTTTGGGGTGGAGCCTGAGGCAAGCAGAGTTTGGGGAGGGATTTCAATGCCATAGAGTCCAATTGCCAAAGTGGCCATTTTCTCCAGGTGAACTGATCTCTTTCGGCTGGAGATCAGTTGTAATAGCAGGAGATCTCCAGCTACTACCTGGAGGTTGGAGACAAACGAGGCTCAGTGCTGCAATGGTAATGGAAGAGATCCACAACAGCACTCACAACTATAATAATAAAGTAAGGATTTATAAAGTGAAAAGGGTGCAAAAAAGTGAATATATATACATGAATACAATAGGGTACAATAAGATACAAATTATCAAAGGAATCCAGCACAAATGGAAATTCAATTGAAGAATATAAGCATCCTGTAAGCCAGGTAAGTCAATGTATATTGTCCTCCAGGTATTAGCTGGAGATCTCCTGCTATTACAACTGATCTCCAGCCGATAGAGAGCAGCTCACCTGGAGAAAATGGCTGCTTTGGCCATTGGACTCTATGGCACTGAAGTCCCTCCTTTCCCCAAACCCTGCCCTCCTCAGGCTCTGCCCCAAAAACCTCCTGCTGGTGGCGAAGAGGGACCTGGCAACCCTAGTAAGAATGACCCCCCCATACACAACAGTTGCAGTTTATGATCATATTTGATGCCACCTTCTATCAACGGTCTATCTCTGCGTGGTCTACTTTGACTGGCTGTAGCTCTTGGGCAGAGAAACACATCCTACATGAGATCCATTCACTGGAGCTGCCACAAATTGAAGCTGGCTAATCTGAAGTACCTAAATAATATGGAAATAAATGGTTATTAAATAAAAGTACAAAATTGTTGTAGGCAGTGTATAGCGGTCACAAAACAGTTAACTGTGTTAGAAGGCTCTTTAACTCTTCCAGATTCTTTTGAACCGATTTCTACAGCTGCTGTAATGAAAAGGCTGCGTCTGAAATTTTCACAGAAACCATGGAGTGAAACTGGAAAACTTGTTCGTGCTTGTATGGTAAGAAGCGGTACAAACCAAGTTCTGTTGTGGGACTTAAGAGTGAGAATTAATTTTGCAACATATAAAGATAGAGGTG